>NC_071087.1:81893497-82493497 GCF_027358695.1 Spea bombifrons
CGGGAAAACTCAAAACCAGGAGCCTTGCCAAAAAAAGGAACAGGGGATAATAAAAGAGAATGTATTGGTTTCAGATACAATGTATTGCAGGGCTGGGATTAAGAGAATTGGATTCTAACTTTTGTAATACAGCTGTAGCTTCAATCCACATTAAGATATATGTTTCCAGATGCTCACAGATAAGTCTTCTTTATTTCCCATGGTAATTTTGATGAGCAATGAAAGGCAGTAATGATTCTATATGTGATGCTAAAGTCAATTTGCAGAGTCCTCTGGGAGTGTTCCCATTCAAGATTAATGTGATGCGTCTGTCTTACAACTGCACAAAATTGTGTAGCAAGAAGTTTGTTAACCCATCGGTTTCGAAAACCTTTTCGAAAGCTCTGAACGCTGTTACAGAAATACAAATGAAAATGTGACAAGCACAAGTCAACTTATGCTGCTCATTCTGTCCTTTTGCTGTGGAGTGTCAGATTTATCAGATTTTTTACCATTATGCAGAAGACATTTTAGCCGTATGTATGTACAGTACAAAATATTTTTTATTACACTATAAAAATGTAAAAGCTTTTCCAGCACCCAAATAGAGCCTTTAAGTGCCCACAAATAGTTTAATTAACTTAATGGATCGTCCACAAACACTACAATATAATTTATGCAAGGCCTTGTAGAAATATGGGATAATAGAAAGGTGTTGTGTGTGTTTTATTATACTTAGACATTAGTTGCTTGGGTGCTGGGTAAGCAGTTATCATTGCCAGGAACGTGTTTGTCTAGTAACAAAATTGATGTTGTAGCCGAGAAGCAGAGGGAAATCCAGGCAAGTAGTTGGGCCTTGGATCCAGACCTAAGAGCAATTCTGCACACGTTCTTTTATTTCTGAAATAGCTTTACATATCAAACACATATTTCATGCCTGAGAACCCACCGGGTATGACCTGGAGTCTCTGGATAAAGCACTGCTTTCCTGGGCCTTCAGGTCCTTTTCTTCTTTTTCTTCTTTTTCCTTGTAGCAGACCCCCAAAGCTTAGCACCTATACATAGCTAGTCCACCATTCACAAAGCCAGTGGGAGAGCTCAAATAAACCAAATTTTACACACTTTTACTAGTATGCTTAAAAGTGAAATATGAATTCGGGATAGTGAGTCCCGATAGTGATTGTTTTTCTTTCTTCCCTCCCAGATCTTGTGTGCTTTTGGATAGGCGTGTAAAAACTATGCCTATGGGACAGGGATAAAGCGTTCTTGCCCCTGTATTATGTTTTACAATCTTTTTATTACAATATGTTAAAATAAACATGCAAAAAGTTTTCCAGAAGAAGAGGATGTTGTAGGATCTTTTCTATTTGCTGCAGCAGTAACACTATGTATCATTTTCATGGTAGACTTGGATCATTCTGATTGAAGAATTTACAGATTTTATTTTCTGTAGAAATATTATGCACCTCTCTTCAGAACTGTTTGATTAGAGGGCATATGCAAAAGCAATGACACAGATTTGCGTCCTTAGTGTGGCATTTTGAGCAGGCACCATCCTCCCTCGTTCCCATGTGGTATTTTATCTTTGGAAAGTAGTAAGCTGTGTATGCAATTGTAAGTCATCTGTTGGTACGATGATGCTGGGAGATGTTTAAGTGCTGCTTATGTATCTTTTGTCAGTTCCTTTAGATTAACTGAAAGAGTGGCTTGTCACTCCCTGGTTGCATATCCTGGCTGTGTGCAATATACTTCTGGGGGTAGCTGAAAACATGGGGAGACACAGGGAAAAGTTATAATATACAATACATTTCTCAGTCCTCAGAGTCTCTCATAGTTAGGAAATATGGTAAAACCTGAACCAGGGAGAAAATCAGTAGAAACTGACCCCCTGTACTTACGGAAGGTTCTGTCACATCCATTATTTTTTGGCTATGGATTATTTTTAGATGCGGTATCACATGGTTTTTCAGCATCTTAGCTTAGTAGCACTTTCTGTTTCATTATGGGCTGATATTACTGCTGCAATTGCATATCCTGGTATTATATATTGATATTGATTGATTAAACTTCTATTTTCTCTAATTTAAGTGTACAGTAGACAAAAATACAGAAATAGTAGGAGATAAACAAGACCATGTTTTATGTAATGTAATAGGATTTATTTGCATACACTGGAGTCTTTGCAAGATGGAATCCATGACACATTAAAATGTGATTATATCTAGGGAGTGGAAAAACAGCAGATAATATGTTTATGAATCGTGTAAATAATATTTTTCTCAGCTACACTTGTAACCACATCCTTAAAACAGAAGTGTTCTTCTTGGGTTGACACATTGAGAGGTATGAGTTTATCTTATTTAGGCCAAGGCTGGCCATCTGGCAAATGTCCAGTGGTCTGGTGGCTGATGATACCAAACACCAGGGCCAGCGCCACCTATAGGCAAAGTAGGCGCCCGCCCAGGGCCCAGGGCGCCTACTTGGAGGGGGTGCCGGCAGCCGCGCAGCCTGCAGCCGCGAACCGCCAGCTGCGGTCATTCATTAGAAGCGCAGCCGCGGCTCCCGGTCACTATGGGTGTGGCAAAAGGGGAGGGACTTGTGGGGTGGAGCCAGGGGCGGCAACATTATGTTTTGCCTAGGGTGGCAAAAATCCTTGCACCAGCCCTGCCTAACACTTACCATTTCTGCCACTTAAGGCAGATACAAACATGCGTGTTAAATAGACGCACACATACCTCATTTTGGTTTTTTAAGTTGGTTATTCTAATTTAGGTATTTGCTAAACAAGTGACAAATCTGCAAATTAGCAGTTTGAATGTTAATAAGAGATTAGTCACATCCCAAAATAAATCAAGCAATGGTTATACAAATAATTATCTCCAGTAATTATTCACTGCTAGAAATGTAGCAGAATGAAACACTGGGGATAATTAAGCTTGTCTGTTCCTGGAAAAACATACCATCCATTCAGCATTTACATACTGACTGATGCTGCAACTTGATCGGCATGATCCCTCCAGGAAATCAGCCTTTAACCCCTTGCATGAAAAAGTATACAATATAGATCTGTGACCACTTGTTCCTGTCTCCTTGTGCCACTTCAAAATTGTTGATAAAGGGCCCTTCCAGCCTGGCCGGTCTCATGCAACTATCCTTTTAAATCTATATAAATGATTATGAATGCGCACGTTCCCTATTCTAGGCGCCCATCCCATGCATTACGCGTGCACATCATAGAAGCCTTCGGATCCCAGGTATGGAGTTCTCCCTTGTACGCAAATTTCAAAAGCTCTCAGAAAACCCACCCTTTTGGAGAAGCATACAACCTTTTTTCCTAACACTCAGCCAGCATCCAAATCAAACCATCTGAATTACTCTACAGATCATCCTGAACTCAAACCTATCCAAGCAGTCCTCTCCTACTGTTTTACTTCTCACTCAACCACCGACTAGAATGTAAGCTTGCAAAAGCAGGGCGCTTTTCTCCTTTGGTACCAAAATTGTAAAACACAAGAGACCAGAGATAACGCGTACTATGAATATAGGCCACTATCAGAGGCCTATGAGTCTTGGAAACTGGAAGATTAAACAGGAGCCAGACGGAAGGGGCGTGGTTTCCCATTTGGCGCCAAAACCTAATTTCCGTGTGTCATCTTGACTGTGGCGTAACTTTCCAGTATAAAGTCCTGTAGTTCCGGGCACATGACCTACCTGCTGCAACGAGGAGGGTCTCCCCTTCTCCGCAGCAGTTGCAGCGGCAGCAAGGAGGAAGGGGGTCTCCCTTCCTTGAGAAGACAGCGAACATGAGCGCCCAGATTGCAGGTATGTAACAATTACAGTCCTAATTACCCTTTTTTATTCAAAATACTTTTCTAAGCGGTATTGCAATAGTGCAAAAACAGGTATATAGGTATAAGATATGCCAATATCTTTGGCATATCATAAAGTAGGGCTGCCTTGTAAACAAACAGATTAACTGAATTTCACATGCAAACCTTACATTGTGTATATACATCAATTGAGAATCACATGGAAAAATTGGGATCAATTAAATATCACATGCAAACCCTGCATTGTGTGTATACATCAAATGAGAATCACATGGAAAAATAGGGTTTAACTGAGTAACACATGCAAACCCTGTAAAATTAGAAACATACAGATTAATAGAAATGCATATAACATTTTCTAATAAATATCCTAACAAGATCTACTATTAATAAAAAATCTATATAGGGCGTGTTTGTGTGCCTGTAACATTGTGTAATTGTAAGTGGTGTTGGAATGACTGAGCATGTATACGTATGTACAAATTAATGCTGTTGGAGTGGCTGTGTGTGTATGTATAAGGTGTAAGATTATGTGTGAGTGTGTGTGTATGTATGAATGTGTAAGGTATTAGGAGGTGTATGTGTGTATTCATATTTGTGTGCGTATATGTAAGGTGTTAGATTGTGTGTGTGTATTTATATATGTGTTAGATTGTGTATATGTGTGTGTACTTATATGTGTGTAAGGTGTTAGATTGTGTATATGTATGTGTGTGTACTGTATTTTTATGTATGTGTATTTATGTGTGTAAGATGTTGGATTGTGTGGTTGTGTGTATTTATATGTGTATGTGTGTGTGTGTGTGTAGAGTGTAGAGCTGCCCCTGACTGTCATCACACATCATAAGTCACGTAAGTCTTCCAACCACCATATTCATATATCCGACCATCATCATAATATTCCTCCACACCATGATTTTCCATCCCCTATCATTATCATATTTCACCAAAATCATCCCCCTCCAACTTTATACCCAGCATTATTTCCACTTCATACCTTCCCCCAGCATGCCTCGATTCATATTTTGAATCCTCTTACCTCCCTGTATCCAGCCTCTGTGAATGTCAGTCTGCTGTGGGGTCTCGATCTGCATGTCTGCTTGTCAGCCCACGCCAGATATGATGTGCATTGTCCTACTTGGTGCAGTTATGACTGGCAGATGCACAGCGCATGGGAGATCTGTGCATCAGCACATATATTCAGATAGCCGGTCTTGAGACACGTACACTGCCGGTCTTGAGACACGTACACTGCCCTTATACATGCCTTCCCATATACACACTTGTACACTGCCCTTACACACGCCTGCCCATGGTTTGATGTGTTGTGCGTTCAGATGGTATTCCGCATACCTTAGTTGTAACGAGTGGTTATTTTAGTTACTGTTGCCTTCCTGTCATCTCCAACCAGTCTGCCCATTCTCCTCTGATTATCAACAAGGCATTTTCGTCCACACAACTGCTGCTCACTGGATATTTTTCGGACCATTCTCTGTAAACCCTAGAGATGGTTGTGCGTGAAAATCCCAGTAGATCAGCAGTTTCTGAAATACTCAGACCAGCCTGTATGGCACCAACAACCATGCCACGTTCAAAGTCACTTAAATCCCCTTTCTTTCCCATTCTGATGCTCAGTTTGAACTTCAGCAAGTTGTTTTGACCACGTCTACATTGCAATGCATGCATTGGAGGTATGTGTTAGCATGTGATGGTGCTTAGTTAGCCTATGATTTCAGCAGCCATAACCTCACTCCTCAAAAAAAACATATATTTATTGATTAATAATAAAGAGGGATCAAGGGATGTCGATAAATGTTGTTCAACCTGCTGAACATGTACCTGCTAAATGTTTACTTGACTTAGTGTCTGCTTTTGTGGCATATGTCAACTAAGCATTCCCAGATAATAAAGATAACTACTGAGGCTCAATTTGACATGAAACTATATAATTTACAAATAATTATTTTGGAAAGCGTTTGGACAGTCAACCGTACTAGGGCTGATGTTTCTGTTGAAATACTTAATACTTACAAAAACAATGAATTCAGTAAACATTATTAATGCACCTCCAGTGCCGTTTCACATGCGGTTAATTTTACAATGAACCCAGCAAATTCTATCCATGCAGTCAACCCAGCACATGACATTTTTGGCACCAATAAGGTTTATGCTCAAAACTATATAACTTACAAAGTATTAAGGGCACTGAATGAAATGAAAAGGGTGGAGCTTAAGTGCCGTGTGTTATGGTTTACTTTGAACGACTTCTCAAGGCATAAGTTTCATTGGGGGGGTGTAACATTTTTTGTGCTACAAAATGTCCACTCTTTGTTAAAAAAAAATAAAAAAAATAAAAACACAGTTGCATTTCCTTTACAATTTGTTTAAACAAAAATGAACATATAGTATGCTTATAAAGCTAGCTCGGAGCTGGTTACAGACAGTTAACACACCCAGGGAGGAAAAACCATATTTCGCCACCTAGAGACAATATTTTCTTGTGTTTTGAGTAGAAAGAGAAGAAGAAGGTCTGGAGACTAGGAAGACTTTATATTATGTGATTTCCGGCAGAGGACATGATAGAATAGAAAAAAGTTTTCAGTACCATGGACAGAGTAACTGCAATAACTGATCAATCATATTAGGGAAATTATTTCCAAGCAACATGTGGATATTCAAAAGTAATAGGGATACTGTTTATTTGCTTTATTTATTTGTGTGTAACATACATCAAAGTCTGTGGGTCAAAAGTCAGAGGAGGTGTATTAGCTCACAGGTGAATTATTGTCCTTTGGCACACAGAAACTAGCTAGCAATATATGGGGCTGCTGTCCAATAACAGATCAGATCAAGATTAGGATGTCCCCCAGGATAACACTGTTCCAAGTGCCGGTACATCGGCAAGCTCTTAAGAAGGCACTATTATGACCGAAAATATAGTATGATCTGGAGGCCACATCCCAACTACCTGCCTGGAGACAGGTTGTCAACCCTCCATATCCACCAGAAGGTACCCTCCATTAAGTGTGCTCCCAACTACAATAAGCCATATTGGATCCAAAGAAGAATCAACCCTGTGGCTGATTATGAATTTCACTCCCCTCTCATGCTCAGGATCCCCAACACCTTCCATATGCCCAGGCTTGGAATGGCCATCTGGCACACTGGACAAACGCCCGGTGGGCCACTGGCCAACATCGCTCTATACACAATCTGTGTTGCTCACTTGATAGGTAGGGTGCTACAATATGCAGGAACATAGTGCGTCACCTCTCATATCCAGCTGTCGGCCGCACTCACATCATTGTTGGACGCAAGCCTTAAACTGGCAAGGACATCTTGTTGTCCCCAGTCTGGCCCTCCACGTGCCCTTCTTGAAGCTACTCCAGTGCAATTGTTTGTCCAGACATGCATCTGCACCAGGCCCTGTGACTGCTGTGGGGGAAGACAAGTTCAAGGCACAATCTATTATTGAGTACACTTCAATGTATGATGTAATGAAGTTTCTATGGCCCTGGGAGAGATCCTGTTGTCCTCAGAAAACATACAGGTAGGTGTGAAAGAATGCTGTAAAGTAAAAATGCTTTTACAAATAGACATGGTAACAGTTTATTTTTATTTCATAACATGAAAAGGGAGGGAACAGAAGAAAATGTTAACTCAAATCAATATTTGTTGTGACCACCCTTCAAAACAGCATCAATTTTTCTAGGTACACTTGCATACAGAAACTTGGCAGGTAGGTTGTTCCAAACATCTTGGAGAACTAACCACAGTTCTTCTGTGGATTTTGAATGACTTTGGCTGTATGTTTGAGGTCATTGCCATGCTGCAGAATAAATTTGGGCCTGTCAGATCCCTCCCTGATGGTATTGCATGATGGATAAGTATATGCCTGCACGTCTCACCATTGATGAGATCATAAATTCTGACCAAATCCACAACTCCATTTGCAGAAATGCAGCCTCAAACTTGCAAGGAAACTCCACCATGCTTCACTGTTGCCTGCAAACATTCAAGTTTTCCTGGCTCACCGCTGCAGTCTTCAACGTTGCTCTTTTCTTTGTGCTTCAGATGGAGCCAAGGTCGGTACTTAGTGCAGGTAGTCAAGATCGCCAGGTATGGCACACAGATCAGGTCAGCAAAGTATAAAATTGCATGGCTGGGGGTAGTCAGACTCGCTACTCCCCTGCCCCTTGGTGCACATCACAGTGAGCTCCCTAGCAGCAGCTCCGGTAGCCATTGATTTTGATTTTTCTTCTGTTCACTCACTTTGCATTTTGTTAAATGATACATATAAACTATTAACATGTCTCTGAGAGCATTCTTACTTTACAGCATTTTTTCACACCTGGTGCAGTAGTACTCATGCCTGGTTCCCTTCTCATCCCTGAGGTTGTCGGCTAGAGGCCGGCCCTCAATTAGAAAGAGTACCGTCACAGTTTTAGGTCAGATTTGAACTCCAAGCCCTCTGGTTGCAAGGCCTGAACACATCTGAAGAGACTTTTTTTTTGTATTTGTGAGATAAAAGGCTTCTTGCTGTACTCTAGCAATTTTAGCCCGCATCTGTGAAGGATTAGAGTATTAGTTCCTGCTGCTCCTCATTTAAGGCCTTTGCCCTTGGATGGTCCTGCCTGTGTCCAGTACCGGTGCATAGTTGCTTCTCTAGTTCCTGTTGTGACACTGCTTGTTTCCTGTGGCTCCTGATTTTTGGGATCCTAACCTTGGCTTTGGTATTTATTTATCCGATTATTTATCCGATTTTTCCTAACATGACTAGACTAACTATTCTACCATTAATCTACTACCAGATCAAGGGACGGACTTGAGGTTCCAGTTAGATAATTGGTAAGCCCCCCGGTGTCAGGAACCACTTTTTGCTGCCTGAACCATGGCTTTTTCATACCTGTGCCATTTACATCTGCTACCACTAGTGGCCACCCTCCGACCTCTGGAGCACTCAGAACTCAGGTGTGCCTTGTTACCTGGGTTGAGCCCTAGTGAATACATCCAGCTGGGCCTTGTTACATGGATTGCCCTGCCTTTATGAACCTGCCCTGCCCTTCACTCAGGGCTTTTTTTTGTATTGAAGTCTATGGACCTTCCTGCTGTGGCTCTGCACCTGTACTGTTCCTGGTTCCCTGCTTTTGTGTCCTTCCAAGTGGACTCCCTGCTTTTGTGTCCTTCCAAGTGGACTCCCTGCTTTTGTGTCCTTCCAAGTGGACTCCCTGCTTTTGTGTCCTTCCAAGTGGACTCCCTGCTTTTGTGTCCTTCCAAGTGGACTCCCTGCTTTTGTGTCCTTCCAAGTGGACTCCCTGCTATAGTGTCCTTCCAAGTGGACTCCCTGCTATAGTGTCCTTCCAAGTGGACTCCCTGCTATAGTGTCCTTCCAAGTGGACTCCCTGCTATAGTATCCTTCCAAGTGGACTCCCTGCTATTGTGTCCTTCCAAGTGGACTCCCTGCTATAGTGTCCTTCCAAGTGGACTCCCTGCCATTGTGTCCTTCCAAGTGGACTCCCTGCTATTGTGTCCTTCCAAGTGGACTCCCTGCTATTGTGTCCTTCCAAGTGGACTCCCTGCTATTGTGTCCTTCCAAGTGGACTCCCTGCTATTGTATCCTTCCAAGCGGGCTGTGTGCCTTTTGTACCCTTCCAAGCGGGCTGTGTGCCTTTTGTACCCTTCCAAGCGGGCTGTGTGCCTTTTGTGCCCTTCCAAGCGGGCTCTCTGTCTGTCGCGCCCTTCCAAGCGGGCTCCCTGCCAAAAGACTTATTACCTGTATTTTATTTTGCCATACGTCCGGTTACTTGCTTAGACTATTACCCTTATTTGCTGGTCCTGTTATACATAAAATACACTGCATTACCTGGATTTCTGTTTGTGGTGTCTTTGTTTGCATAATCATGCACCGTGGGTTACAGACTGAACCCCAAGTATCCCCTGCGAATGGGCTCCTACCCGACCTGATCACCCGAGTCCTGACACCCGGTCAAGCAAACCCAAGGGCTTATCCTGAGGGGGATCCAGTTAGATGGTGAAAAGCTCAACTCTCTTTTGGTATACATGGATCTCCACTTGAGAGTTCTGTTTCAATGTGTTGAGCATAACGGATGGCCAGCAGCCCACAGGGGATTTGCAATGGGAGATAGATTCTGTACATCCTGCTCACCTCCATCTAGTGAACTCAAAATAAAAACTGAAAGTAGACTTACCTCAACTCTACTTGAACTGTTAATATAAGTAGTAGAGTGTTGATGAGTTGATTCCTATTACATTGATTCATATTATCTGTGAGTCAATTGATCACTCAAAACTGTATGAATTTACCTGCTCATGCAGGGTACCTGTTTAGCATTACTTCCTCCAAGGTATAGAAATGTATCTGTTTTCATCAAAAATTAACAATGAGCTTAAAGAGAGGTTATTAAATACTTCATTATCAAGCAAATGTTCTGGGAGTGATATTTATTGAGTAGCAAAATTACCATTTGGGGAAAAAAGAATTTGGAATGAAACAGATTGTGCAGTTAATAAAAGTTGAAACAAATAGGATGGGTTCCAAGGTAATAAAATAAAGGCCTTAATGGGTGTGTGTGAGTTTTTAAATAATGCGGGAAAAGATTTTATCAATATTCTCTACAAACACAAGTTGTATTCATTATCTTGGGAACAGAACTACAGTGAACATTACTATATCCATTTAAGTATTTCTGACAACTACACCCAGCTCTTTTTATCTTGCCCTAACATATGGTTTCAAATATCCCATTGATAGGGTGTGAAGTCATATAAAAAGGGAAATGAGTAGGTAGAACAGCACACTGGAAATTTCCTATGGGACATGTTCATCTTTGACACAGAAAGTGGTGTTGTTTCATATACTTAACCAAGGTCAGCAGCTGACACTCAGGGTTTAGATTAACATTTTATATGTATTGCAGAGTTTGATTCCTGTGTTAATGTACTGGTCGGGCAAAGAGCAAATTATTTCCTTATGAGAAGAAATACATTGACCCTCTACATATTTTAAGGTTTCCAAAGGTTAACATAGGAGATGCCATAAATGTAATATGTTAAAGCTAAGCCTAAACTAAGTGAAATGTGGGGCGAAAATAAAGAAAATTGAACACCTAGGGCTCTGTTGCTCTACATAATAAACTATATAAGATATATTATGCTGACAAAACAATACAAGCTGAATGCCCCTTCCTGAATTATAGATCTGGCAAGATTGGATGAACCAACTTTACTTACAGATCTACGGTCTGGGCAGTATTGTATAGAGTGATGCTTTTCCCTGCTTTTGACATATACAGTAGAATGGTTATTGAATTATGTAGATCATGGAGGGTTTTCTGATTTATTTTTATTAGGTTTTTAGTATGCCACTTTAATAAAAAGTTAAGGTTGGGTTGTTGGGGTTATATTTGAGGTACAAAACCAGCAGTATTTGCAGATTTGTTTTGTTACTTACAATGTTCATCTCGCTAAGCGTTTCTACCCTACTACCTCCCAGTGATCTGTTTAAAAATGAAGTTGATATGCTACATTTGGAGGGAGAAATTACTGTGAGGCTGCTTGCTGTCAGCATTATGGGTCTGTACGCCAAGTAGCAAGTTTACTCTAAAGTTTACGAAAATTTTTATTCCAAGATATTTATTGTTGCCAGTGGTCCAAGGACAACCCAAATCTTTCTCAGCTGGTTTCATTGATGGTTATGGTTATGATGGTTATACACCATCCAGATTATTGGGGGGCTAACCTTTGCACTTGCAGAAGGTCAAGATTAACAATGAATAGTAAATAAGGTCAATATTCCAACTTTTGGGACCATTTATTAGGGCACATTGTAGGGTGACCATGTGTCCCAGATAGTCCTGGACTGTCTCAAAACCAAAGGAACTGTCCCGTGTCCCAGAAAACCCCCACTTGTCAGTGGGTGGTATATATTAGGCAGCAAGAGAACATTTCATCCTCAAAGTTGATGTGTGATGGCTAGATGACTCCCTGGAAATCCATAGGTTCGCCATCAGGAGGCAAAGGGCCATAAGAACGAATTTATTGGTTACCGGCAGGGGCCTCCTCTAGCATCAACCAATTGGTTGATGCCAGAGGAGGCCCCTGCCGGTGACCAACAGAGTCGCTTGCACGGCCCTTTAACTCCCGACGGCGAGCCTACGGATTTCCGCTCCTGTTAACCCCTGCGATGCTGCGTAGATAAGGTAGGCTAGATGGGGAAGGGACCAGGGAGATTAGTAAACGAAGACGAACACGAAGATTCTTCGTGTTGTGTGTCTTCGTCCTCGTATATGTTTTGCCGCCACCATGTTCGTATGTTCGGTATTCGGGCTGAACAACAAAAACGCACCATTCGAGAATGCACAAGTCTATTCCTCGGCATTGCCCATTTCTTTGTGCCTCTTCAAAAGAGCTTGGACAGAACATCTGGAAACCCCTGTCTGCCTTGAAATTTCTGCCTGGGAGAGATCTTGCTGATGCAGTATAACTATCTTGTGTCTTGTTGCTGTGCTCATTCCTGCCATGATGCATGCTGCATTACCAATTGACACTTCTAACCTGACAATCTACAGTATATATCAATATTTAGATGTAGTAAACCATGAAGTGGAGAAATAAGTAGATTGCAAAAATATTGAGTAAAAAATATTTTCAATTTAATACATATTTTACATATACTGTGCTTTTCTCCCTAAAAAATATTTTTTCTAGATACCATTGCATTTTGGTGCATGTCAGATCTGTAACCACAGCAGTTTAGAACATTTTATTCTGGTTAGTCTTTATGAGCCTGTAATACAAAGCATATGCAGTACGTATGATTAGATGGTGGTATGTATGAGCATCTGCCAGTTTGTCCTCCAGGCAAGAACTGATCAAGAAGGGAGCAGGAGAACTGAAGTCGGATCTGATTTCCAGATACGGGAATTACAGCAACCACCCTCTAAACACCAAAACATAAAACCTACACTGATTTGTTTGTTGGTATTATGTTACAGGAATGTAATTACTAGAGTGTCTAATCAACCAGAAGCTGGGATTCAAATTCTTGTTATTACAATGCCAACATTACATTGTAGTTTTATATATATATATATATATATATATATATATATATATATATGAGAGAGTATACAGTATATGTGTGTGATGATTACAGTGGTAGTTAGAATGGTCAACCCGCTAAACTCAGTGTTAATTTCTTTATCTCAGTTAATTATTCTAAGTTATCTCTAGTTTGTCTCATTCTTTCTTGTATTTTATGTGCGTATTTTGAGTTAAGCACCCCTCCAACAACACAGGTGCCTCATTAATGGTGCCCCGAGAGGCCTTTAGATTGCAGGTGGGTCTCAGTTGGTTAAAAAGTCTTTTCTGCTCTTCTTCCATATGTCCACCCGAGTCTTATAAAGACTACACATCCTATCATCCAATAGCATTGTTGATATCTTCCGTTTTCTACTCAAGTGTGTTTGGGATCTGAAGAGTCCTTGCGGAGATATAATTAGGGGAGTATTATTTCGCTATATATTTTGTATTTGGTTCTGTTTTTTCTTTTTATGTATGTAATGATTATGTTATATAGTAGTTTCATATTATTTTCCCAATTTTGGGGTGTACTATTTGGGTTTATTAGCCCATATAAAGAAGGCAGAAACTGATAGACCACTGAAAAAGAATAATTCCAGATTTCCCATAAAGCAAATCTGATAATTCTCTAGAATGCCACTATTTAAAGGCTACTATGAGAACAAAAAAAACAATCTATAGTCTTCTGTTTCAGAGTGGAAAGTATGTGAAAGTTCACAACACATATTTCATATACTTATGGATGCAATTTCTGAGGTACGTTATTTTATGTCATTCTTTTCTTCTTCTTTATTTTTTTTTTTATTGTTTAGGCTTGTATTGCTATTTTCCAGAAATTTTCTTTCTTTGAGCACATACAGAAGACACTAAACATATGAAACAAACTAAAATATTAGTATTTTGTAACAAGTCTAGCACCATGAGTTTCCATCCATTTATTTGCAATAACTTTTTATTTTAATATATTTTATTCCCAATTAAATAGGAACATGGCATAGTGCTCACTAGTTTGCAGAAATGTTAGGACTCTCTTAGGTTTGAAATACTTCTCTGCTACTTTATACTGACAGTGCCCTTTATTTTTATGAATAGGTAATGTACAAAGACAATTTTTCTTGCGTTAAACTCACCTACAGTAGATTTAAACACATGACCATCTGGCTGGGTTTGGCAGGGATTTTATTAGAAAAGAATCTCCCACATGCATTTTAAAAGCACCATCTGTTATTCATCAGTGACTTTACCTTATATATGCTGTAAGTGGTTTGTCTGGGTAATAAGCAGTTACTCACATCATCAAGTGAACAAAGTCTTTCAGATCACCTGTACTTCATCACAGAGGACGGTGACCAGGAGGAATTTAAAATATGCCCAGTAGGCTGGTAGGCAATAGGGCCACATACTTACCAATACTGCTGTTTCGAGAGGCAGATTACAGTGCGTGGCCACTGGATATGTGCAGCTGCACCCTGTGTGAGTATAAAAAACATAACATGTGACTGTGAGTATACACCTGGCAGCCACATGTACGTCATTTGGTGTCCGTTGGCCTTAAAGTGCGTTGGACACCTAGTCATTCTCAGTCTGGCCTTGCCAAGTTCCTTGCTGTTTTCCTACTTTGCCTTGGTGTACATGGACCAACATTTCACATATGGATTATACAGTATATGGAGTATACAGTGAAGGAAAAAATAATTTAATCCCCTCCTAATTTTGTAGGTTTGCCCACTGACAAAGGCATGGTCAGTCTATAATTTTAATGGTAGGTTTATTTGAACAGTGAGAGACAGAATAACAAAAAAAATCCAGAATAACGCATTTCAAATAAGTTATAAATTGATTTGCATTTTACCAAAGACCAAAGAGTTGCCCAAGGATGTATGGGACAAGATTGTAGACCTACACAAGGCTGGAATGGGTTACAAGACCATCGCCAAGTAGCTTGGTGAGAAGGTGACAACAGCTGGTGCGATTATTCACAAATGGAAGACAAAATAACTGTCAATCTCCCTCAGTCTGGGGCTCCATGCAAGATCTCCCCTTGTGGAGTTTCAATGATAATGAGAACGGTGAGAAATCAGCCCAAAACCACACGGGAGGGTCCTGTCAATGATCTCAAGGCAGCTGGGACCATAGTCACCAAGAAAACAATTGGTAACACACTATGCTGTGAAGGATTGAAATCCTTCAGCACCCGCAAGGTCCCCTGCTAAAGAAAGCACATGTACAGGTCTGTCTGAAGTTTGCCAAAGAACATCTGAATGATTCAGAGGAGAACTGGGTGAAAGTGTTGTGGTCAGATGAGACCAAAATCGAGCTATTTGGCATCAACTCAACTCGCTGTGTTTGGAGGAGGAGGAATGCTGCCTATGACCCCAAGAACACCATCCCCACCGTCAAACATGGAGGTGGAAACTATTCTGCCTCACTAACAAAGCTGTGAGCTGTGGGTTCCTGAGACCAACTGCTAAGTCTGTATTGACCAGTACTCACACAATGAAATTTCAGCAGACATGTGTCAACTCAGCAAAACTGACATGTAGAAGAGGATCTCAGTAAAGTTTTAATCTTCAGGCTGACAATTCTTGTAAATATGTACAGATATGCAGGTGAAAAGACAGTAGTTCTTGCTAACAAATCACATAAAATGGCGGCTACCAGACAGTATAATGAACAGCACCAGAATGAACCGGAAAGGGGAGGGGTTAGCTGAATACAACCTGACTAAGGGAGCCCAGCAGGGACAAATAACATGATAGCCAGTAGCAAACAGCATATAAATCAAAATACAAAATAAACCATGAGTCATGAGACATGACAGAAACATTATGCTTTGGGGTGTTTTTCTGCTAAGGGGACAGGACAACTTCACCACATCAAAGGGACGGTGGATGGGGCCATGTACCTCCTTCCCTCAGCCAGGGCATTGAAAATCTGTCGTGGATGGGTATTCCAGCATGACAATGACCCAAAACACACAGCCAAGGTAAGAAAGGAGTGGCTCAAGAAGAAGCACATTAGGGTCATGGAGTAGCCTAGCCATTCTCCAGACCTTAATCCCATAGAAAATCTGTGGAGGGAGTTTATGGTTCGAGTTGCCAAACGTCAGCCTTGAAACCTTAATGCCTTGGAGAGGATCTGCAAAGAGGAGTGGGACAAATTCCCTCCTGAGATGTGTGCAAACCTTGTGGCCAACTACAAGAAACGTCTGACCTCTGTGATTGCCAACAAGGGTTTTGCCACCAAGTACTAAGTCATGTTTTGCAAAGGGGTCAAATACTTATTTCACTGAGTAAAATGCAAATCAATTTATAAATTATTTTAAATGCGTTATTCTGGATTTTTGTTGTTGTTATTCTGTCTCTCACTGTTCAAATAAACCTACCATTAAAATTATAGACTGATCATGTCTTTGTCAGTGGGCAAACGTACAAAATCAGCAGGGGATCAAATAATTTTGCCTTCACTCTATATAGTATGAAGCAAGTTTCAGGGACATAGTATTGAGAGGCGTCTACCTGAGGACATGTGTGCATGCTAGAATGTTTTGCAGTTTCAGACACTGTCCTGTTGTACAGGCTTTATTTTGTCTCCACTGACTCTGAGAGGACAAAGGTCCTCTCTTACACCTCTAGTTTGTATGGACTTTTTCAAGAACTGCTTGATCCAGAGGAGAAACGGGTCACTCTCAGAGACTGTCATTAGCTGATACATAACGTGCTTAAAGGCTATTCAATCACTGACAAGTCTGAGGAAGTGGAATAATACCTACCCTATTGCTCTATCCCCCATATCCTACCTTTCCAAGTTGTTGTTTCTTCTGCAATCCTCTATTCTTTTCATCCTGGAACCGTTTTAGATTTTTTTCCCATGGTTATTGTTGATTCTGTGTACTTTTATGTTTTGTGTCAATGTTTGCTTGATTGTTGAAACTGTGCTACATTACAATACAGTGGTTACTGATAAGTGAGTGCTTTTGATGTTTTAGGTGTGCTTTATTTTTGACTGATTGTACACCAATGGTATGCCTGTATATGCTGTTGATGTTTGTGTTCTAAGCTGCACTGCAGCATGCTTTGTATACAATGCATATGTTATGTCTTAGAATAATATATAGCTGGAAACCTCTCACTCTACAATCTACAAGAACATGTGCAAAATATTTTGTGGGGCTGTTATTTTACAACAAAAAGGTTGTGGTCATGCAGTACACTGCACAGGGCCATTATGAATCTGACCAGACCAGTACAGTTGATACTCCATGTCAAGATGGTACAGAACCGTTTTGAAGCATATAGTAATATGTGTTTCATTAAAGCTGATTATGTCACAACTGTGCTGGCACCTTCTGAAGGTGAACATTTTATTTTGCTACTAAATGTCTACGTAGCTGATTGGATTTACATTATTTGTAGCGTGTGCCATCAGCATGTGTCAGTGCAGTTTTGAATGAGGCCGCACAGAGGAAGTGAATAGTTTGTAGCTGCTGAAAGATATATATATATATATATATTTTTTTTTTTTTCTGCTGCAGAACATCTAATCTCAATCTTTCATTTTTTATGAAGATGGTCTGCAGAAAAAGTTTTTTTTTGTTACATTTTTTTTGTCACAATAGCACTATTGTGTGTATATATAAATATATACAGATACTGTATGTGTATATACTGTATATACTGACTAGGCCAACTTAGTACAGTGAGTAAAGTGAACCATTTTGTTATCTAGCTAATGTATATGTATTTTTTTAATTTGAATGGGGCACCAAAAAGTACTCTTGACTTGCCTGCGGTGCCATTTGGTATAGGACTGACCATGCTATACAGTAACATGCCATAATATACACACTAAGCATTTAAATATGGGAATTAATCCAAATATACATTTTTATTTTAAATATGTGTTGGCTTACTTGTATAAGAAAACAAAACAATCTATACTGGATAGTGGACTATTGTTACTTCATAATCTGAGTTATGATCTAACTAAAGAATGTAAAAAATGGCCAATAATATGATGTAATTTATCCCTCTACCGTAATAAGCAATCAAAGATGCAGAATATAGCATGCCAGAATCCCCAAACAAACCCCCAGGGGTAATCTCCGCACTCGTTGTAGGATGATTTTTTTATAATCTTTATCAATTGCTTAAATGGGACAGTTATAGGGCCTATACTAACTATACTATGCGCAAAAAATATAGATTCCGTAAAACCTGATACAAATTTCCAATACCAATGTGCTAATGAAGTAGTCGCTCTAATATATCGATACATTTATTAATTAGATAAATAACCACTTATTTATCAAAATTGGTAGTGTAGCTCAGTAACTATCGGGCATATCCTGGAAAAGTTATAGAAT
Source organism: Spea bombifrons (assembly GCF_027358695.1). Taxonomy (NCBI): domain Eukaryota; kingdom Metazoa; phylum Chordata; class Amphibia; order Anura; family Pelobatidae; genus Spea; species Spea bombifrons. Next base: position 81,911,774 of record NC_071087.1, read on the forward strand.
AACATTTTAGGTAACGTTGCCTTGAACAAGTGATGGAAAAAAACAACCAACCACAATATTTCTAGAACAGTCATCACTTCAATTCCTTCTTAACTACATAATCAATTTATTTAAAAATAGATATATTCGTATATATATATATATATGTAAAATATGATTAAATGTATGTATTAGTAAAAATCTGATCTATGATAATAAAAACATAAGTACTATTGATACGTACTAAAGTATATGTTACTCTATTTAAAAGCCCAGACAGGATAAACATTTACATTCGATGCAACATAATGCATTTTGTAAGATAAACAGGCATTTGAAACTGTGGTTTTTTCTTGTATGTTTATGAAAAAGACACATTCATTACAAACCTACATTTTCATAAACATCATTCATGCTTCATATTTTTTTTTGAGTATATCCAAAAAACAAGGCACAAGAATGATCACTGGTTTGACAGATTTATGTCAGCATGTAGTATGTAATGTTTTAAATTGTTTAATCGCTCACAAATTAAATTAGTGTTTCCTGTCATATGAGTACCAGATTATGTATCATATAGAATTGTTTTATTTACAAGGTGATATTTAAGAAATGCTGGTTAATGTGGCTTTTGATGTCATACAGTAAATATAGAAGCCTTAACAGTGTGATCATGGTACCTCAGCGTAAACTAAGGAAAGATGAAATTATCATTTAGAGATGCAAACGTAGTATAAACTAGGAAAAGATCAAAATATAATTTAGAAGTGATGTAGATGGAACCTAAACAGGGGGAATATGAAATTATATTTAGAAGAGATATAAGCACTGTGTAAACTAAGGTAAATGTTTCTTTGAGGTTTAGTTGTAGGAGAGAGTTTGTAGGAGTAGTTTTAACTCTCTCACTTCATCGTGGGCCTGGTGCTGATGATTTTGGTGGGCCTTAACTCCTCGGCTCCTCAAGGGGCAGCTGTCCCTTTTGCCCTCCGTTAAAGACGGCCCTGGCGGCAAGACCGTACTGGGAAGGAAAATCAGCCCTGGAAATATTTGGACACCAGCCCCATGTATTGTATCATGTGGTCGAGCTCTTGGGCCCACATGCCACACTATCTGAGCCACACTATTTACCTTCCACATAGCTATAAATCATTCTTTTTAAAACTATATTAAATTGTTCCTTTACGATAACAGAATACTGCCCATATACACCCATATGCACTGCCCTTAAACACGCCTGCTAATACACACACACATACACATACATATTATACTGGGGCCATGGACTTAATTGGAGTCCAGGAGAAATGGGGTTATTTACTTTTTAACATTTTTATTGCGTTTTCAAACAAAAACAAACCATTTACAACATAAGAAGAACAGTTTACATCTTGTATTGATTCTTTCCTCTTAAAACATCTCTTAGGATAAACTCCTCGGAGGTAAACTATTTTGGTTCAAGAGGATATTACTGGCATTCAAAACCCCATCTCCCCTCCCCCCCAAACTGTAGAATCATGGTTATCTGAGAAAGCGGACTTAGTCGCACATTGTCACTCTGTCTGCTGTTCCATAGTCAAGGTAATATCTCATGTGCGTAATATCCCAAATTAACTGTGCACTAAACCAGGATGTATCTTGGAATGTGTGTTTTAACTGTGGTTTCGGTGTAGGATCAAGTGTGAAATGAGGGTTATTTAAAAGTTGAATTATTGAAGGCAACAGAAAATTGTGTTAGGCTTGTCAGTTAGAGTAAAAATTGCAGAAACCACTGTGGTGCTCTGCAGAAGGGGCCAAAATAGTAAAAAACTAAAAGTTAGCATTTAGTAATTATAAAAAAAGAGTGGGATAGATCTACCCCCTTATTCCCCATTACCTACCACCCTTTCTTCCCATCATCTAACCCCTTTTCTCGAGACATCTGCTTTGGGGCCCTCTAAGCACTATGCGCCGACAGTTGATGCAGAGCGCCAGGATATGACGTCCTGTCTCGGGGCTTGGCATCAATTTCTGGCGCATAGTGATTAGCAAGCAGGGAAGACAAGGCCTGAAGTGACAGACCTTGCACTACCATAATGTTTGGCCGATTAGAGGGAGATTGTAATCTCTCCAACTGGCCCTGCACATCAGGCAGCAGGTGCCCCCATGGGTGCCTGGTACCTGGACCAGCTCACATGGTGCCTGGGTGCAGTGCACCCCTCACACCCGCTTCAGGATGGCCCTGAAAGCTGGCCCCAGGGAAAATCACCCAGTATCCTGGTAGACCAGTCCGGCTCTGCCGCAGCACCTATGCCCCCTGCTTTGTGTGCCCATGGCAGCCTCACCATTCGCCCTCCCTATAATTATGCTGATGGTGACAGCTACTCTTAAGGCCAGACATTTCTAGGGAAGACCTAGATGCAAAAAAAGTATTCAATAGATTGGCATGGCCATATTTACTATATCATCCAGAAGACCAGGACTTGGGTGCTCATTTTGTATCTTACACTAGAGCTATCTCAATGGCCTTTGTTAACATAAGTTGTCCTGAGACAACGGTGTTTTAATTAGAAAAAGATAGCAATGCTCTCTATGCCTAATAAAATATTTTAAAATAAGGTTTAAAATAAACCTTGAGAATTCAGAGTTTTTTGACTCTCCATTCATACTACTTATGCCCTAATTGAAACATGGTGATTTAAATGGGCTTAAACCTCAATTAAATAACTATAATCTTACTGCAAGCAAGCAAAATTACGTAAACAAAATATCACCCCTCCTATGAGTAAAATAGATAGGTCTAAAATATTGGAATCTCTTCTGAATTTTATTGGACAACCAATCTTATTAAAATGCTGCTACGTCCCTAAATTTTATATAAACTTGGGGTGGTACCCATACTGTAGACACATGGGAGCCTTTCCAAGCTGAGTCAAAACATTGTCTCACATTATTTTACAATTAATGTCAAATAGGTGGATTACCAGTCCATTATGCAGGGTCGTCTAAGGCCTAATTGCAGGAGAAGCTCAGTTGGGTTTGCCCTTCTTAATGCATAATGACTTTACGTAGTTGAAATATTCAAATCCCATGCAAAATTGGTGAATAGACAACAAGGGTGAGCCAAGGTTTAGTTGTCCTTGGGTGCATCATTTCTTCAGCACCCCCTTAAAAACTTGCACATACTAACACTTAAACAGGATACGCTTACACATATATACACACACTATCTCCCTCACTCACACGTTTAAACCTAGGCTTACGACTGCCACTGTAGCAACATATCCTGACACACACACACAGAAACACGATATGTTGTCATACACGTTCGTTCTAACACCATACAGTAACACACACTCACTCACTTTAACAATCTACACGTGCGCATTTTAACACTATACAGTTACGCATACTTACACACACTTTTACACCATACACTTATACATTGTGACAAACCCTGTAGCATGAGGGCCATAAATGTCACAGTTAGTGGTCTTAGGTACAGTCCTCTAGGGCAATCAGAGTCAGGAACACCAGCTTGTAGCAAACAGTGCTTTATTATTTTTAACTGCTCAAATGTCAAACCTCAAAACAAAATCATAAAAATAAACAACCTAGCTCCCAATTGGAGCCCTCTCTAACTATACTTTGGTGGCCCAGACTGGCCAGCCTAAACAACCACTAACTTGACCTCCCCGCCAGACCCAGCTAAGCCAGGCTCTGGAAAACCTTCCCCAGACAGCACACAAAGGCATGGATTTTCCACAGAATGGGGGAACGGAGCATTGGCCCACCCTGATTTCCAACTGCTCCACCCCACGGACCCATATGTATGATATGCATAGCACCTGTACCCAAATGCCATGCATCATCTTCCTGGGGTTTACAGCCTCTCAACATACAAACACATAAACACAATCGCACACTTAACATATTACAGTTACAAAAATATATGGCACCCACCTTAGTGCACCGCCGGTAGACCCTACTGCACTGCCTGTGAGGTTGACATCAGAAGGGGCAAACATATACCTCTCCCTGAGGTAAATTTTCATTTTTGGCATTATGAGGTTACAAACTCAGTACATCACTAAAGCACTTGCTAGATTACCCACTGGTCTATTGGAAAATTATTGGAAAACTTACAATACACCTTTACCGTCAATTGACATTAATCTTTGCCAAAAAAGGAAAGAAAAGAACAATGTTTTACAAAATCAGTAAACACTTTATAAAGACTCACAAAGATCACCAGCAATACCAATTAGAAACAGCATTCAATCACCCCCAAAAGTTTACACCTGAAATATCCTGGGCAGTATTCAGAGACTGCAGACAGGACAACTGACGGGATTACTGGAGAACAGTGTATACTGTTGTTGGTAGCCTCTGTGGAGAAAGGACAAAATACATTAGGTACTTTTTTGTACTCCTTACTGTATGACTCATTGCTTTGTGTTTCTTTCTGTTTGCTTGCATTTTTTTAAAATTACCTCTAAGCTAAAATCTGTGTTCAGTATGTCAAAGACTGACATATTGACTATAACCTTTATTCACCATCTCCTGCTCCAGATACTCTCCAAAATGCCTTAGAATTTGCCCTACTGAACCATTATCACTTCTTGCCACTCTCATCTCCAGGATTTTAACTATGCTTTACCAATTCTCTGGAATCCCCTACCATGTTCTGTTCCCACTAAAAAAATGCTAATTTAACACATTTCCAAAGAAGCATATAATATATCCTATTAATACTCAACAACCTCCTTTTTTTAAAATCATATGTTCCCTCACCTTCAAGATCTCCAGGACAAACGTTTGTACCAGTATGTCTAATAATTTTTATTACTGTTCATTTTGTATATTGATAATTGTAATGTTAGAATATTTTCCATCATTGTAGTTGAGCCACATCTGCTGGTGTTTTATAAATAATATAATGCAATACCCTCCTCCTACTGCTAATAATAATTATAATTAATGTATTTATTTGTTATAGGAAAAGTTGAACTTGTTTGGCTATGCAATTCTGCTGGTGGCCATTGGGTGGCACTGTGGAGCCTACAATTAATGCTTATGTAGCATGGATATAATGTGATACTGTAGTTTCCTGTTGTCTTATAGAAAAATGATTTATGTTTAAATTAATTAATTGTATTAATGATAGAGATTAATAGTTATTAATATTGTTTTCATGTAATGCTTTTCAACGTAATTGTTTCATTAAAATGCATAAATAAGAACTAACAAAATAATATAGATAGTCTGTATTACAGACTGTATCTAGTCATTACAGACTAGATAACGGCTGAGACTGAAGGGCCCATAGGGATCAGGTACTTTTACAATTCTCATAAAAAATATTTTAATAATGTTTTTAATTTATCAATGTCCAAGTATAAAAAAAATTAATGTAAGGGACCCATTTCCACTAAACAGCCCTGCCTGCTTGTTATGTGGAACAGTTAAATACAAAGTACACCCTAAAGAGCCATTGCATGTTCATTGGAGGGGGGGGGGTGCAACTGTACCTACAACCTATCAAACACTCTTTCTTGAAGGTTGCTTCATATATACAGTTATCACGCCTGTGTATTGCCCCTGCTGTACATTAGGAAAATAAGTTTATATTAGCCTTAAATATCAGATGCGCTAATTAACCATGTATTCAGGGGTTGGCATGTCTGCACTAAATTCAGAAGCCAGACAGACATGCTAACACTAAATCCAGGAGCCAGGCAGACAAGCTCAAGGTGCCAACTTTGTCCTTAAGGTGCTAGGAAAGAGGTTAAATCATCATTCTACAAAAAATGCTCAAAAATGTTTGGTGCAGGAACTGACATTTTTATTGTAAACAATACTATCAAAAAGCCCTCTGTTTCCAAATTTCTTTATAACCCTAAGGCAGTGACATTAGGTTGCAAATCCTTTAAAATATGCACATTACCACTGTGTACACAAGCATGCACTGAAACAAACAGGCATTATACACACACACACATTGCTTGTTTTATCCTGTGTGTTTTTAAAACCTACAAAATTATGTTCCTATTGTATTTTAAGTCACTTTTAAGTCACGTATTTCACTTGCTACTTGCAACATCCAAATCCTGTAGCTAGCATCAACCAACTTAAAAAAAACAGTCACAGCATGCACTATGATTAAACCCCTTGCACAGCTGCCTTCTTGTTGTGCAGGTCTATAGAGTGTTGAGATTGTAAAAAGGTGACTTTAACTAGGATTATTTACAGCACACAAGCAAAATTTATTTTCCCCTGGAAATCTCTCAAGCAGATACCCACATGGAACATGCAGAGTTTATTATTTACAAAGTGACTTTTATCACAGGAGGAACACTTTAAATAAAAGGTTTTCATAGTCTGCAATTAGATGGAATGTGGTAGCTTGTAGAACAGGCATTCTATAAACTTTGCTGAACGCCAATAGGAGGTGTGATCTAATCAGGAAGAAGTACACCGCAGGTTATAATCTTTTGCCGTTAACTTTGGCAAAACATTACCCTTGTTTTGAAAATCTGTTGCATTGGGAAATATACTGCAAATTGCATGATTACTAGGAATTAATAATTTTTGTAAAAGGAACATGTGTAATATATGCATACTTGGCTACTCTATGGACTTTGCCTGCAGACTCCAGGTTTCCTCCGCTTCAGTTAATTGAAACAAAAGGAGGAGTGAAAACAGGGAGTAGTAGCTGTCTTGTACCAGCAATTGGTGTTAAGTGGTTTCGGGATGCAAAACAGTATATATACGTTGTGTGAAAAACAAAGTTCACCCTCTTTAAATTCAATGGTTTTACATATCAGCACAAAATAAAATTCATCTGTTCCTTAGCAGGTCTAAACATTTGATAAATACAACCTCAGATGAACAATACATGACATATTGCACCGTGTCATGATTTATTCAAGGAAAATAAGGCCAAAATGGAGAAGCCATGTGTGAAAAACTAAGTACACCTTATGATTCTGTAGCTTGTAGCTTTTAGCAGCAATAACTTGAAGTAATAATTTCCTGTATGACTTTATAAGTCTCTCATTGTGGTCCACTCTTCTTTTTAATGTCGCTTCAGTTCATTGAGGTTTGCAAGCATTTAGGCACAGCTCTCTAAAGGTCCCGCCACAGCATTTAAATCGGATTGAGGTCTGACCATTGCAACACATTGACTCTTTTCTTTTTCAGCCATTCTGATGTAGAGTTGCTGTTGTGCTTGGGATCATTGTCCTGTTCCATGACCCAATTTTGGCCAAAAAGTAGCTCTAGAATACTTTTTTTATACCAAGGAGTTCATGGTCGATGACAGCAAGATTCCCAGCCACTGTGGCTGCAAAACAAGCCCAAATCCTCACCCCTCCACTACCGTGCTTGACAGTTGGTATTTATTCATCTAACTGAGGTATGTAGAGTCTTAGATGTAACTCTTTTTTTTGATGTTTTGCAATTTCTCTGAGCATTGCATGATCTGACCTTGGGGTGAATTTGCCGGGACATTCAACTCCTGAGAAGATTGGTGACTGTCTTGAATGTTTTTCACTTTGGCATAATATTTTGCACTGTAGAATGATGTTCGCTAAGTTGCTTGGAAATGGTCTTATACAACAATTGCTTCTTTAAGATCATTGCTCCTTGGCATTGTGTTAACACACACCTGCAAACTGCTAAAACTTTAGCTTTTATAGAGGTGGTCACACTTACTGATAATCAATTAATCAAGGGCATTTGATTATGCTACCTAGCATCTTAATTCCTATGGAAGCAGTAAGGGTATTTTTATTTTTTCACACATGGCTTCTCCATTTTGGCCTGTTTGTTGTTGTTGTTGTTCATCTGAGGTGGTACTTAACTAATTTTTAGACCTGCTAAGAAACAGATGATTTTTATTATGTCCTGGTATGCGAAACCGTAGATTCCAAAGAGGGTGTACTTTCTTTTTCATATCACTGTAAATAAAATGAGGGTGGGTTAGTACTTGATTTCAGGTGGTGGTTTGCAGAGGGCTTGAGATGTTTCTGGAAGCTACAAGAGGGAAAGAAGTGCTTTATTCATTCTTGGGCCCTAATTCTAATAATAGAAGAGAATGGTTCAGATACCAGTTACTCCTACATTTAAGGTATTTGTGCATACAGTGATATATTAAACTTTATTTTTAATTCTGCTATTAAGCAATCCTTTATACAGGAGCCATCTAGGTACCAAGATATATCGGCATCTTAGTTTCTTCTTTTGTTCCTGCTGGGGAGTGATGTGTGGCCTTGCCCACTACACACCCACATTCTACCCACTCGCCGCCTACTTTCCCTCTCATTAAAGGCCCTATGTGAAGCTACTGAAATTGATGTTGGATCTGAGTATTTGTTTTCTTCAGGTAACTATACAAAGCTTCCTTTACAGTTTAACCTCCATAATTTGTTTGCATTGTATCTTCATAGCTTGCCAGCTTGTATTATTATTAGTATTACATTTGGTTTCATATTCTAAAAAAATGTGAATGGTGAAATGTGAAAAAGGTGAATTCCCCTGTACTGTGTTAAGGTTCGAAAATGGCCCCATGTTAATTATAATTATTATTTTAGTTCAACTTTGTTTGAATGAGACCAACCAAGATATTCACTTTAGATGGTTTATGTATATACTGGTTTAATCCAGTCTCTATGTCCAAGGCTCTGCTACATTTCCCAGTAACAGGACTTCCACCTTACATAGACATCATTATTAACCTGCAAGTGTTCTGTTGTGCAGATGTTAGAAGACATACCTCAGACAGCTGAACAATTCCAGTCCATAAGCCCAGGGAAGCTAAGTGAAACAAGATGCATCTTCATGTTGTACTTTGATATTTAGATTTGACATCATGCTCAGATGTCATCAATATAGCTAGGACACTAACGAGCCAACAACACAATCCTGCACCGCACGTGAAGGTTGAAGCTGTTTGAAATATGAATGGTCTTTGTCTGAAGTGTGTGTGTTTATATCCTTCTTAATGACATATTGGAATTCCAATTGAAATCAGCTTGTTCTGTTGACACAATGTTTTATGATTTCACAAGCTCTGTGTCCTTCCAACATAGCAAATCAAAATTAATCAAAATTCATACAGAAATAATCGGAGACTCTTCATTACTCATTATGTTTCTAATTAGGAAGCAGAAGAAATATTGCACAGAAATAAGATCCAGATTCATTTCAGAATAATATCCCATCAGATAAAATGGCATTTGAATTAACTTTCAACATAATTAAATGTTTCAACTAAGGAATTCTTTATTCTAGAGTCATTTTATATTAGCACACATAAATATTCTTAAATTGTGTTTTTTAAGGAAAACAATGTATTGAACATATGGGTACAGCATTAAATTAATGTTTTTTCTCATTCTACGTTTTTAATAAATTTCTCCCAAGCAGTAGAGCTGCTGACATGCATTGTACTAATGTCTCTGAGCTCTGCCTTTGTTCATCATCATTATCTTTTTTCCTTTTAACAGGCTGAATATTAATTACATTCAGACAGCCTATGACATATGTTATTTTGACATTGCTACATACTATATATAAAGTATATATAAAGTATCTGGACACCCCTCCTAATTATTGTTTTAGCTATACCCATTGCTAACAGGTGTATAAAATCAAGTCCATATGAATGCCATCTCCATAGACATTGGCAATAGGATGGGTCAAATGAAAATGCTCAGTGGCTTTAAACATGGCACTATCATAGGATGCCACCTTCGCCACAAGTCAGTTCATGAAATTTCTGCCATAGTAAATTTGCCCCAGTGTACTGTAAGTGCTGTTATTGTGAAGTAGAAACATCTTGGAGTAACAACAGCTCAGCCACAATGTGGCAGTTCAGGCATACTTACCAGTGGTGTCGGCGCCTCTCACTCTTCTCCGCGAGGCCTCTGCCTTGGTCGCGGTGCCGGCATTTCAAGCTGAGCGCCAGAATATGACATCATATTCCGGCGCTCAGCAGTGAGCAGAACAGGGAGACAGAGGCCTTGCAATCCCACCGCTGGACTTCTACAAGGTAAGTGAACTTCAAAGGGGGAGAGGGTAAAAAGTGATGAGGGGTAGATAGGGAGTGAGAAGGGGTAAATACGGTAGATAGGGAGAGAGGGGGGTAGATAGGGAGGGAGAGGGGGTAGATAGGGCAGAAGCGAGGGTGGCAGGAATATTGAAATAAAGAGTCAGAATGAGATAGAGAATGAATGGATTAATGTGTGGATGCATTAATGAATATGTGTACATGATTTGTGTGAAAGAATAAATGATTGTGTGAATGAAAGTGGATTAGTGAGTGGCTGTAAAAGTGTTTGTGAATCATAGGTATATTATTGATTTGTCAAAAAAGCAAAGATGGTATAAGCAGGGTGTTTAAGCACTGGGGACAAAGATGGCATAGGTAGCGTGTTTATGGGAGAAAGATGACGTACGCTCAGCTGTTTGGGGACAATGTTGACTCATGCTGGGACTCATGCTGGGAAAAATATATTTCGGCAGCAGGGTCTAATATTAATATATATCAGCAGCAGGGGCTAATATTAATATATATCGGCAGCAGGGGCTAATATTAATATATATATTGGCAGCAGGGGCTAATATTAACATATATTAGCAGCAGGGTCTAATATTTATAAATATCGGCATCAGGGGCTAATATTAATATATATTGGCTGCAGGGGCTATTATCAATAAATATTGGCTGCAGGGGCTAATATTTATATATATTGGCTGCAGGGGCTAATATTGATATATATCGGCAGTAGGGGCTAATATTAATATATATTGGCAGCACGGTCGAGTATTAATATATATCAGCAGCAGGGTATAATTTTTATGTATATCGGCAGCAGGGTATAATATAAGTATATATCCACAGCAGGGGCTAATATTAATATATATCCGCAGCAGGTGTTAATATTAATATATATCAGAAGCCGGGTGTAATATTTCTATATATCAGCAGCAGGGGCTAATATTAATATATATCGGAAGCAGGGTGTAATATTTCTATATATCGGCAGCAGGGTCTAATATTAAAGAATGAAAAATAACTGCCAGTTCAGCTGTTATTTTGAAATCATATTTCAATCACGGTCTTTACTTCAAAGAAATAAGTACATATTATGTAGTTAAAAATGCACGTTTAGCGCATTATATATATATATATATATATATATATATATATATATATAGTGTATATGTACCGTTTTATAATTGGCCCCCCTACTTTGGTCCCTGGCCCCCCATGTGCCCCCCCCTAATTTTGAAAGCTGGAGACGCCACTGATACTTACAGAGCAGGGCTACCAAGTGCTGAAGCACGTAGCACAGAAAAATCACTTCTCGTCTGTAGCATCTCCCACTACGGAGTTACAAACTGCCTCTGGAGGCAACATCACCACAAGTACTGTGTGTCGGGAGATCCTGACAAGGGTTTCTATGGCAGAGTAGCTGCATGCAAGCCAGAGATCAATATGCGCAATTGCAATCGTAACGTGATTGTGTACAGCAGCAGAAACATGTTGTCTTGAGTGATGAATCACGCTTCGCTATCAGGCTGATGGACAGATCTGGGTTTGGGCGATGCAAGGAGAACGCTACCTACCAGTGTCCATAGTCTCTAGTTTGGTGATAATGGTCTGGATTATTTTCAGGGTTTGGGCTAGGCCCCTTAGTTCCAGTGAAGGGTAATATTAATGCTACAGCATTCAAAGTTATTTTAAACAATTGTATGCTTCCAACTTTGTGGCACCAGTTTGAGGAAGGCCCTTCCTGTTTGTGCCCCTGTGCACAAAGAAGGTCCAAGGCTCTTGTTAACCCCATTGAACATTGTTGGGATAAATTGAAATGCTGCTTGCAAGCCAGGCCTGCTAGTCCACAATCAGTACCTGATCACAATGCTATTTTGGCTGAATGGACACTAATTGCCACTCCAAAATCTTGTGGAAAGCCTTCCCAGATAAGTGGAGACACCAGACTCTTTCAATGCAGGAGCAATTTTAAAATTGTGGGGCCAATTTTGCTATCAGATTCTTGCAGCTTCTACTTTACATGGCAAGACATACAGCTTTTGTCTAAATAAAACATAATTTAACTTGGTATGATGGCCTCAATGCATAATTGTTATTCTTACTAAATTGTATTTTTACTAGACTTGGTCGCCAGCCAAGTCTTCATGTTCGTCTTCGTGTTCATCTTCGTGAAAAAAACCTTTGTATTACACGAATATTCGCCCTTTCCCATGTTCTTTTCGGTAAAATATTTGTGTACATTCTTGCAGGATTTTAAAAGTCCCTAAGAGTAACTCTATTGATCGCCAGCAGGGGCCTCCTGTGACATCAACCAATGAAGGGCAGCTACTCTGTATTGGTTGATACCAGACGAGTCCCTTGGCAGCGACCAATAAAGTTGCTCTTACGAACCTTTAACTCCTAATCCCAAAACCATTGTTCTCCCCAGACCAAGTTACTCCGAGGTGTACCTTGTCCTGCCCTTTGCCAGGAGGACTCAAATCCCCATTCTTCCGAGGCCAAGTTGCTCAGAGCAGTTTGTCTCAGACTCGGGCCATTGGGTTCTGCAGCAGGAGTTTAAAGTCCGTAAGAGCAACTCTATTGGTCACCTACAGGGGCCTCCTGTGGCATCAACCAATGAAGGGCAGCTGTGTAAGTGCATGATTTTTGAGTGTGTGTGTGTGTGTAAGTGTATGGCGTTAGAGTGAGTGTGTGTCAAAATATGTTAGAGTGAGTATGGCGTTAACATGAGTGTGTGTTAGTATTTGGTGTGAGCATGTTTGTGTGTGTTAGTGTATGGTGTTAACATAAGTGTGCATGTCAGTGTATGTTGCCAAGAGGAGAGATTTTATGTGTATGGTGCTGGTGTTTAGAATGTGATTGCATATTAGCATGGGTATGTGTTAGTTGGGGGGATTGACTGAAGAAATATTATACCCAGGCACCACTAATCCTTGACAATGTACTCATTGTACCACATTACTTCTGTCTCCACAGACAGGTACATACATAAAAAGCATCACACAATAGAAAAATGCCTCCTTATGAGGCTGTACCAACAAATTTAGCAATTGAGAGTGAGGATGCTGATCAAAGACAAGAGGTTTTCCATCTAATCTAGAGTGCTTCCTGTTGACAAAATGGGAAGAACTATCAAAGGATCCCTTCTTGAGCCTATCAAACCACATACCTTAAATACCTATGGACTAAGAAGGAATCTGGGACAACAACTAAGCCTGTCAGAAGGAGGCAACTAAGCCATAAGAGTACTTATAAGATAGAATCCCTCATCCTTGATCCGAACTGATGGGGAGCCCTGTAGACACCATGGCATGTCAAGACCCCATACCTTCACAGACTTCAGTGCAAAATATCCCAAGATACAGAAACATTTAGGAACATGTGTACATGGAAACATGTGCACGTTTTTGTTAATTTTCACTCTCCCTTACTGTAATAGCTATGGAGACGATATAATTTAGAATAATGTAAGTGCAAAGTGCTATAAATTGCGTTGATGTTGTACAGCTCTGCAGAATATGATGATGTTATATAAATCAAATAAATATTCAACTTCCTACATGTATGTATTATTCTACAACATTCCAGTTGTATAAGAACCAGTGTAAAGAAGTTTGACTGTTTTACCTAAACAGGACAAAAGCTAGTCTGCCCCGTTTATGACATTAATTCCGTAAACACATAAAGTGGACTGGAGCGCTGCTTAATTAAATAGAACATTTAACAAGTCCTTGGAGTGTCTGTCTCCAAAACATTGTTTATTTAATCCACAAGGAAAAGGTCAGTTTCTCCATCAGTATTGCTGTTCCACGTATACAACATGTATTTGTGTATATTCTAAACATTTCTATATGGATATTGTCTTTATGCATATTGATGTGTATTAATAAGTTTCCGTAATATAAACCTTTCATGTTAATGCATTTAATTCAGAATAGTTTCAATTGCAGTTTGAAGAGTATAACATATAATAAATACAGAGGCAGTCAGTGATGTCTACACAAATAGAGTCTACTTTTTCTATCTGTAGACACATATATATATGGTATACATTATCTGTGTGTTCATATGTATATACACACTTATTGTTGAAGTACAGTTTACAAGCTTGAAAAACAGCTGCATAAGTGTTATTTGCCACAAGGGAGATTTAGCTTCAGAAACCTTGGTATTATCCCAGCCTACACAAATATAGCTGGTCTGTTAATACATGCTCATTTGCGCCCATAGAAAATTTAGTCACCCGCTGAGACAGAGGCAATTTATAGGAGACCATTCATTCTGGTATTTAATGTTAACATCCCAAGCCTGCTAACGGCACCAGTGACCCTGCACAAGAAGAAAGGAAAAATAATTAAAACTTTCACACATAGGATTTATAAGTAGAGCGACCATTTGGAGCTATGGCATATTGTAGGACCAGTCAAGCATTTTTCCAGTCTTAACCTGGGGTTTACAGTCCCTAATTACCATGCAAGCCACATGTGGCACCATGAAAGCCTATAAAAGCAAAAGGGTTGAAACTGCAGAGCATGTGTAAATCCCTCAAGGTGGCAAAGGTGTTAGAGGCATGTTTAGAAAAGAAAGCACAGCCAATAATTAAACTGGTCTAATTAAAATAATAAGTGAGAAAACCAAGAGCTATATGCTATATGTGAGTTGCAATAAGATTGAATATCTTTACATTAATTACACGGAATGCATGGCCAAACATGGCAAGTACTTCCTTTGACATTTTTTTTGAAATCTTGTAATATTTTAAGTCCAACCACAGTATCAGAAACTGCTCATTTTAATGTAAAAGGACCAGGCTGTTGCAGATATTTGAGATATTGTGTAATGTCAGCATAAGGTTTAAGTCTATTCACTAAACTCCTAGTGAACGTCTCAAAATGATCACCTGAGATATTCTCTTAAGTGTATTTAGCCACAACACAGCTGGACTTGCTGGTTTAATTTAACAAGATATTTCTGTATCTGCCATGTTCAGTGCTTTACGTTAGAGGACTTGGAACAAGCAAGTGTCCACTTTGCATCTGATGTCTACTTTAAAAAATGTATGATTTGATGGGTTAATTGAATTGACTGGGTTCAACAATGTCCCAATTAACACACGGGGAAGGATGATCACCTGTCTATTTTCCAATTTGAAAAATGCACATGTGGCCTTTTAGCCCCCACACAACCTGACAAACCCATGCATGGATGGTATCGCTGTACTCGGGAGATGTTGCTGAACACATATTGGGGTGTTGTGTGAAAGTGACATATACCAGGAGCTGTAAATTCATACCTAAAGAACACAATGTGTGGGAAAAATACACCGAAGAATTACTATTGCAAACTTTGTCAAAGGCTGGTGATAAAATGTGTGCATGCAAATAGTTAATATACCAGCATTTGAAATACCATGGGATGTCTAGTTTTCAAAAATATATGGCACACTGAATTGTCAAAGTTCAACATTAAAAAATGTGCATTCCCCAAATACGGCCCTTTTGCCCCCAAACTGTCAGGCAAGCCAATGTACAAGGGGGAAGAATTACCAGATTTGGAAAAGATGGTTTTGAAATAGCAAAACGCTACTTGTACTTATTGCCCCATAATGTGCAAAAAAACATTAAAACATTGGGTTTTTCTAAACTCAGGACAAATAGTAGAATCTATTTAGCAGGCTTTTTCATTAGCTTTTATAGATGAGTAAACGATTTTTCAAGTAAAAGTCAGAAAAAGTCATTTATTCTTATTTTTTTCACCATATTTTATACTTTTTTTTTATAGTAAATGATATGATACAATCAAAATAATGACATCCTGGAAAAAAAAGCATATATAACTTGTGTGGGTTCAGTAGATAGGAAAGAAGAAAATTACAGCTAAACACAAAAAATTAAATCAGCCTTTGTCACAAAGGGGTTGAGTAGTGACCCCATTGTTTAGCTCTTCCTTGAAGAGTTAAACTGCACTGAAAATAAGCTGGTAGATTCTAGAAGAACATTAGAGTGTTATCCTGACAAGTGCCTGCCACAATTCTCGTGTAAACATTCCACCCTGATTGCCATATTCCATACCACACCTTCATTACAGCTTTGCGCTGCCACACAGTAATATAAGATGGTACACCATATCCTAATTGCCTTTTGGAGCACTGGTCTATGTTTTATGGATGCCTAATAAAAAGTGGCCTGTGGCACTGCTTAAAATGTTTGAGAGAAACCATCTGCATTTTTTTCGAAATCTAAAAAAGTCCCATTGTTTCAAAGCTAGACTAACAAAATGAATTGAGACTTGAGAATAAAGCCTGTATTATCTGTCTCCTTCTAGATGTTTGCTTATTTTTTAATGAAGTTCTTTTATTTTTATAATTAACATAAAGGGTTAACACATAAAATGAGGGGAGGGGGAGTAGCTATATGAATTTCCAATGAAGATTCCACAAAGATTTGCCAGCACTTCATCCTCCTGTTTGACTCAAAGTCTGGAAGAACATAATATAACTACTCTGAGGTGGCAATTAAGAAGGATCAAGGTAGCACACTGGAGTAATCATTCGGGTCATCCAGCGTACATGATGGTATCTGTGATCTGTATGTGTATGGGCTTTCAACATAGAAATCATCAGCTAGGGGTAGCAACTAGCAACTGTATCCTTAGTCACCTAGAGGAGAAAATTACAATATTTTTATTGGGATGTATAGGGTAATGTTAGATATGGAATTACTGTATATACACATTGTGCATGTGGTGAAACACACATGAGCCCACACAGGTCACTTCTCCAACAACCATCCAAGCGTTTCATCAACTTGCTATTGATGGCAAAGCAATGCCTGAGTCAGGATGTCTGGCCTGGGGAGACTGTCCAGACACCCATAATGAACTGGCAAGGCTATTTCCTGTTATAGAAACATTCTAGCACCACAACATGTTGCCTGAAGATAATATTAGTGCTAATCTATAGTTTTAAGTATCCAGAGCATACCTCCAATGGACATTTTTGCAATATCAAAAATATGCTAATCCCTAGTATGACAAACCCTATACCATGAGGGCCATACATGTCACTTTTAGGGGTCCTAAGCACAGTCCTCTAGGGCAATCAGAGTCAGGAACAGCAGCTTTGGACAAAACAGCACTTTATTTTAACCGCTTAAACCCCAAAAACCAAATCATAAAAAGAAAACCTAGCTCCCAATTGGAGTCCTCTCTAACTGAACTATGCTGGTCCAGACTGACCAGCCTTATCACCCACTACCTCAACCTCCCAGCCAGACCCAGCTACGCCAGGCTCTGGAAAACCTCCCCCAGACAACACAAAATGTCCAGGCAGGTATCGCCTCGTTTGGCTCAGGGATTGTCTTCTTCAGGGCCTCTCCTTGCCCTGGGAGCACAGGGAACTTCCTCTTCCCCCAACAGTCTCTCTGAGTATCAAGCTCCAGGGGTTTTTAATGTCCAGCACCTGTGCCTGATGCCGGCCCCATAGGAATCTCGGACCGGATCCTGCAGATTTCTTGCCTCCTGGAAAACCCGGCATGGAATTTCCACAGCATGGGGAACCGGAGCATTGGCCCACCCTGCTCTCCAATTGCTCCACCCCAGGGACCCATATTTAAGATCTGGATAGCACCTGTACCCAAATGCCACACTAAGCATCTCCTGGGGTTTACACTGTCACACTAGTTAATACCAACCACATTCCCCCCAGAAGGGATTATTTAGGAAAATAGTGTATTACCGATAACAATTTTATTGTTCATGGGATTAAATAAATATTTTCAGTCAGAAGCTCCAAACTCTCATGTGCTAATGTAAAGTAAGGACGGCTACTAAAAAGGATGAAAATCTGGCAACCAGGAAGCCTTTCTAGGATTGTCTGGGTTGGCCCTTCAAAAATCTTTGTGAATACCATAAAGGTACAGCTTTCATCTAGGGGCTATTGTTGCATTGCTTTGGTACTTAATATATGCAATCCAGTCTAGTATATATGTAATATCAAAACTGAAAATGAGGAGCTATCTGGAGGCTAGTCTAGCACTATTTTAATATAGCAGTTAAATCAATAGCACTGTGTAACTAGACAACTATTAATTTGCTATTACCATTAAATGGTTGACATTAACATATAATACTATTGATAACATAATTTGACAAATAGTTGTTTTTTGTGTGTGCAGTAACGTTTTATGATTCATTGTTGCATATAAGATAGTGGCACCCAACAGATATCATGGTGGCCTTTTTAATACGCTTGTCTCAGTCAATGGAATCTTTAGTTAAAGTGCATACCTTTTGTTGAGTCTCCATCTGAAAAAAGACATCTTTGAGGTCCTGAAGGCTTATACAACTATGATTTTTTTATCTGTTTTTCTAAAGGTCAACTTTGCTTGGACCAATATTGCTATATCAGTTTTGCTTGTCAAGATAGATGACACTGAAATTCCCTTTTCAAATTAAACTCATGTTAACACAAACTATAGAAAAGACCAGTGGTATCATTGCATTCTTCACTTTAGGTTGTGTTCCTACAGCTTTGCATTAGGATGTATTCTTAAAAGCAAGTATGTTTCCTGGGATGGGAAGGCAAGGCGGGTCTTAGTGCCGGGGAAGTCAGGCAGCTGCCTGGTGTGCCTGGACCAGGGGGCGCCAACAGCCACCCTAGAACATTACGCCAATGTGTAGAAGTAGGTCTGGTACCTGACAGTGGTGCAGTGCACCACAATGTGATTTCAGACATGCAATGATTTCTATTTAATGTTTTATACTTCTGTTTGACTAGCTGATGTTGAGAAAAACAGACTGACAGGAGATATGTTCAGTGGCAATTTCACTTTGCCAAGCGGTTTTGTGTTTTGCATTTATTATATATACTGAAAGCTATACAAGGTTTAAATGTCTACAATCAACTGTCATATATACCAGTTTTATCCAATACAAACATACTCTTGTGTCTCTGAATTTATGTACTTGCTAAGGAGACAATTCTGAATATTCACACCTTAGAGTGTGTATTTTAGTGGTTTGGAGGAAAAAGTAAATTTTTTTATTGATGCATAGATCAATACAATCAGCTTTTAATAGATAAGCTATACACAATGTGGTAATAGGAAATTGTTGGCCTCTTAGCACTATCCCTCTAAGCTTCATTCTTCAGAGGTGGCAATGGAACATGAAGTTAGATCCTAACCTTTAGAACGGAGCAGCACCAGCAACCACCTTAAGTATACACTGGCCCCACTGGAACAATAAAAGTCATGTATTCATTGGAAATTGAGGCTGTGCCAGGTTTTCAGCGCTATGGAATTTGATGGCGCTATATAAAGTAATAATAATAAAAATAATTTTCAACATCCAATATTATTTTAGGCAGGATCCTTGCCTGCATCAAGGTGCTACCTGTCTTATTTAGCTTGTAGTTCAAAACACTGGATGGAAAAAGCAACCCACTTATTCAGCAATTCCCTTTTTTTGTTTTTAATGAACCCAAAAAATGATATATTGTATTGTGTTGGATCAACATGGAAAAACATGTAAAGTTACATAAACTTCTGAAGGAGTAAACATCGGAGGTTCCCAAATTTTTTTCTATGTTGGCCCAATAAAAGGTATCAACAAAAACTGAAGTCTCCTTGGGCTGCTAGAATGTTAATACTATTTTCTTAGCTCACTTTAGGATACATAACTCACAACTTCAGGTATATAAGGAGATAACACCCTAATATCTGGTAAATATTGTAATTGTTACACACTTTTTGTTTTCGAATATGTTATTTGTAATCAAGGATGCGCATTTATATTTGATATGTGAAACTGGCACAACTGACGGACTCCTTCACTGCAATTGAACTATATTGTTTTACTTACCATATTGCTGTTTGAAAGGATGTAAATAAAAATATATCATATTTCCCACATTGTTAACATATCAATTGCTAAAAAGAGCTGTAATAAAAATTCCATTTTATTCCAGCTTATGTGCCAGAAGTTTTAACTAGGAAGTGAAGTAATTTCAAACTGTTTCACAGTGTTTCAGTTGGGTTTCTAACATCTTTTAGAGCACAACAATCCTGTAATTAATCCCTTACCTTTCCATTCCCTTCTGGTTAAGGTTTTCTTAACACTTAAGATTCTACATTATATGCGGCCAGCTCAATGGTGCTTTTCATGTCGCTTGCTCTAGGTTCACCGTTTCTGGTGGAATAGTCTATAAGGTCACCAGTCTATGAGGTCTTCAGTTGTAACAAAGTATTTTTTTACAATATTAAATAATAGGGGATTGCTCACTGGTACTGGTGAAGAAAAACCTCAACACATCGTCTTCTTTAAAACAATAGATTATATGACAATAATTTAATTGATGTAATATCCATCATATGTACTAGATATACCACTTACATTTTAACCTATGGTCAGTGCCATTATTTAACTCTGCAACTATAGTAAGAGTTAAAAACTCACATTGATAGGTAGGATTATTTAGGTCTTCGTGTATGTAATTCTTCATTTCATTGAAATTTTCACTATCAGTCACATGATGTAACTTTTAAACTCTCAAGCATTTATCTCTGATTACATAGTTGGCAAAATGAGAGTGAATAAATTAACCTTTAACCGGAATATCTTATCTCATGATAAATGCTCAGAGAGCCCTTCAACATTTTAAACGCCAGTAGAACATTCCTTGTGATGTGGATAATTGTAGCCAAACTGATATCATGTCTTCTTGCACACATGTGTTTGAGATTTGGATGGATCCAAGGTGTACTGCAGATGTTCAGATTTACGATACACCTTGATCCTCCCCTCCAAAATAATGCCAATAAATGAGCGTCGTTGACTCTTTTATTTGTCATCTTGAACATAAAACACAAGGAATTCATTTGCATTTTAGTCTCCTCCCATACTGAATGTAATTTGTGGTATATTGAATTCTTAAACAATATATGTGTTAAGGAGATCAAGTAGTTTTTTTCTGAGGTACTTAATTATAATATAAGTTGTGTATTACACATTGATTTTATCTGTTTAGGACATAGGAATCAAACACATAGTAGCTCTTCAACAACATTAACTTCATCTTTCATGACGATCACCCAGTGCTTGACTGCATGCCAGTGGACTGGGGTCATTTTAGCTGTAATTCAATGACAGCTATGCAGCTACCTGTAGGCTGTACTTGTTTTAGAACACTGGGCCCTAAAGTGTGGGAACAGACTTCAAATATTAACTTCTATATTTTCCTCATGTGACCCATAACAAATGTGACATTCTCCGTTTTGGATATTATAAAGTGATCATCGGAATCTAAAAAAAAATCTAGGACCACTGATTTTGAAAAATATTACTTATAATAATAAAAGTAGTCAAATCAAAGTCAAATCTTCAAGAGGTCCTTCAAGTTGTCTTCATCTTATTTGTGAAGATTGAAATGGCAAAACCTCTTTACATGTGAGCCTTTTGTGAGCATATTGTGCATACCACGTAAAAAAGAATCTGTAAGGACATGGGTGAACATGGGTATTGACAAAGGATATAAGCCAGACTCAAACGTCAATCCTATACTGTGCATAAAACATACATAGGCTTAAGAAGTGGAATGTTGATGATACTTCATCACCAAACAGATGGCTTTTCAAGCAGCATGTCTTTTCACTAGTACATGTAGGTCAGTGCTCTTATAAATTAAAAGTTCTTACCAGGTTTTTGGGGATAATAATGATCATATAGTCTTTCCCCAATTTAAGAGGGCCTAAAAAATAAAAGTGAAACCTCTTTTTGCCATTTCTGCTAAATACATTTCCAGATGTGAACGAAAGATGTATAAAATATGATTAGTGAATGTTCAAGAAATCTCACTGATTTAACTGTTCTGTATTAATGAGGCCAACCCAACTCTTATTACAAAAGAAACTCATTAGGTTTAGCCCTTTATAATCACTAATAGTGATAATACTAAGTCAAATACCCAACACACGTGAAAACACCATCTGTGAAAAAAATGTAGGGTTTATTCCCTCAAGAGAGAGTTGAAAGAGTGTCAAGCACGGCACTTACTTTCTCCACATCCTCTTTTGTTCATCAAGGTTCCAATACAGACAAGAATCTTTCGAAGTCCTGGCTTGTACTTGGTCGACCTCTGACTCCTGATGATGTGGTGAGCTGCCACAGGAGGTCATGACTCCCGGGGTGAGGTAGGACCCTGACAATAAGACTCTGACACCTTCATTAAGGTGCTCAGTTATCTGGTGTGCGAGCCACTGCAACTTATTGGCTCTGACTCTTGATTCCATTCAGAATCCTGCACTAGTTCCTGGTTACCTGCTCCTTTAAAAAAAAATATACAAACATACTTTATTATTCCGAAAATATACATACCAAAACCAAAATACACAAATAAAGTCAACAATTACACACAGGTCTCAACAGACTAATCAGTTGAATGCACAGAGGGGTGTGGCAGGAAGTGGGAATAACTGGCACAAGAAGTGGGTAGGCCAGTGTCACCTTGTGGTAATCAGCTTCAAGGCATGAGGTGGCCACGTGGGAGCTGCAATGGCGGTCTGTACTGCTCAGCTGATGTTCATTGCGTGCTCTACAGTGACTGCAGACGGGATGCCTGGGGGAGCTGCCTGAGGCAGCGGCCATAGGTAAATACACCGCTAAGGAGGAGCCGTACCTATCAAGGTACAAGTGAAAGAATAGCGTAGGCATAACATTGTTTATAGTTATCAAGGAAAGAAACGTACATACCCTGTTTGCTATATTACTCCAGATTTCGATGTTCTGTTTTACAAATTATTTAGATTTTAATGCTGGAAATCTAGCACAGTGAGTTAACCAGCTGAGGTAATTATATATTGAAAACTATAATAACCTAGAAAAAGTGGAAACATTTTACTCCATGCGTTTCAAGCTGCCAACTTTCACCAATAATGTTTAAGGATGTTATCGAGCTGCAACCAGGTTTGGAGTGCCAAGTATGCCTACAGTATCAGTTTTGAAAAGGTATCTGTTAACTTCCAGTATCTACAGCCATTGTCAATTTTAGGATGCAATCCAGATACATCTATTTCATCATCTAGAATGAGACCCATGTGTCCAAATGTGCAGAATAACAATGTCCTTATGTCTCCCTGTCCAAAGCAAAGCAAGAGATGTCTATTTACTTATGACCAATACTCACTATTATTCATGTTTGATGACTCTTGCAGAAGAACCACAAACGGTTCGGTGCACATTTTGTAGCTCTTATGTGAACATTCATTTAATAGGTTTCTTAAACAGTTGGCCTGAGCTATTCACCTAAAAACACCTACAGTATAGTTTTTGCCTTACAATTTACTCTCTGGTCAGCATACACATTTTGGAGAAAGCAAACTCAAATTGTTTTCTGCCTTAATGCATTGATTAGACACCACTAGGACTCTAGAACATATAATAATGAAACATTATGGTTTTATAAGAAGCATGCTTTTTGCAGATAATTTTACAATTTAAAGTCATTACCCTGAATATTTTGCAATGAAAAAAAGATAATGCAGGCATATCCCATAACAATGGGTTTTTACAGTACTATATTGACATTTAGGTGAGATAATTAATATCTGTAGAGGACAAGGTAAGCTATCCATAGATACATAATTTAAGGTTAACGAAATAGGTTTCTTTAAAATTTCTATCCCACTTAGTAATTTGTTGTAATAGATGGGTATGCACACATGTATATTCATACCTCCCAAGTACCCCTCTTTAAGCAAGACAGATCCTCATTTGGATCCAGATCCCTCTTTCTATCATTCCTCTCTTAATGTCCCTCTATTCTAGGTGCTCAGAATGTGTCTTGGATATGAGTGTATCACAATGTTCTACAGTCCTAAAAGCTAAAATAATGTGTGGAGAAACAGCAGGAAATGGGTTTATAAATTAACCCCTTAATGACAAAGCCCGTACATGGACGGGCTCAAAATGCATTGTTTTCAATGGGTTAAGGGACCGCCCATTGTCCTTAAGGGGTCAAATTGTTCAAAAAGAATGCATTATTCTTCACCTTAATGCATTCCTTAAAAATGTCAATAGGTCAAAAAATCACATTCATAAATCTAGGTAATGTCCCACCCCAACCACAGTTATAGCCACATCCCTAAAGCAAAAATGTCCCTTCTTTGACCATTTGAAATTTTGTGAGGTATGTATAATGCACAAGAAGCCCACAAAGCTGACAATACACAGTATACTACAGGGTAGTCATAAATTAAAAAGGAGGTTAATTTCCATAATTGTGCTTAAAAAACATAGGCGGAAAACATACCGTATTTGCACGATTATAAGATGAGGTTTTTTCCAGAGCAAATGCTCTGAAAAATACCCCTCGACTTATATTTGGGGTCGTCTTATAATCAGACCTCAAATAGGTCTCAATGAGACTAAGATCCAGATCCTCCGCAGCGATGCAGGGGACCTGGAACCTCCTCTGTTATGCCCCCCCCAACTTACCGGTGCTTCTGAGTCCCCGGTGCGTAGTCCGGGCAGCGTGTAGAGCTCCACGCGATTCGCGTAGACAACTTCCAGTGCAGCCGGGAGGAGGTGCGGTTATCAGCAGGGGTTGTCTGCATCCATCGCGCAGACCTTCCCCGGCAGTCAGAGAGAATTGCCCGCACCGATGCGGGGAACTCTGATCTCTGACAGCCGGGGAAGGTCTGCTCGATGGACGCAGACAACCCACGCACCTCCTTCCGGCTGCAACGTAAGTTGTCTACACGAATTGCGTAGAGCTCTACACGCTGCCCGGACTATGCACCGGGGACTCAGAAGCACCCGTAAGTTTGGAGGAGGGAGGGGGAGGGAGTGTTAAATGGGGGGCATAAAGCATTTCTGTAGGCAGAGTGCTCTATGAAATGCCTTTTAAGAGTTAATTTCCATTTAAAGCATCCCTACACTTACTAACGTTATAGCCAAATCTAGTTATCATTGTAACAAAGGTTTGTCATCCCAAAGCAGACCGTGAAATTGTCTTATTAATTGTGTATGGCAGGAATTGCATTCTTGGTGGAATACACTGTACTAGAGCAGATGGTAAATTAAATAAAACCTCTTTAACATCTTCCTGGACCCTTATGTCTGTTATTAAAAAAGAAATCAAGATAATCCATCTGCAACACATTTCTAAGTTCCCTTTTCCATGCATAAAGAGTAAACCACCAATAAATGGGCAGAACATCTGGCATTCCTTAATCCAACATGATTGTTCTACTTTGCTGTAAACAGGTTCTGTCAAAGGCCAGTGATCAGTGGGTGGAAGAAATCAAGGGTTTCATCACTAGTTTCTCCAAAATTCTTTGCAGTTGATGCCACATTTCCCACCCATAACCTACACTATCTTAACATGTTGGTCTCTTGGGTGGAGAACAAACAGTAAGTTCTTTGGATTCAGACCTGATAGGCTTGAGTTAGAACAGCATCTAGTTGTTAATTGGAAACATTTGCTCTCGTGTCTGGAGGGATTGATCAAATGAAGTCGGTTCAGAGTGTTACACATGAGATGCTTCAAACTTCAAGAAAATAAACCCACACGGAGAAGCATTGTTTCAGTATTATTAAGTTATCAAGTTGATTTTACTAGGCTGATGCTATGCAGCTTTACAATATGGGAAATGCTAGTGATGTGATGTAACTAATGTTATGTCTGTGGATGTAAAAACTTTGCAAATGGTGTTGCCTGTTAATGCATTTAACATAGCAGACAGTGATTCCAGCAACATTCGCTGTGAAATTATAATGTTTATTAAAACTACAAAGCTATCTTACTTTAGAGAATATATATATATATACAGTTTTCCAGGCACCTGGTTGGACCACATGTTCTCAACTGAACACGCGACATGCTCCATCTGGCCTTATAATTATCTGAGTTTGCAATGGTCTTTCTCCAAGCCTCTTTCTGAGATATAGGTTGACCAGGCAAATTTGTGAAATGTCAATTAAAGACCTCCATTGTGGACAATAGAGGATGCAATGCACACTCTAACCACTTGATGACACTGGTGTACGGGTGTATACAATTGGGCTACAGAGAAACTTGCAGCCATTTTTTAATCTGCTGTCATCAGGCACATTTTTTTAAATAGTCATATGTCATTTTATAAATAGTTTTGTTTTTGTGCCCCTTTCCTTGGTGGCTTCATTTGACACTGGCCTTTAACGGTAATCTCTAAATGTGTTGCTGATATTCTGTTTGAAAAGGCTTTACCCTTTTGGTGCCAGGGGAGTGCACACTAATTGTGGTGCCAGGGGAGTGCACACTAATAACCCCCTATGATACAGCATAGGATGGAGTGATGGGGAAGGAGTGGTCAACACATGCCTCCTCAAATGGGTAACTGCACTTAACTCCCCATCCCCTTGGAGCCAGAATGGGGGAAAGCTTCGAATAGCATCTTGTACGGTATCTTTTGACTTGTCCCTCACCCTGAGGAAAGGGTCATGGAAAGCCCATTTTTTATTTATTTTTTACTTGTCCATATACATGTTTATTTCTTTTTTCATTACATTTTGAGTGTTGCAGTCAAGTACGTGAAAAGTTAAACACAACTCTTAATTGTAAAGTTTCAAGAAGCACGCACTTGCATCTACTCCCAAGAAACCCATATATAAGTGAATATATGTGTTATTTTGCTAGTATTTGTATGGGAGGCCATGCACCTTCAGTTAAGTCCACTCTTCAGTAACTTAACCTCCTTCTTATACATCAATCATCCCAGCTACATTATTAGAGTTTAAATGTTGATGGCTTAAAAGACTTAATATTGTTTTCCCTTACGAAAAAACAAATTACGAAACAGCACTGCTTAGCAAACATGGCCTGTATGTCAAAATAATTTGCTTTGCCAGATAAAAATCCAGAGCTGAAAGGAACAGGTTTATAACAGCTAGGATTCAGAATTTTATTTTCTGAGCCCTTTGGGTATTCTTATAATAGGTCCATGAAGATTACCACAGGATCACTTACAAGAGCTTTTCCTACAATTTGCATCTAAATTCCACTGGCATATTTTCCTTGCTCCATAAAACTTAATGATTTTAACACTAGGTTCATCTGGAAGAAGGTTCAGAAATATTTCTTAAAAGCAAGAGAGGTTTGCCCTATGACATCGTCACAAAACAGTCTTCTTATTATTATATTTAATCCATCTGTTATTGGAGTTTTGATCATATTCTAAAGCAGGTGTGTGGACCTCTTTTATAGTCCCCATTTGATTCATATTAGTAATCACATTTTTTAATTTATCACATATTATAGACTGGTTTCAATCACTGGTGGTAATACTGTTTAGAACGCTGAGGTATTGCAGACTAATGATGCTACTGTGCTACACTAATATTTAACCTAGAACACCTAGAATGAATTTCCACAGCACTAAATCATGAATGGCTGGAGGTTTTTTTTAGCCACAACGGGGTGTTAGTCTGCTCCTCTAATAACAGGACACTCTTTCCTAGAAAGGCCCACCATCAGAGCTGCAATGCACCCCCTCCCCTTCAAAGTCCAAGTTCTGTGGCAGGAAAGTGCTCCGGTTGAAATTAATGGCAGCGTTTCTGGAGCTAGATAGTGGTGAGCAAGCCAAGGAGCTTGAGGCAGGAAGATCAACAATTAACTAAATTATGATTTGGCACTCCAGTAACCATTGTTTATTTCACAAAAATGAGTAATCTTCGGCACAAAGCCTTTCCCCAAACAAATGTTTGTGACAAAAAGAAGCCACTTCTATTATAGTGTAATAAAATAAGGTTACCACACCACTAGCATACAAGTTCACCATTGTCTATACAACAGTCTAGATCTCTAGCAGTCAACTGAAGTTACGATATTGCAGATGGATATTATACACCTTAGTTGTGTGTTTTCATCTTCGTTTAGTCTGGCCTCATTGCTATCGCTCAAGGTCTCTACTATTCCCAACTGTACCATGAGGCTTCCTCCCCCTCCAGCCACTTTAAAAGGCAGGACTCATAAAACAAAACAGTTCCTTTGTTCCATGTGGTAGGGTGTTTTGTAAAGTGATGTTTCCTTGCATTAGGGATTCTTTTAATGTTCTGGAATGCAGCCCATGCTCTATAATACAACCTATTTTGAATAGTTTCCTGATACCAATAACATGCATGGACTCTTTGTGCAGTTGAAGATTTTATTTTAATCAGTCACAGCTGAAACTGACATGATTCACATAGAACTGGCTTGCGTTACTAAATTACAATGTAAATATGCAGAAATTAATCAATAAACAAGGCCCTTCTTGTACAATGTCGAAAATGGAAGGTTGACATTTTGTTTATTTTTGTCTGTGCTTAGTTCAGTTTCTGTAAGGGTCTTTGATTCACTCCTGGAAAGGAAAGGCTTCCTAATAATATCATATACTGATAGCAATTAAAGAGTTCCCACAGTATTTTCTCATCCAGTGGTCTCTCTCACATAAACATATCTCGAGATATAGATATATATAAATAATGTATTATTGGCATGTAAAAAAAAGCAAACTGATTATAATCCGTGGAGGCTCTAAGAGTTTTGGATCATTAAGTCTCACTACATTCTATAACATCCATAGTTATACAAATTTATGGCATTGGGAATATAAAATGTCATCAGAATGTTTAGATAGATAGATAGATAGATAGATAGATAGATAGATAGATAGATAGATAGATAGATAGATAGATAGATAGATATGCTTATGAAACTCTCCAGGCACTATGAATCTGGAAACAAAATACGGTTCACTGCAAATTAGTACGAAGAAACACGCAGCATAACACATCATCCTTTTTAACCAGAGTTGTTATTATTATTATTATACTTTAATTATAAAGCTCCAACAGATTCTGCAGCGCTGTGCAAGATGAAAATTTTACAGATCGTGACAAGTACAATACAGCAATTGACATACAGATACAAGAGGAATGAACTTACATTCTAGGTGGATAAGGGGTGAGAAACAGGAGGTGAGGATTGCTTGGTAGTGAATGATGTTAATGTGGGGCGAGATAAGGGTTGTAAGTGGGTGAGAGGCGTTTTGATGGTTATGTCCGCGGTAGACTTCCCTGAAGAGAAACGTTTTTAGGGAGCGTTTGAAAGAGGGTAGAGTTGGTGAGAGTCGGACAAAACGGGGAAGAGAGTTCCAGAGGGTTGGTGCTGCGCGAGAGAAGTCCTGTAGGTGGGCATGGGAGGAGGTGATAAGTGAAGATACGAGGAGCAGGTCATTGTTGGATCTTAGAGGGAGGGCTGGAGTATATTTGCTGATGAGGGAGGATAGGTAGAGGGGAGTGGCGTTAGTGAGAGCTTTGTAGGATAGAGTTAGTATTTTGAATTTAATTCTGCTATGGATGGGGAGCCAGTGGAGGGACTCACAGAGATGCGGCAGATGCAGAGCGTCGGGTGAGATAGATTAGTCTGGCAGAGGCATTGAGGACAGACTGGAGGGGGGATAGTCGGGAGAGAGGGAGCCCGGTAAGTAGGTTGTTGCAGTAGTCTAGACGGGAGATTACGAGGGAGTGGATTAGTTGTTTTTTTGCGGTGCTGGCAGTCAGGAATGTTTGGAAATGTTGCGTAATTAGTTATGGCAGGATTTAGAGAGTGATTTGATGTGAGGGCTAAAAGATAGGTTTGAGTCTAGGGTCACTCCGAGGCAGCAGACTTGTGGTGAAGGAGAGATAGTGGTACCGTCGACAGTGATAGAAAGGTCAGAGAGGGGAATAGAGTTAGAGGGAGGGATTAGAAGGAGCTCAGTCTTAGACATGTTTATCTTGAGGTGGTGAGAGGCCATCCAGGAAGAGATGCCAGATAGGCAGCTGCTGATCTGAGAGAGGACGGATACAGAGAGATTGCGGGTGGAGAGATAGATTTGTGTGTCGTCTGCATTTGAAGCCAAAGCTGTCGATAAGTTTTCCAAGTGAGGAAGTATAGATGGAAAATAGTAGAGGACCCAGGACAGAACCCTGAGGTATTCCAACAGACAGATGTATTGAAGAGGAGCAAAAGACACAGAGAAGGATCTGTTGGAAAGATATGAGTTAATCCAGGAGAGAGCAGTGTCACAGAGACCAAGAGAGCTAAGAGTCTGTAGGAGGAGGGGTGGTCTACTGTGTCGAAAGTAGGGCTGCAACAACTAATCGATAAAATCGATAATAAATAATGAAAATTGTTGCCAAGGAATTTCATTATCGATTAGTTGAATCGATTTTTATTGATTATAAAATGAGGGGGTTTTCAGAGCAAATGCTCTGAAAAATACCCCCTCGTTTTATAATCCGTTTCAGTTTGTTCACAGCAGCAGTTCCTACTTACCAGTCACCGCCCACTTCCTTCTTCCAGTCCCTCCCTGCAGTCACTGCCGATTGGCTGCAAGGAGGGACAGGGAGAAAGAAAGGGGCGGGCAAATTGGCAGTGACTGCAGGGAGGCCAGTTGGCCCCGCCCATTTCCTATAGCGTGCACATGGCTCAAGAACTGTGAGTATAAAATTAATATTTGGGCTGCTGAAAGTTAGGGGCAGTTATAGTTAATGGGGTGTTTAGGGTTAATTTAGGGGCAGTTATAATTAGTGGGGTGTTTAGGGTTAATTTAGGGGCAGTTATAGTTACTGGGGTGTTTAGGGTTAATTTAGGGGTAGTTATAGTTAATGGGGTGTTTAGGGTTAATTTAAGGGTTAGTTGTGGTTGATGGGGTCTTCAGGGTTAATTTAAGGGTTAGTTGTGGTTGATGGGGTGTTTAGGGTTAATTTAGGGGCAGTTATAGTTACTGGGGTGTTTAGGGTTAATTTAGGGGTTAGTTGTGGTTGATGGGGTCTTCAGGGTTAATTTAAGGGTTAGTTGTGGTTGATGGGGTGTTTAGGGTTAATTTAGGGGCAGTTGTGGTTGATGGGGTGTTTAAGGTTAATTTAGGGGCAGTTGTGGTTGATGGGGTGTTTAGGGTTAATTTAGGGGCAGCTGTGGTTGATCGGGTCTTCAGGGTTAATTTAGGGGCAGTTTTGGTTGATGGGGTGTTTAGGGTTAATTTAGGGTCAGTGATGGTTAATGCGGTCTTTAGGGTTAATTTAGGGGCAGTGATAGTTAATGGGGTCTTTAGGGTTCATTTAATGCCGAGGACTGAGGGTTAATTTAATTTAATAAGGTTAATTTAAGGTGCAGTTAGAGGTAAAGGGGGCAAAGTGAGGGGAATCTAAATCCTGGGGGCAGTGAAGATTAACCCTGTATTTATTTATAAAAGTATTGCGTCTGTGAACGAGTCTGCAAATCGGCACTGAGGGCACTATGGCATATCGGGGGGGGTATACGGCATACCTTGGGAGGACGGAGTGACATATCTGGGGGTATATATATAGGGTATATAAGGCATATGTGGGGAGGGCAGTGTGGCATGTCTGGGAGGCAGTGTGGCATGTCTGGGAGGCAGTGTGGCAAGTCTGGGCTCAAATGTGCATAACTGGGGGGCAGGTTGGGAAATAAAAACAAGAAAAGTTTTTTTTATTCTGCCGTTTGTTTTTAACATCTTACGTTACTTTATTAAATTATTTTAAATAAATGAAAAATTTAAATTTTTTTATTCGATTAATCGAAAAATAAATCGGCCAACTAATCGATTGTGAAAATAATCGTTAGTTGCAGCCCTAGTCGAAAGCAGCAGAGAGGTCAAGTAAGATTAGGATAGAGTAGTGGCCATTCTTTGTAGCAGATAGCAGGTCATTTGTGACCTTGGTGAGAGCAGTTTCAGTCAAGTTCTGTGGGCGGAAACCAGATTGCAGGGGGTCAAGCAGGGACTTTGAGGACAGAAAGTCGCCGTAGATTAGTTTTTCTAAGAGTTTAGATGTTATTGGAAGTAGTGATATGGGGCGGTAGTTAGCAGGGGAATTTGGACAGGGTTTCTTGAGGATGCGAGTGACCTGTGCATGTTTGAATGGGGATGGGAATATGCCAGTAGAGAGTGAGGAGTTGAAGATGTAAGTGAGGGCAGGAGTAAGGCTAGAGGAGAGTGGGAGAGTGATGGAATTAGGTATGAAGGGATGGGGTCGAGAGGGCATGTAGTGAGGTGTGAGGAAGACAGTAAAGCGTGAACTTCGTTCACTGTGGTTGGGGGGAAGGAGCTGAGAGAGGCAGAGGGGTTGATCACGGAAGGAGGAGGAACGTGGAGACCATGCACTGGAATGTTGTTGCGGATGAAATGTGTTTTATTTTGGAAATAGTCTGCAAGATCTTGGACATTAAAGGCAGATGAGGGAGGTGGTGTGGGTGGGGTGAGGAGAGAGTGGAAGGTGGAGAAAAGTATTTGGGGAAAAGAGATGAAATGAGGGAAGAAAAGTATGTTTGTTTAGCTAGCTGAAGGGCAAATGTGTAAGCGTGGAAGATGAACTTGTAGTGGTTGTAGTCCGCTTCGGAGCGAGATTTCCTCCAGACACGCTCAGCAGTGCGGGAGCATTTTTGTAAATAGCGCTTCTGCCTTGAGTGCCAGGGCTGAAGCAGATGACGTGGAGCTTTCGAAAGTTGAGGGGGAGCAAGTGAGTCAAGTGCAGTTGATAGAGTGTTGTTTTAGTGTGCTGTGGCAAGGTCAGGGCGGGTTATAGTAGAAGTCTGGGAAATGCCAAGTTGAATTCGATTAGAAAATTGGAGATGATCAACATCGTGCAGATTTCTACAGGTGAGGAGGCATGGAGGAGGGGAAGTAGGTTTAGGTTTTGGTGTAAGATTGTAGGTGAGGAGATGGTGATCGGAAATCGGGAAGAGGCGAACTGAGAGGTAGGTCCAGGAGGGCGATATATGTCTGTCACTCTGAGAGAGGAGAGGGGGGGGAACAGGCATGTGGAGTGAACTTCGAAGGAGGAGAATGACAGAGAGGGGAGGGGAGGCAGGTGTTGATAGGAGCAGGAGGGGGAAAGCAGGATTCCAACACTGCCCACATGTGTCTTGCCTGGCCTAGGAGTGTGGCTAAAGTGGAGGCCACCATATGTGAGCAATGGAAGCGGTGTCAGAAGAGAAAAGCCAGGTTTAAGTATTGTTGTAGAGTAAATTTCTTGCATTATTTATATCAATATCATGCTTTATTGTAGTCAAATACACAAGCTGTGTCCCTACTGTACGTTTTATTCTCCCAGATAGTCCTTTATTTAAAGTTTTACAGTAAATGGGGCAAATATACTATGTATATACAAATGGCCACCTGGAAATTATATCCGCTATTTTAGTCTTTTCTGTGGCAATCATGTAGGCAATACGAGGGCAGCAAAGTGCTCACAGAAATTTTTTTTCTTTACTGTAGGTGGGCTGTCAATCGGCTTGTGAGCAGATCAGCATTCATCTCATCTGCCCCCAGGCGGAAGTCTCTCATGTTTAACTGTACACATGAGACTTCTGTTATAGAGGAAAGCCTTGTGTTTACAGTTAAACATGGAGGATTCCACTAAGGAGAAAAGAAAGCTACAGATGTGGTGCTGTGAGATTAGCTAGCTAGCATGCTGTAAGATTAGCTAGCTATCATGCTTGGGGGGGGGTGATCACTGCTAAAATGCTGGGATCAGTAATTGAGATGTCACAGTTGACATTCTTTCAAAACAAGCCCCCCCCCCAAAAAAAAATACCATACAAACACACAGAAACTGGACTGATGCGATTGTGTGGACTATAACCTCAGGCATACTTGTGAAAATGTATATTTTCTATCTATAGTTAGGTTTTCCTAGCTAAAGTGGAGATTGATTATATGGTTGTGACCAAACTATAGTAAAACTATGAAAATATGCCTGGCCTCCCACAAGGAAAAATGTGTCTAGACCTTCAACACTCAATTTAAGGGTTAAATTAATTTCCTGCTACTGCAACATTCAGTGCTTGCCAAAAACAGGTCATGTGAACAAGTCATAATTTTAAAACTCAATATATTTAATATACTTGTGTATATTTACATATTTTGTTAATTAATGGTGTGATAATATTACACTCTTCACAATTTTTTTCTGATTTTAATTGAATTATCACTTTGTCTAACTGTATTTACTAAACTTACCACAACATATTACAGACAGATGCAACTTCTTAGGCAGTATGCAGTTGTTTCTTCAGTGAATAACCATATCTACCATGTATAACCACCGATTTTACCAAATTCTTTATGGTGTGATAAAATGTGAAAAAAATATTTTCTGAAAAATATAAATCATCATATTGTATTGTCCTCAACCTTAGTTATAGGTTCTGAAATTTCTTCATCTTTATGTCACATGCGACATCCAATGCTTTTAGCAGGGAGTGCCAGGCAATTACACAATTGGAGTTTCTAGAAATATTGTGACGTAGATACTTTTTAGTTGGTGAGGAGAAAAGAATGTGTGGATATATGCTGCCATCCATGGACGGTTAGTGTGAAGAAGCTCCATAATGATGCAAATAAAGTAATTTTGTTGTTTTAATTGTGTAATTCATACCCCCTGTTGTGACTTCTAATGCTCCATAGATCCATAAATCTTCAGTACTTGATATTTATACTATTTTGTTGAGCTGCTCATACCACTGCCTTTTGACAATTCCAGTCAGAAACAAGTACATCATACAACTTCTATACAAACAGGGTCACCATAGATCGATGGTATGGCTCTTCCAAGAGACACTGGGAAGAGGCTGCACCTGAAGAACACCATTGTCTTTTCACACATACTGCCTTTGATGTCCAGATTCTGTAGCGCTATTGCAATAGGGGGACAGTGAAAATTAACAATAAACAATTGGATAAGATAACACTCATTAAGACATTGGTAGAGAAGGAGAGGATGGTCCTGCTCTTATGAGCTTACAATCTATGTTTTCATGGCATAAGTACCATCACATGGGGCAAAAGTGGTATCACAGAATCACAATTACAGAAGACAGGAAACATGAACCATTGAGTGGCAGCTCTGATGCCATTGACTTGTTTGTTTAAATGTCACCTCTATATACAATGTTTTGAATCTAAATCTGACTTTTCTATTCTTAAAGCCTTTGTTACCTATTGTAAAACATTATATACCACAGCACAATCACAGAGGAAGAGGTTACATAGACAATTAAATTGGTCTCAAATGGCAGGACCCCCGACCCAGATAGATTCCCTGAGTATTATAAAATATTAGCCCCACATATTGCATCCACACTGACAACACTATACAGCGAT
The DNA here is from genome assembly GCF_027358695.1 of Spea bombifrons. NCBI lineage: Eukaryota > Metazoa > Chordata > Amphibia > Anura > Pelobatidae > Spea > Spea bombifrons. The sequence goes on from NC_071087.1 coordinate 81,946,973, forward strand.
ATATTTTAGTACAACTGCCCCGTTGAAACCCTAACTAGTGCCAGAACAATCCCATTGCCCAAACCGAATAAAGACTACAGTGAAGTACAATCCTATCGGCCCATTTAACTCAATAGCCAGGTTCTGGAAATCCTCACTAAATTAATTGCTGCAAGATTACAAAACTTCCTGCTGTAAAATAATTGATGAGCTTAAACTATGGCAGTGATTGCATGTCACGCTAACAGGGTGAGCAAACTTATCAAAATTATAAGTTTCTCAAAATTGTTGCACTCCTTACAACATTTGCCTCTAATGTTAAAACCCACAGATATCAGGATGGTAGAAACTCACTTTTGCATATTTCTGTGAAAAGGAAAACAATCCAGAATTAGCCTCCACAAACTGCAACAAATAAAACGTATGGTAAAGTTGAACATACTAAGTAACAGGGACTATAGCCTGGCAGACACCTAATGCAATTGACCCGATCACAAACACTGGCAGATTTACAGACACAGACCTGGAGAGACATTTTTGCCCCTTACTCTCATTACCTCGTTATCACTACCAACAAAATAGCAAATGTCGCACTTACCACAGAACTGGCAAAAAAACTACCAAAAAGGGTTTTTGAGAAGATGATCTATATAATTACACCAATGGCATGGAATAGTATCATACAGTGTTGGGTGAGACCAGAGCAAAAGAAAAAAAATGCAACAAATTGTTTTCAATATTTTGTATTAATACATGGATATATTCAATATGTACAGATTTTCTGTATGAGTATGCACTAGAAGGGGGAGAGAAGAAATTAAGAAAAGGTAGAATCTGAAAAAGTTGCTAGTCACCCAAATGTTCAAGGACAAAGAAATACAGTAAAAATGTATTTGGGGTGAGCACTGATAGGAACAGTTGGAAGATAAAACCAGTCGATTTCATAATCAATATTCAAAACAATTCATTCCATAAAAAAGGGTCAAAGATAAATTGATATAAAATTATGCGCTATTCATTAAAAAGCTGCGGCATAATGTTTCTGTCTGTCTGGGAATGTGAACTGACACCAAAAGTCCCGGTAATCCCGCGCAGTCCCGCAAGGATGCCTTCTCACTGCTCCATTACAATGTCTCCTATCACGTCACGTGATGTGACATCACTTCCCTGACTCCGCCTTGTTCCTGGGCGGAGCAAGAGGAGAGACGCTGTGAGGAAACAACTCGAGGGCAGCCTTGCGGGACTGCATGGGAAATCAGGTAAGGAGGCGGGCGTGAATGGCCACAAATGTGGCGGGAGCGGGCGGAAGCGGAACACCCACATTGCGGGAGCGGGCGGGACGGGATTCGAAACAGCGGGAGCGGGATTAAAAAAGCAGTCCCGCGCAGGGCTCTACTATACACCAGTATTAAGTCCTGTATTTGTTCTCCTCATGGTTATTCTATGCTGCAACTACACGCGTTAGGTTTTCATCTATTGGTGTCACTTTACAGCACCAGACACAAACATTATGCCGCTGCTTTTTAAGTAATAAAATATAATTTAATGTATGTATCTTTTCCCTGTTTTTATAGAATTAATTTTTTAAAAAATAGTGATTATTAAATTGACTGTTTTTATATTCCAACTGTCTAGTTGTTTCTTTTAGCACTCACCCCAAATACATGTTTACTGTACCTCATAGTATAGCCTAAAACTATTGCACCAGAAGACAACCCCATACCCCATGATACTCTTCTTACAACTATACACATTGACTGGACCGGAAAGACGCCAAGACGAGTTGGGATATTACATGAGTGGTACATTCTCTCTTAAAATGTCACTTTTTTATTGGTTTATTTTTACAAAAGCAATTCACTTTACATGACAAACATGTTAAGTGGTGTGCAGTTGGCTTTATAACTCTGCTTCCAAATTATGTGACAATTAAAGTGGAAACATCATGGCCACATACTATATGGGTTAACACATCATTGAGGGCTTGCATTGTTGAATATGGTTGAATATTGAGACATGATGCAAACTTGTAATAATCAATGTTGTTTGTCTAGCTGCATGCTGTGAAAAACCTTATAAAAAATCTTGAAAGTAAAAAACAAAAAACTTAAATTAATATTGATTTAAAGCCATAATCTGTGTTTTTTATTTAATATTGAAATACAAAACTGCTGTTTAGTTCTAGAAACATCAATAACGGCAGCGATTAACACTTACCGAAAGCCTAAATGAAAAACGCAGTAATGTTTTTTTGTTTTTTTTTTTAAATTGACAGACTACGTTGCTGGCTTGAATTTAAGTATTCTCTTTTATTTCTGTATTTTGTGTTTGGCCTTTTTTGAGAAGAATTTTAGGTATTAGGTTACTGTTTAACATCTTGTTTTCTGTGCGAGTGAAATTTGGCAGATACAGCCTAGTTTTTCAGGGAGAGGAATATCCCTGCAAAGGCTCAGTAACAAAGCAAAAATATTGTTCAAATGGATCAGTATAAACTCCTATTAACATCAAAATATACTATGTAATTTTATATGCATGCTATGAACAAAACTGCCAATACTTACAGCATTATGGTTTTATAGTTTATTGCACCCTAGGTTGAATAATAACCTGCTCCTCTTATTCACTTCTATGTCAACTATAAACATGTTTATTACTCTTGCTGTGTTTATTGTTGTTCAATTTCATGTATGTGGCAGTTTGAATTACACATTGTTACAGAATTTTCTAATAATTCTACATGGCAATTGATTCAGTCTAACTTGTTCATTCCAAACTCCCATCTTGCTCGTGAAATCCATAGTCATCTCATTTACTTCACTCTTTTTCTCCAATAATCAGATCTGCTAATTTTGTGGACAATTCAGAATTATGAGTAAAACAATGAAGGGATTTTAGGGGCTAGATGAATCTTTCTCTGTCACCATTGCTTATCTGCTCCTCCACTGTGCTAATTACTACATTGGCTCCCCTTTCCCTTCAGAATACCATTCAAACTCCTGACCCTGAACGACAGAAGCCCTTAACAACTCTGCACCCCCTTATATGTCTACCCTCCTATACAAACACACCCCTAACCGCCCTCTTCGTTCCTCTCATGACTTGTGTCTCTCTTCTACCGTCATTACCTCTTCTCCCTCCTGTATTCAGGATTTCACCCATGCTGTACTATGGAATTTCCTCTTGTTCTATCAGACTTTCTCCCTTGTACGCAGCTTTCAAAAGCTTCCTCAAAAACCCACTTTTTTAGAGAAGTATACAACCTCTCTTCCTAACACTCTCCACCAATAGGGTGACCCCATTTTATTTCTGCCATTCAGGGACACACTATGAAGCGCATGAGAATGCACCCACAGGTATATATATATATATATATATATATATATATATATATATATATATATACACTGATTCTCATGTACACAACATCACATACACATAAAATACATTTTATACTCACTGATTCACATATACTATTATATATTAATTATTAGGAAGCCTTGGAAACCATGTTGATTTCAGATTTAATAATATACATACAATCATTACAGACATGAGCAGATTCAGAGAATTGACTCCTCCCTTACCAGACATTACACACACAGTCACACAAACAGACAAACACAGTCACATATACACAGCCTGGTTCTGGGTGCAGCTTACACTGAGTTGGTGTAAAGTAGGGCCTATAAGGAGAGGCTTCTGAACTCTCAGGCAATCAGGAGAGTTGAGAAGTCTCTCATTCACTCAGACTTCTCATTCCGGACAGTGGCGTCTCCAACTTTAATATTTAGGGGGCACATAGGGAGACAGGGACCAAAGTATGCATTAGACATGCATTTTTATCTACATAATATGTACTTATCTCTTTGAAGGAAAGAGCGTGATTGAAATATGATTTCAAAATAACAGCAGTTAGTTTTCATTCTTTAATAATAATATTAGCCCCTGCTGCCAATATATATTAATATTAGTCCTGCTGACAATATATATCAATGTTAGACCCTGCTAACAATATATATATATATATATATATATATATAAATATTAGACCCTGCTTCCAATACAGTTTATATTGAAAAAATTGGACCCAACGCAAGCATTTCCTTGGGCCCCACTCCATGCTCCCTAGCATGCAATCACTCCCTTGGCTACCACACAAAAAAAATAGTTGCCACACTGACTGCAGATTAGGGGAAGATTTAGTGCAGTCTTCCCTCCTTCTGACCCTACCGTGACATTGAGAGGTCTCCCCAGAGTCCCTTTGTCCCCTCAGCCACTAAGCCATACCTCTCTTTTACTTACTCCCTGTAGTTCTGGTATAGATCAAATAAACAATACATGAAACATCACTTGCATGTATAGAGCAAGTGAATAAGACATACAAACCCTATACTTGCAGGTATACATAAATAATGTATGGAAACATAGCATAGCAGGTATAGATCAACACATTAGCACACAAACCCAGCTTTGCATGTATAGATCAATTGAAATTCACATGTGAACTCAGCACTGAATGTATAGATCAAATAAACAGAATCAGACATACAAATCCTGTATTTGCAGGTATACAATAACAATGTATGGAAACAGCACTGCAGGTATAGATGAACAGAACACACAAACCCAGCATTGCAGGTATAGATCAACTGCAAATTGCATGTAAACTCAGCACTGGGAGTATAGATGAAATAAACAACACATGGAAACAGCACTGCAGGTATTGATCAACTGAATAAGACATGCAAACCCTGTATTTGCAGGTATACATAAATAATGTATGGAAACATAGCATAACAGATATGGATCAACAGAATAGCACACAAACACAGCTTTGCAAGTATAGATCCATTAGAAACACATAAAAACTCAGCATTAAAGGTATAGATAAAACCCCATAAATTACAGGCATAGAACACAGGTTGCACACCCCAGAGGCCAACCTTGGCATCCACATTTCCAACATAGAACCTGACCAGCACCCAAATTACACGCATAGGACATGCCATCTTTGTCCCAAAACAGCCCTGCCTGTGGCATCTTTTTCCCATAAACATGCTGGCTGTGCCATCTTTGTCCCATAAACACCCTGCCTGTGCCATCTTGGTCCCCAAAGCTCAAACACCCTGCTTGTGCCATCTTTGCCTTTCCACAGATCAATTATACATCTATGATACACACAGACACAAATCATTTACACACATTCAATAATGCATTCTCAGAAATGTATTCATTCTCTCACTCATTCACACAATTCACACACATAATAATTCATACTCTCGATTATTCACACAATTCATCCACACATTTATTCATACTCTCACTCATTCACACAATTCATCCACACATTAATTCATTCATTCTCTCACTAATTTTCAGTCTTTATTTCAATATTCTTTCTACCCCCTTTCTCACTTTCTACACTCTCCTCCATTCCTCACTATCTACCCCCCCTTCTCACTATCTACCTTTTCCCCCTTTATAGTTCACTTACTTTGCAGAAGCCCTGCGGTGGAAGTGCAAGGCCTCTGTCTTGCTGCTCTGCTGTGGTTTGGTAGATGCCAGGAAAAAACTACCTACTGGAATCCATAGTGCCTACTGTAAAGCTTTGGAAGAGGGATAATGGTTTGAGTGAGGCCTCTTAGTTCAAGTCAAGGGTCTGCTTCCAACTTTGTGGCACCAGTTTGGTGAAGGTCCTATCCTGTTCCAGCATGACTGTGCCCATGTGCACAAAGCAAGGTCCGTAAAGATATGGTTTGACGTGTTTGGTGTGGAGGAACTCTAGTGGGTGCCTAGCCCTAACCTTATCCCTATTGAGCACCTTTGGAATGAATTTGAAGGCCAATTGCAAGGTATGCCTTCTTGTCCAACATCAGTGCCGGACCTCACAAATGCTATTTCAGCTTATGGGCACAAATCCCACAGAAACACTTCAAAATCTTGTGGAAAGCCTTTCCAGAAGAGTGGAGGCTGTTTTAGCTCAAAGGAGGGGGTGACGCGATATTAATTCCCCTTGTATTTGGAATAGGATGTCCAACAAGCTTATGTAGGTCTGATGGTCAAAGTTCTGGTCATGTAGAGTGGTCATAAGTACAGACTGAATGATTAGTAAGAGGGTATGGTGGGTGATAAACAAACAGCAGGAAGGAGACTAGAAAAGGTGAGAAAGATGGGTAATTATACATGATATACATGATGATATACATGATATACAAAGTATACGCATTTTATTTGAAGAATAAAATTACCACAGTTGTATAGTCAGATTAATATTGCAGCTATAATAAATCTATTTGTATAATATCTACTATGACAATTTAAAATAAGAATGATCTTTCCAAACCACACAGTACAACAAAAAGAACACCGGTGCTACACACTCAAAACTTCACTTCAAAAGGCTGAATGAGGAGAGATGCAGTGGCGGAACTACCGGGGTCGCAGGGGTCGCGACTGCGACCGGGCCCTGGAGTTCTGACAGTCATGGGGGCCCAACAAGTGCCGAGCGGTTGCTGAAAACGACCGCTCGGCAACTCTTGGGCCCCCCTGACTGACAGAAATCCAGGATGCCTCTGCTCCCCGCTGCTGCCGCCGAGACAAACTCCTCACGCTCCAAACACAGGAGTTGACGGTAAGTGACCTACAAAGGGGGGGTAGGGAGGGAGTGGGTAGATCGTGAGAAGGGGGGTAGGGAGGGAGAGGGTAGATCGTGAGAAGGGGGGGTAGGTAGGGAGGGAGGGAGAGGGTAGATCGTGAGAAGGGGGGTAGGGAGGGAGAGGTGAGATAGTGAGAAAGGGATAGATGGGTTGAGGGGGGGGCCCTTAACAGATTCTCGCACCGGGGCCCTGAGGTTTCTAGTTACGCCCCTGGAGAGATGGCAACAATCCAATAGAAAAGTAACTTTACTAAACTAACATCAAAAAAGATAAAACACAGCTCCATACATATCCAAAACCGCAATACCCTACTTCCTCAGGAGAACAAAGTCATTCAGTCCAATACTTGGTCCTTCTGGGCAAATCCACACCATAGTCCAATTGTGCAAAGGTTCACCTTTACATATACAAAGAAAAATAGTGTCTCAAAGTGTTTTACCAGATAGGGCCTAGCTTCTGCAGAAGAAAAAAAATATTTTGTACTGGTGGTATATCGAATGAATGTGACATTGTACATTGATTGATATTGTATTCTGTTTTCATGTTGTGATGTATATTAGTTTTGTACTTCAAATTTAGAAATATATACCATATTGGCCGGAATATAGGCCCCACTCTCCCCCACACACACACACTTTAATTGGGGTTTAGTGCAGAGAATGTGCAATTTGAATCCCCCGATGCCCGGGACATGCAATTCCGGGTGCCGGGCAGGTGTTTTTTTCTTTTTCATTGAGCTCTGCTGCAGGGGACTTGGATCCTTCTCTCTGGCAGCCAGTGGAGATCTGCACGATGCAGACGACCTCCGCTGCTGCTGGCACTTCTGCTGAGGCTTCTATGACGGAGCACCAGCGAGACATGACCTTCCGGTGCTCCGTCATAGAAGCCCCAGCAGAAGTGGCGGGCAGCAGCCGAAGTTGTCTATGTGCATTGTGCAGATGTCCACCAGCTGCCCCCACTTGACACCAGGGAGTCTGGGGGTAAGTCTGGGGATGCATTGGTCTGGGGGGGCATATCAGGGGAGCAGAGTGGCATATCTAGGGGACATAAAGCATATCTGGGGGGCAGAGTGGCATATCTATATCTATATCTATAAGTATGGTGCATTATGAATTGGGGGGCTTAAAATGGCTATTTGTATTCCATGTATTCCTGTTCATTAGGTAAAATACTGTTTTACCATTCTACTAATGCAGGGGCATCCAACGTGCGGCCCGCGGGCCAAATGCGGGCCCGCCGGACTTTGAGGCAGACCACGTGGGCCGGCAGACGACATTCAAAGAAATGAAGGTGAGGTTATCGTTATGGGACACTTTACTTTTCCTGGTGTAGATAGGAAAAAACAAACTGCGGGGTCAGCCCGGGAGTAGAGACATCCTAAATTCCTTACAGGGACTGTGTCTTAAGCAATTGGTAGAGAAGCCAACAAAGAAGGAGGCTGTGCTGGATTTGTAGGAGAGTGTTTGGGCTCCAGAGATCCTCAGTGTGTTTAATACAGAGGTTACATTGCACAACGCAAAAACCAAGGTTCTGATTTTAGAAACTTGTATTTTCTTAAAATAGAGAGAATGGTAGGTGAGTCTGGCCATCTTTAGATGGAGTCCAGGAGAGAAGGAACTATGTAAGAGAGCTGATGCTACAGAGAGCAGAACATTGCATGAAACATATTAGTAAGACTAAAATAAAAAAGAAAACCACTGTGGTACTCTGCAGATGTGGCAAATATACTGAGGGAGAAGAAGCAAGGTTTTAAGAAATATAAACAGATAGGAGCAAATATAAAGCTAAGCATAGGGGGGCAAAGTATATTAGATGCGCAAAGCACACACTGAGGAGAAGATTGCTGGGTTAACAAAAACAGGTAATAAAATGTTTTAAAAAAAATAAAATAAAGTGAGAGAAGAAAACATAAACCATTAATAATTAAACTTAAGATAAATGAAGGGAATTATATAAATCAGGATAAAGATCTAGTCGACTGCCTGAATAAATACTTAAGTTCTGTTTTTACAGAGGAAGATGAAGGTGAGGGGCACTTGTTAGCAAAGAGAAATATGGCGACATGTGAAACAGCTGTGTTTTACAGACAAGGAAGTTCTGCTTGAACTCTCCAAACTAAAAACAGACAACTATGGCACCTGATGGGATTCACCCAAAATTATTAAAAGAGTTTTAAAGCGCTCTGGCAAAACTGCTAGCAGACGTATTAACAGTTACTAATGACAGGAGTCAGTGGCGTCGGCAAGGGGGACAGAGGGCCCCCCTACATCATGCTGTGCCTCCCCGTGTGCCCCCCAATTGAAACGCCATCTTTTTTTCTTTGCAGCCAAGCGGTCGCTCAGTAACAAGTTTTCAGCAACCGCTCCGCGACCCTCACTAGCTTCTGCGAGGCCTCTGTCTTGGTCACGGTACTGGCATTTTATGCTTAGCGCAGGAATATGACATCATATACCGGTGCTCAGCAGTTAAGAAGCGCACACCGTGGCAGAGCAGCGAGACAGAGGCCTCCCACAGCAGGACTTCTGAAAGGTAAGTGAACTACAAAGGAGGGAGAGGGTAGATAGTGAGAAGGGGGAAAGAGGGGCTAGATAGGGAGAAGGGGGAGTGGAAGTATATATTAATAAGGGGGAGAGGGGGTAGATAGTAAGAAGGGGGAAGGGGTAGATAGTGAGAAAAGGAGGGAGTGGATAGATGGTGAGAAAAGGGGGGAGGGGGTAGATGGTGAGAAAGAAGGGTAGTAAGAATATTGAAATAAATAGAGTGAGAATGAGTGAGAGAATGAATTAATTGTGTGTATGAATTGTGTGAATGAGTGAGAGAATGGATGAATTTGTGGGAATGCATTAATTAATATGTGTAAATAATTTGTGTGAAAGAGTGAGAGATTAAATGATTGTGTGAATGAATTGTGTGACTAAGTGACTGACTGTAAAAGCGTTTGTGTGTATCATAGATGTATAATTGATTTGTGGAAAGGCAAACAGCAGGGTGTTTAAGCCTTGGAGACCAAGATGGCACAGGTAGCATGTTTATGGGACACAGATGGCACAGGGGGGGCTGTTTGGGGACAAATATGTCATATGCTGGGCTGTTTGGGGACAAAGTTGACTCATGCTAGGCTGTTTGGGGATAAAGATGGCATGTCCTATGTGTGTAACTTGGGTGCTGGTCAGGGTCTTTGTTGGCAGCGTGGACGCCAGGGCTGGCCTTTGGGGTGTGGAACCTGTGATCTATGCCTGTAATTTAGGGGGTTTTATCTGTACCTTTAATGCTGTTATTATGTGAATAAATGATCTATACCTGTAAAGCTGTCTTTTTGGTGTGGTAGCGGAGGGAGTGATTGTATGCTAGTTAGCATGGCCCAAGGACATGCTTTTCTGGGGTCCAATCTTTTCAATATAAAATATATTGGCAACATGGTCTAATATTTATATATATCGGCAGAAGGGGCTAATATTAATATATATTGGTAACAGGGGCTAATGTTAATATATATTGGCAGCAGGGTGTAGCGTTCTATAACTTTGGTCCCTGTCCCCCCCATGTGCCCCCCAAAATATGAAAGCTGGAGATGCCATTGACAGGAGTAGTTCCAGAAGACTGGAAGTTGACAGCTGCAGTACCACTGTTTGATAAAGGTAGTAGGAAAGAGTCAGCCAACTACAGACCAGTAAGCCTTATGTCCGTAGTTAGAAAATTTATGGAAACCATGATAAAAGATAGGATTGTTAAACATTTGGAAGTAAATAGTGTGCATGATCAGAAACAAAACAGTTTTTGACTGGGTAACTAAGACCAGGGAGGAGCTGTTGATATAGCCTACCTAGATTTCAGTAAGGCATTCAACATTGTCCCTATAGAAGACTTATAAAAAAGTAAAGTCTTTGGACGTAAAAATAGTTAAATGGATAAGACAATTGTTGAGTAATAGGAGGCAGAAGGTTGTAGTTAATGATGTATATTCAGAGGAAGGACTTATCAATGTTATACAGCGTCTGAAAAAGGAAGCATTTTGCTTATAGCAGGAAGTGGGAGGTGATTATGCCAGTTTACAGATATCTGGTTAGGTCTCTCCTACAGTTCTGGGCACTCCCAGAATAGTCATACACGTTTACATTCCCACCACAAATGGAGGAAAGTTCCATACAATCTGCGGCAGCACGAGCATAGTGGGTCAGCATCAGGGAACATCTTAAGAATCCTGAGAGGAATGCTATACAAAAAGGTTAATATCATATAGGTGTTCTCCTAGACCCTGGTTGCCAATGAACAAGAATGCACCAGTGTGAAAATTTTGGATCAATCCTCCTGTGTGATAGTCTCCTGCAAAATACCTTCCCACTTTACCATAAATAACAGAGATGGAAATAACCCCTCATCCAGAAGGATTCTAAAGAGAATGAAGATTCCCCTGGGGGGAAGCCAATCTTGCGAGCAAAGCCACTTGAAGAGGTCTGTCTGTAGGGGATGGTACTAACAAAATGGCACACTTGAGCACCAACCCTGTGGGGTGTTAGTCAAGAACTAGCTGATGCAGGGGAATCACTCCATTGCGAAAGGCTACCTGACAGATCCTGGACGGAGATCCAGGGACCCTCTCTCCATACCAGCTGGGAAATCTGGATTATAAGAAATAGTCAACATTTGTGAGGGATATGACGAAAGACAACCACTCCCAACTCTCCCCAATCGCCAAATGCGAAGCATTCTCCAAAGAAATGGGTGCAGAATCACCATCTTCCTAACTACCTATGTCCTGAGCCGAAGACAGCTACACAGGGGGATAGCGGCCTGTGACTTCTCCCAGATTAACAACAACACATGATATATTACACTTGTAGAATCACATTTAGCAGCAATAACAGCAAAGCAAAGTAATCAATTTCTGTGTGACTTTATCAGTCTTTCGCATCGTAGTGGAGGAATTTTGGCCCACTCTTCTTTACAACGTTGCTTTAGCTTGCGGGCATTTGTTTATGCACAGCTCTCTTAAGGTCCCGCCACATAATTTCAATCAAGTAGAGGTCTGGACTTTGACTGGGCCATCTTTAAAGAGGGCATGGTTACATACATTGTGAGACATGCGGCCGCTATCTTGGATTCCTACATGAGAGGTCTCCGTGTATACAGCAGTTGATGGAGCACCAATGGGGAGACAGAACGCTTGTGAGCTGGCAGTATGATAGAGTCATAGCTGATGTCTTCCCTCCTTGGCATTGTGTTAACACACCTGACGCTCCAGACCACAAAACTGCTAAAACTTTGGCTTTTATAGAAGTGGTCACACTTGCTGATGATCAATTAATCAAGGACACCTGTCTTAGCATCTTTTTTCCAACGGAACCAGTAAGAATGTACTTAATTTTTCACACATGGCTTCTCAATTTTGGCTTTATTTTTGTTGAATAATATGTCTGTATTTACCTAATTTTGAGACCTGCTAAGGAACCGATGATTGTTATTATGTCCTGATATGTAAAACCATAGAATTCAAAGAGGGTGTGCTTTCTTTCTTCACGCGACTATAGTCTAAATATGGGTGTGTAGGGTAGCTCTATTAATCTGTTTACATAAAAAAAAGTTGAATATTTGCAGTATTAGTGGATTGTTGCTCGTTATACCTTATAGTCATAAACTGACCATGACCTGGTGATTCTTAGAAAAATTTACTTCAAAGTTACAACCAATGTTCTCCTAATTTTATACTTGATTCTTGCATAATTCTGATATGTCTGTGTTTAATTATTGTTTCCACTCGAACCAGCCAAGATAAATCAATTTTTTTCCCCAAGCAAAATTTGGCTCTTCATGAATTTTCATCTTTTTACTAATGAGGATGTTTATGAATTGGGACTTTTGCAATTTCCAACCTGCCAATAAAAGGCTAGCGAAGACCTTGTATGGTATTCTGGGTGAGGTGTATTGATTGTGGATTCCATCATGGAGCTTTCCCGCAACCTATCCCTTGACCTATTGTCCACAGCACATGGAAATAAAAAACAAAAATGTTAGTCATGTGGCATTTTGGAGCTATTTTATGATATCTCAGTGTAAAATTCAAGATAGAGGTTGAAGTTGCTACTGGGGCCTGCTTTACTTTAAGTGCCATACTCCATGAACTATGTTTACCTTTGCATAATGTGTTGGTGTTATACAGGATAAATTCTGCTGTTAACACATAAACTTGAGGTTTAGTTGTATTCACCATTTTTGAAATGGCATAAAAAAGGTTTATTCCACTGAGAGAGGAATGAAATTATTGTAGACAATTTGAGAAATGTGTTCACTAAATGCTTATTATAATTATTAAACAGGGGTAAGACTGACTAAAATAAATCTCAATAGTCTCTTCAAGTTTCAAAAGCCTGGAGTTCATCCTGTGATCTTCACTTTACTACTATTCTTCATAGTAGTAAAGTGATGATCACATGATAAACTCCAGGCTTTTGAAACTTAAAGGGACTATGAGATTTATTTAATTCTATAGGCATCTGCCTTAGAAGATTCAAGATAAAACATGTGAAGCCGGTTTACATGCACTTCACACAAATATTAAATATTTTACCTGTATATCGGGTAGAAAATCAGAAGAGTAAAAAGTATGTATTCAAATTAGCTCAAGAAAAGAGATAATGGGATATTCTTTCAACTTTCTCACAATAAGCCTCTGCAGTCCTATTCTCATGACATAATTATGCTAACATAATTTACAGCTAAACAAAGGGCCACCTTAGAAAAGCACAGGAAAACCAGTTTTTAAGTGGACATCTGGGCTTCAATGATTCACAGAAGTCTACACATCCTTCTTCTGTTTCCCATCTCCATCATTCTAAAATTGATGACCAATCAAAGAATGGTATTTACTTCCTACTCAGTAAATCCTATTACACAGGTGGTTTAATTACAATAACTAAATAAAACGCATCTGTCCAGGGGCGGGCTGTCATATGCTGAATGTAAGTGTGTGAGAGTGATGGGTGTTATGCTGAATGTAAGTGTGTGAGAGTGATGGGTGTTATGCTGAATGTAAGTGTGTGAGAGTGATGGGTGTTATGCTGAATGTAAGTGTGTTAGGGTGATGGGTGTTATGCTGAATGTAAGTGTGTGAGAGTGATGGGTGTTATGCTGAATGTAAGTGTGTGAGAGTGATGGGTGTTATGCCTAATGTTAGTGTGTGAGAGTGATGGGTGTTATGCTGAATGTAAGTGTGTGAGAGTGATGGGTGTTATGCTGAATGTTTGTGAATGAGGGTTTCAGATAGCATGGATGTGTAAGTGTTAGGGGATAGCTTGGCATAGGGAGTCCGTAATCACATTCCTTTCATGCCCAGATTCCAGCATGTAGTGGCTGCCTAGGCATGATAGGAGTGTGATTGCTGTTATAAATTATTTTTTGGTCCAACTTCGGTGTGTTAACACTTTTATTGGACAGAATAATTCAATGAAAGTATTAATATATATATATATATTTAATTGCAAACAGCAATCACACTCCTATCATGCTAAGTCAGCCAGCACATGCTAGAACCTGGGCATGATAGGATTGTGATTGTTGTTATATATATGTGTATATATATATATATATATATATATATATATATATATATATATATATATACATACATACTGTACATATATATATATATATATATATATATATATATACCGTATTGGCTCGGATATAGGCCGCCCCCGTATATAGGCCGCACCCTAAAAGTTTGGTGCTTTTTTAAAGAAAAAGTTTTTTTCTTTAAAAAAGCACCAAAAAAAAAAAAAAAACATTCTGCCACTCTGTCTCTCCCCCCCCCGAGATATGCAGCCACTGTCCTCCCCCCGAGATATGCTGCCACTGTCCTCCCCCCCGAGATATGCAGCCACTGTCCCCCCCCTCGAGATATGCAGCCACTGTCCTCCTCTGCCCCCGATATGCTGCCGCTGTCCTCCTACTCCCCCCCCCGAGATATGCTACCACTGTCCTCCTCTGCCCCCCCCGACTTACCGGAGCAGACTCCCGGGTGTCTTGCGGGGCCGGCGGGGGGCATCTACGCAATACGCGTATACAACCGGAAGTTGTATACGCGTATTGCGTAGATGTCCCCCGCCGGCGCCCCGCAAGACACCCGGAAGTCTGCTCCGGTAAGTCTTGGGGGCAGAGGTAAAACGCATCGTGTGGACGGTCACCGGCTGCGGCGATGCGGGTAAACAACCCGGAGGCTGTTTACCCGCATCGCTGCAGCCGGTGACCGTCCAGACGATGCACTTAGACAACCTCCCGTGCCGGCACCCCCCCCCGTGGAAAGTGCTGGCAGGGGAGGCTGTCTGAGGACATCCGAGAGTAGGATGCAGGTCCCCTGCACCGCTGCGGGGGATCTGTATCCTGACCCCGCTGCCTGCCCGGCGCCCGGGACTGCATGTCCTGGGCGTCGGGCACTAGACCCCGAATATAGGCCGCACCCCCACTTTAAAGTCTTAAAGTGGGGGAAAAAAGTGCGGCCTATATTCGAGCCAATACGGTATATATATATATATGTTAATATTGTTGTTGATTTTTTTGTCTAATTTTGGTGTTACTTTTAATAAAGTATTTTAAAGTTTTTTTTTTTTTTTTTTTTTTTTCAGTTTTGGCCAAGTGAATGCTGAATTTTTAGTTTCAGTCCAGAATTTTCATTTCGGTGCATCCCTACTATATACTATGCCAGTCATTAAAGTGGTAAGCCTACACCACATCAATGTTTGGCTTAGTATATAGTGATAGGGGTTGTCAGTGTCTGGCTCAATGTATAGGCACACATTGACGGTGGTGCTGCGTAATCCCTAAGTATATAATGATAACAATTTTGCTGTACCCCTGTCAATGTTTGCCTAACCATAGAAACTATGCAGTTTTAAAGTGTGTGTGTGTGTGGGGAGGTGCCACATACAGGGTCTGCCACAGGTGCCAAATACTCTAGGTATGCCCCTGCATCATGCGGCTGTCAGACCCAACGGCCATGCCTCAGCTCCTCTTCCCACGTCTTAAAAGGGGTGTGATGAAGAGCTGAGGCATGCGGTGTGTGCACGCCGGCCACTTTAATTTCATTAGGCGCTGGTGGAGTGACTGCCGCACGACGGCCACTTTCAATGTCGCTCGCAGCCGCTTTGATGGTGCAATGGGCCAGTTGACTCCCCTGCATCTGTCCAGAGTGAACATTACAAAGGTGCTTTTGTTGAAAGACTGTTACCTTCCTTCAGTCACAAGACCAAGGCAGACCAGCAACAGCAAATCCCTGTTACTTCCAAACATTTGATGGTTCCTAGAACCTCAATGCAACAGAAGGTAGTAAGGTAACTTCCACAATCCTGTCCTTGAAAACTCTGTCCCAGTTCACAACCGTACCCCATCCAACTACATTCCCCAACAACAATGGACTTTTTACTGGGGATTATATAAATGATCCCCCTGAGGCTGATTAGTTTTACAGAACTGCAGACCCCGTAGGCCCATTTTGGCTGCATTTGTCCCCTGTAGCTTCTTGATAGCAGTATCAGGTTATACATATGCTCTATTTATATACTTGAAGATGTTCTCCCCTAGAGTCTGCAGACACTCATCGTGAGAAAGTAGACTTCATTTTACTGCAGCCAGGGGTGCTTGACATGTAATGGCACATTCAACAGTAAATGCAGTTCCTCCCTTAAACCTTTACGTTCCTGCTGAAACAGCCCCCAGCCATCCAACACAAACAATCCACTCAGACACTGATGCCTTTGTGACCCCCAGTGGTGATTGTTCGAAAGCAGGGTAAAACAGACTCACTCTCCTCACCTTGACCAGCTACTCCCAAACCCGGATAACTCGGAACCCCAACTATCTGTGTGCCAAATTGAGCTGACCTGGCTCCATGGGGCCCAAATAATCACCCTGGAAATAGTGTATGAGTATATGGCATATACAGTATCTCACAAAATTGAGTACACCCCTCATATTTTTCTAAATATTTTATTATATCTTTTCATGTGATAACACTGAAGAAATGACACTAAAATGTAGTGAGTGTACAGCCTGTATAACAGTATAAATTTGCTGCCCCCTCAAAATAACAACACACAGCCATTAATGTCTAAACCTTGGCAACAAAAGTGAGTACAAATGTCCAAATTGGCCCAAAGTGTTAATAAAGGTTGCCACTGGAGTCCTCTTCCACTCCTCCATGATGACATCACGGAGCTGGTGGACGTTAGAAACCTTGCGCTCCCCCACCTTCCATTTGAGGATGCCCCACAGATGCTCAATAGGGTTTACGTCTGGAGACATGTTTGGCCAGTCCATCACCTTTACCTTCAGCTTCTTTAGCAAGGCAGTGTTCATCTTGGAGGTGTGTTTGGGGTCGCTATCATGTTGGAATACTTCCCTACAGCCCAGAGGAGGGGATCATGCTCAGCTTCAGTACATGTTGGCATTCATGGTTCCCTCAATGAACTGTAGCTCCCCAGTACAGTCAGCACTCATGCAGGCCCAGACCATGACACTCCCACCCCCATGCTTGACTGTAGGAAAGACACACTTGTCTTTGTACTCCTCACCTGGTTGACACCATCTGAACCAAATAAGTTTATCTTGGTCTCATCGGACCACAGGACATGATTCCATTAATCCATGTCCTTAGTCTGCTTGTCTTCAGCAAACTGTTTGCGGGTTTTCTTGTGCATCATCTTTAGAAGAGACTTCCTTCTTGGACGACAGCCATGCAGACCAATTTGATGCAGTGTGCGGCATATGGTCTGAGAACTGACAGGCTGACTCCCAACCTCTACAGCAATGCTGGCAGCACTCATGCGTCTATTTCCCAAAGACAACCTCTGTATATGACACTGAGCATGTGCACTCAACTTCGTTGGTTGACCATGGCGAGGCCTGTTCTGAGTGGAACCTGTCCTGTGAAACCACTGTATGGTCTTGCTCACCGTGCTGCAGCTCAGTTTCATAGCTCATAGCCTAGATCATCTTTATGTAGAGCAACAATTCTTTTTTTCAGATTCTCAAAGAGTTCTTTGCCACGAGGTGCCATGTTGAACTTCCAGTGACCAGTATGAGAGAGTGTGAGAGTGATAACACCAAATTTAACACACCTGCTCCCCATTCACACCTGACACCTTGTAACATTAAGAAGTCTCATGACACGCAGGAGGGAAAATGGCTAATTGGGCCCAATTTGGACATTTCCACATAGGGGTGTACTCACTTTTGTTGCCAAGGTTTAGACATTAATGGCTGTGTGTTCAGTTATTTTGAGGGGACAGCAAAGTTACACTGTTATACAGGCTGTAAACTCACTACTTTACATTGTAGCAGTGTGATTTCTTCAGTGTTGTCACATGAAAAGATATAATAAAATATTTACAAAAATGTGAGGAGTGTACTCACTGTTGTGAGATACTGTAGGTATAGCTGGCTATGCTGACCGGATTGTGGCGCCAGGGTGTCTAGGCAGGATATTATGTTTCTTAGTTAATCATGTTCTCGTCTGATTTTGTTCTGTATGTAAATGTATGTGTTGTTCAATAAACCAGTTCCTGTTTCACTCTAACATCGGTGCTATCTGGTGGAATAAATTGCTATATTCAGCTATTCGTCGTGGTTCCAGTGCTAAGAAACCAATGTCTGACTGAGATACCTCACCAGAGTACCAGAGAGTCCATCACATGTGGGTACATGAAAATATATGTGGGAAACATAAGTTAAGCATTAGATTTGAAATATAGGCCTCAAATCAATTAAAATGAGAGAAAAATAGTAACTATGCATTAAACCTTCAGTCTCCACACATCCAATGGTGTTTTTAAAAGATCTGCAGTATGCATTTGCCATATGCATCTGTAACAAATCCTGGACCCCCATTTTAGTAAAATTACTGGGACCGCAATTTTACTTTGACTTACACATCTGTTATAGCATCTTTACCTAAAAGTGAAACATAGTTATCTTAACTATATCAATCATGCATAAAGTGACATAACTACTCCGCTAAGTGTTAACATAAATATTATCTTAAAGGTTAAATAATGCAGAATCTATTTATGATCCTACTATTATATTGTTCCAACAAAACCAGTTCTGGATTTTGCTTCAGAATCTGCATGCAATACTATTATTATACAAATCATTTTTTTCTCCAAATACTGCCCTTTAACGGGATGTTTTATAAACAGTACGTTCGTTATACATCCGAGATAATCCAAACCATGTGTATTTTATTTATAGTTTCCGTGCATTCTTGAAACATAATTAAAACCACTGGCTCAATCAGTCAAATTTTCTTCAAGTACAAAACTGAAGGAAAAAACATACTATGGAAAATTAGAGCCTTACTAATATAGAAATCAAACTTTTTTTACTAGAAGAAAAGGACAGCAAAAAGCAATTCCGTGGTTACTTGGGGGTATTAGCATGCAAAAACACATTTACCATACTTTATAATATTGTTTGCACATATGACTATGTGACTACAGTTGAAAACCTACCTTCAAGCCTTAGGACACAAATTTGTGATATATATATATATATATATATAAACACACATATATTATTAAAACATAATGTTTACATAGACAAACATTTCTAAACAGGAGTATACAATTAATTTACATAGATTTAACATAAAACAGATTATACCATTGCTTGTCAATTCTACTCATAAATGAACAGTGCATACCAAATATTTAACTTCAGTAGTCATATTACAATGACCATAACATCATTGGTGATACTGATGTTCATATCGTGCACTACTTTTCATTCAGTGTGCATGTTTGTTACATGCTAAAAACATCCAACACAGCTTTGATAGCCAAGATGTTAACTTACAAAACCATAACATTGAATAAGAGAGGTCAATGGATAAGATTGCCTCAGTTTGCTATGAAAAAATGAGGATGCTTCCATTCCCACCCATCCATTATGCCAGTCCCACACCACTGCCAAGATCCCTAAGACCAGAGCTGGTTAATGGTAATGTCGTAAACATCCTTCATTTCGATAATAACTTGTTCATTTTGAGTTTTTTGTTGTTGTTCCCTCAATGAACTGTAGTTCCCCAGTGCCAGCAGCACTCATGCAGGCCCAGACCATGACACTCCCACCCCCATGCTGGACTGTAGGCAAGACACACTTGTCTTTGTACTCCTCACCTGGTTGACACCACACACGCCTCTGAACCAAATAAGTTTATCTTGCACTACTACTGTGGGGCACGTAACACATGATCTGATCTCCCGCTGCCCAGAGCAAGCTAGTCCAGTGTGAAGGGTTCAAAGAAGTACATCAGCCCTGCATGGCACTTGGCCAGCTCTAGGGGTCAGTCGTCCCCTGCTCCCGAGCCAGCCAGCTCGTGTGTTAGACATACATGCTAACAGAAGGTTGGAACCCCAATTAGTAAAGAAACAGGCAGTTGTGGTCAAGCCTCAGTTCATTGAGCTGTGGGCATTTATCTCTTTTGTTGTCCTACAGGAAAGATGGTCTTGCTCGAATATTCACAGCAGGACTTTTATTGTAAATGGCACATGGATGTGTAGAATTTGTATATTTGCCATTTTTACCTGCCATTAGAGTCAGGAGTTATCTACAGGATAACATTTATATTTTGGTTGTAAGTTAAACTCCAAATTAACCCCTTAAATCCCAGGGGTTTTTGGTACCTCAAAGCCCAGAGCAATTTTGCCATTTTTGGGGTATGTCGGTTTAGCGATGATTCTCTTTTCCTGTGAATAGTGTACCCATATAAACTATATATCGTTTTTTCAAGGAGAGATAGAGCTTTCGTTTGATACCATAGTTGGATGATTAGCTGGAAATTTAGAATGAGAAATTTAGTAAAAACTAGCGAAGATTAGAAAATTAAACTAATTTTTTTTTACATTTTCCTTCTGAATCCTCACAAAATTAGGTAAAGTGATGGAAAATCCCCTCCAAGTTTATTAATTCAGGTGTCCTGATTTCAGAAATACCTAATTTATATAGATTTTCCAGACTTTCCCAGCACCAGGGAGCGTTCTATTAGGTGTACAATTTTGTATAATTTTTATGCCTATGGCTTAACGGGTTTGGGGGTTGTGAACGGGGGCAGGAGGGTTATACTGGCTAGATGTTATGCTAGGGCAATGGGAAGTAAGGTTTTTAATAATTTTTTTATTATCTTTTTTTATATATTTATTTTTATTTTTTTTTAATTTTAATTTTTTTACATTTTTTTTTATTTTTTATATATTATTTTTACACAGTAATGGTTAGAGGTCCTCCTAGGGACCTCCTGAACATGCCAGTGATGTCACAATGACATCACAGCCCACATTATAATTTTTTTTTATATTATTTATATTAATATTTTAATGATTTATTTAATATTATTTTTAAATGACTAACCGTTTTTTTTTTTTCTGCTTTTCTCTTACAGGACGGGAGGGGGAGTGAGAGAGATGGTTTCTCACTCCCCTCCCCGCGATCCCCCTGCACCGATCACACTGTGATCTCTATGCAGGTCCTCACAGACCTGCATAGAGATCGCAGCGTCTCTGTGCCTCATCGGAGGGCAGGATATCCCCGCAGGGGATATCCTGTCCTCTGATGACCTTCCGGGTTACGTCAGCAGTGACGTAACCCGGAAGGGAATGCCCGATCGCGCGTTTGCAACTGCGCGATCGCGCGATCGGGCACTTTCAACCGTAACAACTTACCGGCTTTCATGCCGGAAGCTGTTATGGGAGATCGGGCAGCAGAAAGTCGGCGATGCCGGCTTCTGCTGCCAGGGGGGAGTCCAGGCTGTCAAACGACAGCCTGGTCTCCCGTGCAGCGGCAGGGATGTGTCCCTGACGCTGCACGAAAGGCTGGACGTACCGGGACGTCCATAGGGGTTTCTTTGTGGGCGTTTTTTGGACGTCCCGGTACGTCTATAGGGGAACTAAGGGGTTAAACTCGTTTCATTTCCTTAAATTTTTTGGTTATTAGGGCAATGAGGTGCCCAGATTATGGATCCAGTACTATTCCCTATTGCCTGAAAAATAAGATCAACCACATTAGGTATGGATAACTGAATATATTCTACTGCGGACCTTGGCCCTATTGATTAATATGTTTTCTTTTATTTGTTCTTTTGCCCTACAAACCTTTTATCGTCTCTTCTTCCTTTTCCAAACTTTTTTTATTCATTTTCAATAAAACACAGTGGCATTTCAATGGTATAACTGTTAAAGTATCAAAGCTTGAGAAGTCTGTTTAGAAAATCTGTTGATGAGGAGCAATTATACTTACAGAACAAATTTGAAACCCTGTTTACTAACGAAAGACCATCCTCCACTATGGAATATGATCTACTGAGCCAGATGAGGAAAAAAAAGAAGGATTATAACAACTCACTTTTATCCCAAATTATATGAAATTATAAGAGCAATGTCAACTTTGACACTGCTATACATTTAGCCTTTCCCAAAAAAACATTCCTCTTGAAGATAGAGTTGTTTTAAACGTTTTTTTATTACAGATAAAATATTTCTTACAAAGTAATTTGGTTTTCCTTTTTTCTTCTTTGCTTGGCATACCTGAAATTAATCACAGCTTGTTGCTATAGAAAAGTAAGCATGCAATACAGACATTAATTATCTTTATTAATAAAACAATGGATAGATCTTGTCTCAGGGAGGTGTACTCTTGATTACTGCAATTAACACTGTTTGTGCTTGGAAGGTGCATTTAACGATGACAGGTTATGCAGACTTCATAATTCACTTTGAAGAGAGAAAAAAAATCTATAATTGCTGCTATTCCATGGAATCATTCTGATGTTGTCTCTGGTAGAATGGGAAACCCATCACAGTGGCATGTCAATGTATCAGCATTTGGATGTCACAGCTTCCAGCTCATAATAATAATTACCTCTAGAAATTATTCTCCTACAGTAAATTATCATGTATAATACATTTAAATTGTTGTAACCTTCACAAGTAAGATAAACCTGCAAGGCTGATATTTCAACGTGAAACATGCACAAAGATTTTCAATGGTCTATTGTTGGTTATAAATGTCTACATTAAGCAAAAAAGTGGTCTTTACCGCTGCTGAAATCTATAGACTGCCGCGTAGTCCACGATGTACAATGGTGTGTTCTGGAACTTTCAAACAATTCCATAAACCAAGAGAAATGCAGGAAGGAGCGCATTGTGATGTATGTGTAAATCAAACATGATACTTTTATCAAACACTCCATAATTATTGTTAGGGCAGGTCCTAGACCAAGGGGCACCCCCAAGGCAAGAATATTCACTTGGTCCCCTCTACCCCATTCTTTTTACACAGCAATATTTTTTTAAGGCCTAGAATTGGCCTAGAATATTTATTATTGGCTGTAGTTGACACTTCAAACTCCTTAGTGCACGTCATACATGGACTGTCTTACACTGTACACTAACACTCACATGCAGTCTAATAATGTAAAGTGACACACACAGTATTAATCTGCACACTGACACACAGTCTTGGCATTATACTGACGCACACACAGTCTAACACTGTACACTGACACATAATCCACCACACCTAGCTACCTACCCTGCACGGATCCTCTCTTCGAAGCACCGAGTATGACCTGCCACGTTCTACCACCGGGCTGGTGAGCCCCGCCTTTGCCTTGGCATTTCAAATTTGTCTTGGTTGAAGGGGCACCTGGCACCCAGTGATTTTGCTTTTATATGCACCTGGATGCTGCGGCGCCCCCCTGATTTAAGTGCACGTTGTGTATGTTTTCATGCTAATATGTCTTATTAGAGGATTTAACAAATGGTGATTGGCTGGATGTACAACATCCAGGTTTGACACATATACCTAGGAACCCTCCAGATTTGACCCAGAGCCTATAGATGAAGCTCTGATTATTTGGTTCTCCAGGACACTTCTCTGCTTCTCTTCTACTTCTTGTACTTGACACATGAAGTTAGACAGGAACATTTGTGAAATATATCTCATGTGGAATACATGATACTCTCTGCTATGTAGGCATATTCATGTACAGAAGTGTCACCGGGAATATTAATAAAATGAGTTGTATTGAGTTTCTTCCATTTAGGTTAGAATATTGGTGGAGAAGGCTGCGGCAAACTTACATCCCAGAAGCTATAAGTTATACTTGTGTTAAAGAGATAATCTAAATGATCAGACCCTCCAGAGTACAACAGTGGAGAATGTTAAGAAAACCAACTTGATCACTGAGGCAGAAGTACAAAACACCAAATTAAACAAAATAATAAAGACATTTTATTAGCCATTTTTTAAAACAAAATCTTTAACTCCATGTCTACATGTCAACATGGAATTTCAGTTCAGAGTCTTTAATTTTAAATGCAATACAGAATTTAGCTCAGAAAGCAAATAATTAGGACATCACTGTGATTGCTTTTCTGTTCTGTCTATAGTTTTGGGTCATGTAAAGTACATTACAAAAAAACGGCATGCTTCTCCATGATGAATACAAATTTATCCTGATTTCATTAAATATTTTCCTTTACACATTGTAGATAATGCTACAGATGATTTACAGAGTCTGGACAGTATTGTTCTTCTTACTTTATGAACTTTAATTTAAAAAAAAAATCCTTCAAAACCAGCCATATCCTAATCTGGAAAATTCTAGTTCTTTCTAAAAGATCATGTTTTAAGGATGTCTTCAAAAGGACACATGAAGTATAATAGTCATTTCTGTTTATCAAGATTACTCCACGAACCTATTGAGCCAGCATTTTAGCCAACTCACCTGTCATATGCATAAATGCTGGCCCTCATATTTATCTGCAAGGGGGAGAATGAGTTTAATCCAGTTGTGGTTATGGCTTGAATTTCCTCCTTTCATCAAGCCAGGGAATTGTGATTATGTTCATGCTACTATTTTTACATGCTGAGCATGACCTTGAAAACTGAAATGAAAAACAATGTTCTAGAGAAAAACTTTAATATGGTGGGCAACATGTAGAGTTCATTTCAAATTTGGAATGTATTCATGTGTTTATGTAGCAGATAATAGTGAGGGAATATATACCTAACACTTAGGATATCACCTATTTAATGAAAAGTATACATTGAATCCTTGTTACCAGCTTGCACTCATGAAAAGAAACACAGAAAGACCAACCATATCAAGAATAATAATATACCAAATAAGGTAAAGTCACAAAAAGGAAAAGAAAACATAAAAAAGGAAAACAATAACATTTGGCATTTCAAAGCAGGTTCAAATTTACAACTTTAAATTAAAATAAATTTGAAAAGATCATGACATTGAAAAAATACAGTTCTGGAAAGTCCTCTACAACCTACTTGGTCACCTTCAAACTAGGTTTTCAGGAGTGGAATGTGATGTACAATTAACATAATGGTTTCATTATGTGGCTTCATCTCTGCTGGACTGCCTTGCTTTGAACAACAAAGCTCTTCATCAGGATCCCAAAGACAAAATTAAAACTCTTCTTCGGGACAATGCTTGAGCTTGGCTGCCTCCAGGTGTAAGGTCCTCAGCTCCGTCTCCTTTGTGTCCTCTTGCCCGGCTGAAATAAGATGCTATAACTTATCACCTGGTAGAACCTGAAATCATAGAAAATATCCTAAAGGCACTTTTTCGATTAAAACAGTTTCTGATCAATATTGAATTTATTGCTTTATTTATTTACAATCTGAGCAATCTAAATCTTGCTATTATGCCATCAGGTTTGAAGGGCAGGGGACATTTGATAGAGTGTCAAAAAATCATATCATAAGGTAGTCAATATTTATTTCCTACTAATAACTTGTTCATTTTGAGTTTTTTGTTGTTGTTCCCTCAATGAACTGTAGCTCCCCAGTGCAGTCAGCACTCATGCAGGCCCAGACCATGACACTCCCACCCCCATGCTGGACTGTAGGCAAGACACACTTGTCTTTGTACTCCTCACCTGGTTGACACCACACACGCCTCTGAACCAAATAAGTTTATCTTGCACTACTACTGTGGGGCACGTAACACATGATCTGATCTCCCGCTGCCCAGAGCAAGCTGGTCCAGTGTGAAGGGTTCAAAGAAGTACATCAGCCCTGCATAGTAGTTGTGTTCAAGCCTCAGTTCATTGAGCTGTGGGCATTTATCTTTTTTGTTGTCCTACAGGAAAGATGGTCTTGCTCGAATATTCACAGCAGGACTTTTATTGTAAATGGCACATGGATGTGTAGAATTTGTATATTTGCCATTTTTACCTGGCATTAGAGTCAGGAGTTATCTACAGGATAACATTTATATTTTGGTTGTAAGTTAAACTCCAAATTAAACTCCTTTCATTTCCTTGAATTTTTTGGTTATAAGGGCAATGAGGTGCCCAAATTATGGATCCAGTACTATTCCCTATTGCCTGAAAAATAAGATCAACCACATTGTGGTTCAGAGAAGAATTTAGGGTGTTATCACAGCATATCAGCACATCAGACACTAGATTTGGGTATACATTGTGCAATTAGTTCACTCTCCACTAATTTCAGTAGGGACAGAAGCTTAGCTTTTGGGGTCACTTGAAGTGCTAAAGCTGCATTAGGATTCACAGAGGCATGGTGTAGTGAAGGATCCCAATGGGTTTAGGCAGAAAAATGAATGGAGATAGAAGTTTGGTGTAGTGAAGGATCCCAATAGGTTTTGCCAAATTTATGAATGGAGATGTTGGCATTTCCCAGAGATGGAAATCTTTAGTATTATGGGGGCGAGTGGTGAGAGATGTAATAGGGAAGCAATGTTTCAATCAGAGTTAACTTTAGGCTATATTAGTGAACATAAGCTCAAGGTTGCCACTTTGAACCAAGCAGGGTACGTAAAGAAAATAGTGAGAGCCTTTACTATTTCTCAAGTCTCTTTAAACCTCTAAAGTTTGGAAAAAGATAGGCATGCAAAGCCACAAAAGTCAATAGTGTGATTAGTCAAGGAGGTTCCTGGATAAGGTATATAGCTAGGGGCACTTAGTTTTTGTTTCCGGTAATCAAATCTTAACATCCCCTTCCTATGGTTACTTTTGTTCATTGCCAGTCCAGGCCTATACACCTCTGTGGGGTCTTTGGCTCCTGTCTTCAACAAGGTTAATGAGGATTAGGTTAGCCTACCTAGGCTGGGGCCAACTTAGCTCCAAAGAAGTTTTATTTGATTGAATATGGAAGGCAAGGATCAAGAACTGTTATAAATTGTAGAATTACTAAAGATTTGATATAATTTTTTACCCTCTTCTCCTTCCCTGGTGGCACTTTGTTCTGTATGTATCCTTAATTTTACTTTTAGAATATATTTAAGATGTGGTATGTCATATGAGGATGTATATCATGGTATTTGTATGTTAAAACGTTGGAAATTCTTTAATAAAGATATATAAAATAAAAAAAGAACTGCTATAAACTAAATTATTGGTCTGCCCATGTTGTGGTTTGATATGTGGCCCATGATACTTGATGGGATACTACAAGATTGGGAGAAGAAGGGATTTTTCCTGGGGGGGTGGGGAGAAGCTTAATTACCATTGCTGTAGTTAAAGTATAGAGGGGTTATTCAGAAGGTTCACAAAAGGTATGTGAATTGTGTCTGGGAATACTTCTATTCTTAAATTGTATTGTTTTTACTCATTGTAAACATGTCATTGTTTCACTGGTAATCTGTACAGAGGTAATATTTTGTATTTAGGTTCTATTCTTTGCTACAAACACACAGTTTGATGTATCTGCCTGGTTAACTATTAGTGCTTATTAGGAAACCCCTGTGCATAAGAGGATTAAATGCAGACACTGATTCATTTCCCTTGTATTACCCCTAGTTCTTAAAAGCACTGTGGCTTGGCTCATGCTGCAAGTTGTTCCGTTAACAAATTTTGGTTAGGTGAGAAACTATCTTTACATAACTCCACAGAGTCATAAACAAAGAAAAGTACACAACATACCAGTGCATACCGACAAATTTAGAAACATATGAGGAGATTATAGAAGATCTTTATATCAGTATTCAAAGTCAGCAGGGCTTTTGAGGAAAAAAATACTTTACTCTATTTAATGTTCAAAGACATCTGTAAGAGAAATCAATGGGTTTTAGTGTGAAATCCCTGGTCCCTGTAGCAAAAGCCAGCCATAAGATGGGTAGATGCTCTGGGTCGCAGAGTAAAGGTGCCCGTCCACAGGTCATGGCACGATACTCCAGTCAGGATGCAAGTGAACACATTCTATTGGGACCTATCATAGTTTATATAGCCATATATTTTCATTTGTTCTTTTTTTTGTAGATGTTCTAATACACAAGTTTGTGCTTTTAGTGACACTCCACCTTTGATAAGAAGGGGTAAGAAAATTCAAAAAAGTCCTTGTTTACTGGTAATACAAAAACAAGTTTTAATAGACAGTCTAATGTCTCTGACTCCGTCTCTAAAGAAGAATGCATATTAAAGTATTTTAGTCCCTTCAGGAGATGTGTTTGACCAAAAGTAGCTGGAGGAAGGGGGAAATGTATGCAGGGCTGCACTGAAGCAGGTGCACAGGGTGCAGGGAGCAATAGGGGCCCTGTAAACTTTCTCATAAACTATCACCCCACTCATAAACAAGAGCCCCTCTCTCTCCTCCTTGATTGCGGTCTCACTGCTCCATTGCGGTGCCGGATTTTGATGCTGGGCACCGGAATGTGACAAAGGCTTTGTTCACCACAGGATTTGAGCAAGGTAGGTGATTAAGAAAAGGGTGAATAAATGGTGAGAAAGGGGAAAGATAGTGAGAAAGGAAAAATATAAATAGTGAGAAATGGGAGAGATAGTAAGAAAATGGATAGCTAAAGAGAAACATCTATGAGAAATATAATGAGGATGGGAAAGATAATGAGGATGAGAAAGAACGAAAGGGGAAAGATAGGTGGTCAGGTCCTATATGAGTGCTGGGCAAGGCCTGTGGATGCAATCTAGGTGCTGAGAATGCGGATCATGTGGATGCAACACTGGTGCTGGGGCAAGTCCTTTGGGTATAACATGGATGAGCCCTGCAAGTCCTGCAATCTGGGTGCTGGGCAAGTCCTATAAATACAATCTGGGTGCTGGAAAAGTCGTGTGGATGCAATTTGGGTGCTGGCCAAACCCTATATCTGCAATATGGGTGCTGGATAAATCCTATGGATGCAATCTGGGTGCCTGAGCTGGCTGTGACCTGTAATATATGCCTGCTATATGAGTCAGCGAAAACTAATGTGCATTTTTCACTTGATCACACTTTAGTAGTTTTTTGCTTGTTTATTGATTCTTTATTTACACCATAACAAATGGATTTGTTGATGTGTGATAAATCAATGTTCATATTCTTAATTGTGCATTCTGATGGACCAACCTTTTATAGTTTCGTCTGCACTCATGGTGTATTTGGTCCTTGTGTATATTGAAATTAGCTCTTCATAATGTAAAATTATTGGACACTTTTTACTTACAACTACTTGGTGTAACAACTAGCAAAGCTTGCACCAATGGCCCAGCACATAAAAGGAAAAAGTGATATTAACATACGGATGTAATATTTGGAGTGATGGTGTATCACCATCAATATCTGCCACAGTATATAGTGATGGGAGTTATGCTGTATCACCGTCTGTGTCTCTTTGCTACATAATGAAAAGCGATACACTGTACCAATACTGTTGTGGTGACGGGAGTTGTGTTGTACAACTTTTAGGCTCAGCATATTTTGATAGGAGTTATGCGGTACTATCTTAAGTGTCATAATTCAAATAAGTCACTAGGTTTGGGGAATTCGTTTTGCGATATTTTTTTAAAACTCTCTGCTGTTCTAATATAATGAATTTGCTTTTTATTTATTTATCTACTTTCCTCAAAATAACATATTTAAAAAATATAATTGGGAGGGCACAATTTGCTAGGCTTGCCCCTCTCGCTCGGCAGCTTCGTTCAGTCAGCGTGCCGGATGTCAATGATACAATTAGGGTAATGCTGTTTGGCCCAAATATAGCACTGACAAGGTGTCTGGGGGCAAAGGTGGCATTAACACCGTGGGCACAAACATGATATGGTAAGCTTGGAGGACAAAAATGGCACTGGTATGTTTTTTTGGTGCAAAGATGGCAACAGTTTGGGGGCAAAGATGGCACTGCCAAGCTGTTTGGAAGCAAAACTGGCACTGTGGGAACTGAGTAACAAGGTACATGGTGAAGTAGGGGGAACAAAAGAGGTAGCGTGGTCGCCATAGAAAATGGGTGTAGTTAGAGGGGTCCCAGTAATTTTTTCTAAAAGTTCTGCTTTGCTGATCACATTATGTGTGATCACAAACAGGGGTGACCAGATACACCAATACAGACGGCATAGTGTATTTACCATACTGACTAATGCTTCCTGTGTCCGCTTTCACAGGCTATCAGTGTAATGGTCCTCGCATTGAGTGCATTTACACTGTCTCTGTAAGAGCCAGAGATGATCAGTCTTATCTCCTATGCTCTAGCAGGGAGATCTCCCTGTTGATTTGAAAGTGCGGGATGTACTAGTATATGCTGTGTCCAGAAGTGTCTGTCTTTCAGGATGTACTGTTATGTTCGTTATTGGCCAAGATGTCAGAATAATAGAGATTACAAAATGTGAGAACAGTCTAAAATATTTAAAGGGTCACTTTTTCAAGAGAAATCAGACACGTCATGACTCGTCATGGGCCCATTAATGCTTCCCAGATTACCTCAGGCCTGGGAAAACGCACAACTTCTGGGGATCAATTAGTCTTCTAGAAATTGAGCTCCTTTATTACATATTCTAGTCCTGTAAGCCTTCAGGTTGCTCTGGATTTCAACCTTACAAAATTCTTGAGATTGGTGAATGTACTCTTAAATGATATCAGAAAGCACATTGCAACCCAGTAAAGTGGATGTATCCTGCAAAAGCACTGCCTTGGATCTACAAACAAGGCCTACTATGACTGGCCCTTTTGTTAAAATGCAAGGAAATAAACAGAGACACTTTCAAATAAATGCCACTGTGCCAGCAAAGCCATCATGAGTTCTAAATATATACATGATATTTCAGTGACCTTTTTGTTTTTTGTATCAGTTAATAGCTACTGTACGGTTGCACAGGAGTTGTAAAAGAAACTTGTGACATGTTTGAAGCCTGATAATATTATTCCAAGGAACTATTTCCTGCAAAAGTATGATTTCAGAATGTGATTTTCATAAAGGAGGTCTAAGTGAGCCAATCTGGACCATCTGTGACTTCCGTTCCTGGCATCATCTCTTCACACTCCTCCAACGCTTTCTCCCTAATGCCCGATAAAATCAACTGCTGATTTTCTGTGGCCAGATCATTCTTCCTCTAAAAATTCATGGTATCTAAATTAACACTGCAAAATTTTAATTGCAGGATAAGCCAAAAGGCGTCAATTGTCCTAGGAGCCTATTGAAAGGGTTGGAATGTTCCAATATGTTTCTATGTCTTTCTTCCAGGGAATCCTCACTAGAAATATGGGAACACATAAAACACATTTCAAGACATTTCATAGATCCTACCCCTCCTTTATGACAAATAAGTATATATACTGTGTACACATTTCTAAGTTTATCTTCAACCAAAAAGCAAAATAAATCTTGCAGTGATTTCTAAGTTTTGTGGGAACAAAAAGTATAAAAGAGCTTAAGGAGTGTTCACAAGGGGGTATTTTGTCAATTGTCTCCTTGGCTACTCTTTGGTGAGGGTTCTGAGCCACTATTTTTGCTTGATATTCTCTCTATATCTACCAAGGTGCCAAGAGAAACAAGGGCAGTATAAATCGTTCTTTTCTTTGCACCTGTTATGTGTTTCATATGCAGTCCCGTCTAGTAAGTGTACATTGGACAGGATTTTAGTGTGCACTGTATGTTGTTTGCCAAATGCATTATTGGTCTACCTATTTAATGGGCTCTAACTGGGCTTACCTGTTCCCTAATCGTGCCAGTTATCCCCTCCAAAGATTTGACTCCTGCAAGATTTACAATGCCCCATTTAAGATTTGGGCAGGTATCTACAATGCCTATGGTATTCAAAAAGAAGTGTACATCTCCATAGCACAGGCATGCAAATAAGATACAAAAATATTGGTGTAACAAAACAGAAAGAGGTATGTTGATCTGCCAGTTACGTGGTCAGAATATAAACTCAGTGACCAGTTGACCACCTAAACTGTCTTCACAAAGTAGGTTAAACCTGGGGGGGTTACAATTTTAGAGTTATAGTGATTTTATAGTTTAGAATTCCATGCTTCTGAGTTTTGCTGTGGACAGAATGATTAAATTTGTCAGACAAAATGGAGAGGACATCTTTCCTATTTCTTTAGCCATGATCCAGCCCCGCTAAGTCAGTTCCAGAGTTTTGAGCTATCTGCGCCATCACGGTTGTAACCTTTTAAAATGCACAACAACATGACATTTTGGTCTATAAACCAAAGCCATCTTATGTTTGTATTGCGTACATCTTACCGATTACATGATTTATTTATTGACTTGCAAGTAGAAAATTACGAGTGAGGAATTAGGTGACCCTGCATAAATATAATAAAATGCATTCGACAAATTGATTTATTAATACAAAAATAATAATAAAAGCAACTGAAAGTGGAACCTCAGATTACCCCACCCATTGAGGAATGGGGTTTTAAATTCTAAGAAAAAACCTTTGGCAAATCTCTTACCCACCTCTGTCATGTGAGATGAGGGGGTACTTTTCTTAATTAAAAAAAAAAAAAAAAAAAAAAAGAGCTGCATTCAACTTACAAATTTTAAGGTTAAAGGCACTTACAAATAACATGCATATTAGGGCATTGTAAGTGAAGATTGTTTTGCGAGTGTTAGCATCCAAGGGCAGGCAACCACTGTTGAATCTGGTCAATGAGTTAACCCTTTATCTGACTGACCACTCAGCATCTTAATGAATTCAACTTGGTGGAGAAACAAATAAATTTCAGCACTCAATGGGTTGCCTGAAAACCTTTGCAAACATCTTGAGTCATCCCCATTCTAACATCTGTTTCTTAAAGTATTTTTCAGTGGTGTCCTCTGTTCCCAATACCACTCTCTGTCTCCTATAAGTGGATAATTTAGCAGTATATTTCCCAGTGTTGTTAAACAAATGTGACATGGTAAGTAAATTAGCCATTTAAAATAAGGCATGCCATTAATCACAGGAAATAATTGTCCTCAGAGTCCTTTGAAAAGTATCAAATATTCTAAAACACTGTAGTATTCCAGGTTCTTTTTTTTTCTTAGAAATACATCAATTCAAAAAACACATTTTGCTTGGCAGCTTTACAATCATTAATAGCAATTAGGCTCACAAAGCAAGATATAAGGGGGGGGTGCTTTTTGGAAGGCAATTTACAAAAAAGTATTTTTTCTATAAGTCTAAGCCCACTAAGAATTAGATAACAATTCTCCAGAAGCCAATGGACACATTTGAAATTAAAAAATAAATGACTACAAAATTACTTGAGTAGTTGAAAAGTTGCTTTAATTTTTCACGTAAGTGTATTTTATACACGTAATATTACATTGCCATGTGCATTCAAATTATCCACACAATACAATTAAAAGTCACTAGGCCTTGGCCTATTAAAATGCATGGATCTCTACTTGTGCTCTCTCTAGCAGTCCCTGCAGTCCCCTGAGTCTCTCTCAGGTTGATACAACTATATCAATCTATAGCCTAATGTTTCCATTCTGAACTGCTTAGGTAGTCGTAAAGTAAGGCTGTATGAGACCGGAAAGGGGCTCACTGTGAGCCAATCAAAACAGTGCAATAATACAGCCTCACTCTCGGTGTGTGTAATGTGAGAAGCAGGCTGTGGTTACAGGCAATCAAAATGTGCATGAATATAGCCTCTCTGCCTATAGGATGATGAGTGAGCCAATCAAAGCAGTGCTTATTTATCATCCTCATTCACTCATGCAAGCTGTTGCCTGAAGCCCAGAACAAACAATCATGCAGGACAGAGAGAGATCAGCAGGCATTTCAAGTTTAAATATTGGATACAAGCACTTGGGAATCATCTCCCTTATCCTCTAACCCTTCACAAAATGCAGAATTTACAAAAATCACATATAAAATGTATCTTTCTCATGAAGAACTGACTTTAGTGGCAGCTGCATGGGCAGTACCCACTTCAATGCTTAAAGGAGACTTGAATCCGTTTAGAACTGTTGGCAGCTATATAAAACTGAAACATCGTTGTTCCATATACCATTTGTGCAAAGGGAACCACGGTGTATGCTTAAGGTTGTCTGAATTTTGAAATCCATGTAGGGATAATCACCACTGGCAAGTTTTACTAATGACCGGATGTAGTAATGCAACCAAAAGGGTCGACAGCCCTTTATCTTCTGCACACAGCTTACAGCCAAGCAAATAGCACTATTAACATAAAATCTGCAGATGTTCTCATGATAAAGGAGAAACTAGCAAGGGTCAATTGTGCCTCAAAAATAAATAGATGCCACTCACTTCTCAGTAGACCATCAGGAAGTTGTTACCAGAGTATGTCAAGTTTTTTTGAGTAGAAGTCATTTTTCATTAGTTTTTAACATAAGATAAACATGTAAAGATGACTCAAGGGCAAAGGGTTCACTAAATCTTTAAGTAAAATTAAGAAACGGAGTAAATTCTATTCTGTTCAAAAATACAATTCTAAAAAGGGTGTTGAGGGCTAATTGTAACTTAAAATTCTTTATAAAATATGCTTTCTTACTGGCTACAAGGGATGGCACCTCTAACCGCTGAAAAACATTTAATAAAGAGTTATTGTGTAATCTCTTAACATCCCAGTAACACAACTCTTTATAGTCTTATAAAAGCACGTGTATTATGGGGTATTCATCTCCAAGAAGTCCTCATGTGTTTATAGACCGCAATTAGGGCATGGTATGTATCAGAAATCTGAAAGCAAAATATACAAGACATTTTTAAAAGGTGAAATTGCTCTCCCACAACCATAAATGGCACTTCTTACCAGCAATAACCCAGTGAATTTTGCATAACATCTGGTTCCCACAGCAACAAATATAGGTACATACATCGGTTTCCTAAATATGACATTTTATTTCTCATCATAAAAATAGAGAGTTTTATTCTGAGTCTCTGAGCAGTCACTACATTATAGTTTCACGATATGACACCAGTAATCCAGAACAAAAATAAAACTAGTTGGCAGTTACGAGTTTGACAAATATATAAAACATTGATTGGTTGTACTGTGGACTTTTATAAACGTGACTTGCAAAATACAAAACATGCATGATTGTGGCCAGGTATCACAATGGTTTGAAAATGTGTGATTGGCAGCTAATGCACTTTTCAAGACTGCCCATTGATATCTGCTAAGAAACACAATCTTGACTATATTATACATGGCTAACATGGACGCCATTACATCTGAGGATGCCACGTAGAGGATTGTAGGTCTTACCCTTATTTCTGTGATACATATGGGGTTTTCTTGCATGAGAATGCTCAGCAAATTCACCATTTCAAAAGTAACATATTCCTCCCATATACATAGGTTATACTTCATTACTAAGCTTCATTTAATTGACAAAAAAAAAAAATAGTCACTATTTACATCAATGCATCTCTATGGATCTTTACAATGTCTGTGTAAGGGTTCCCAGAAGAATTTTCTCTTTAAACTAATTAGTGAATAGGCTAGGATGAAAGTTAAACTAGGGGTTATGCTAGACCTGACTCACAAGTTAATAGTTGAGTTGAGGCACATCCACTGTTCTGAGTCCGTCATCAAACTGAGTTTATAGATTGGAGTGGCATGATTAGAGATAATGAAGAATAAAATGTGCCTTACCTACCTGGTTCCGTGTTTTGTGGGATTTCTGCAGCCATACTCTCCACTGGTCATACAACTTGATGCTAAGGTTGGAGCAGCCATATGCATGTTTCTTGACCCATCCAAAGAACTGCTTCAGTTCCCGTCTAAGGGTAGAGTTTTGCTCCCCACTCTTTGGATCGCATACCCCAGTGATCCTCTCTATAAAAGACATAAGAAAAACGTAAATGTACTCTTGCCAAGTAGATTGTATGTATACCGTAGATTCAACTGCATCAATAATGTAAGGAATAGCTAATGAGGCTACAAAGAGTTGTAGAAAATGACTATAAAATAGATTATAGGAAAAAATATAATTGTATTATATGGAATAATTATAAAGGCAGGAGAAGGAAGCACCAAGGTTTGTTTTAGACAGTTCTTTAAGTAGCTTATAGGCATCAATGACTTCAAAAGCATTGTCAAGGCCACTGGCTTCCTTGTATGGACTCCATCATTATATGACCTTTTAATGGCTGGATTATTGGGAGCAGTAATGGAAGAAGTTAGAGGTCACTTAAAGGAATTGCAGAGAGACACTAGGGACCGATGTAAAAAATTGTAGCATAGCTACCAACAGTCCTGTTCCGCAGGACAGTCACCAATATCAGGCATTGACCTTGGTAGCTGCGATACTGTCAAACTTTTGCTGGCAGTGGGGAGCATGGGTTGGTTTGGGATATCCTTTGATCTCCACAAAGGAAGATCACAGATTGAAGCACAGATCTCCTTACCAGCACCCACGTACTATCCTGAGTGATCCAACACCGGGGCCTACAAACAGGGCTCTAGAAACCACAGGGCCCTGGTGTGAAAATCCCCCCCCCCTGGGCACCCTACCTTCAACAGCTAGTCTGTGCCATCATTGCCCTCACACAAGTGATCTGTGCCTTCTTTGCCCATCTCCAACATACTCATGTAAACACACAAATTAACCAAACATACTCACACTTATGAACACACACTCCACCTCACCCCACTTACACATCTATGCTCACACACACAAAAGTACTCATCCGTGCTCACACATACACACAAAAGTACACATCTATGCCCACATGCAAACACAAAAGTACTCATCCATGCTCACACACATACAAAAGTACTCATCCATGCTCACACACACACAAAAGTACACATCCATGCTCACACACATAAACACAGAAGTACACATTCATGCTCACACACATAGACAAGTCCACATCCATGCTCACACACACATACAAGTACACATCCATGCTCACTCACACACAGACAAGTACATATCCATGCTCACACACAGACAAGTACACACTGTGCGAGCAGCCTCAGTTTCACAGCGGGGTCACGTGATGCCACGTGACCCCCTATATGCTCCTGTCTCCGTGTGCCAGTTCAAAATAGAATGGGTGTGGTCCAGGTCAGAGGGGCCCTTTCTAAACAATTTTGAACCGGTAGAAGGAAGAAGGGGTCACACAGGGCCCCCTAAAGGCACAGGCTCGTCGCAGCTGCGACCCCTGTAGTTACGCTAGTGAGCTAACATGAGCTTCAGTCCAATGCTGAGCTGTAGCAGAGTCAGCTAAGACTCCTTCTCCTATTTGGTAGTAAAGAGTGGAATTCCTTTTTACAAAAAGTAAAAAGCTACACAAGGTGAAAAGATGAAGGGAGA
Source organism: Spea bombifrons (assembly GCF_027358695.1). Taxonomy (NCBI): domain Eukaryota; kingdom Metazoa; phylum Chordata; class Amphibia; order Anura; family Pelobatidae; genus Spea; species Spea bombifrons. The sequence goes on from NC_071087.1 coordinate 81,984,128, forward strand.
GATGAGCACACAGGTTTTGGTCTGCTAGGTAAAGGACTACTTAAAAGTAATAAATAGCAGATGGTTGTTTCTATTGGAAGTACTATTATTAACATGTTTGTTTATATCCATTAAATACATCAGGTCACAGGTGATATCAACCCTCTTTCCCCAATGATTTGCATTAGAAACCATTTTCATACATCTGTATAGTAGGGAAATGGAAAAAGTATTTAAAGATTCAATTACCTAATTTGCATACACATCCCTCTTTACTGGTGTTGGGCAAACAATAATATTTTTCTAATATTTTCATCAACTGCACTTGAGGCATAAACAATACAAATATATGTATTTTTTTTTCTTTAAAAATACTTGTCTTGGGAATTGAACTAGCTATTTTCTTCAAATCCTGTTTATATCCAGGATTATAAAAACCGGAAAATAATAACACAGAGATCAGTTAATAAATAAGAAACAGAGGCCTGTTGAAATCTGTTGGCACCAGATTAGGTATAAAAAACAAGAGGTATTTCCCCAGTGGGAAATAATATTCAAGAATTGGCCTTTTTGCAAGAACACCAGGTGCTTGAACATAGTTGAGACATTATTGCCTGGGATAAGGAGCAGCCTGTAGAATATTAGTTGTTCAGCCAACTATCCCAAATTCTATCTGCTCCAAATATCATCATAAGTGTTTGACAGGACTGAAGATAGCATGTTGCCATAAGTTTGTGTGTCAATGTTACTGTCATCATGAGTACAGCCAAATTGTAAACTAGTCGCTGAGCAATGTCAGGGAATAAGGGACAAATGATGCTGAAATTAACTGTCAGGTGGTGCCTCAGTGTGAATAAGAAAAACTGTTTTGAAATTCCTCGTTTGATCTCTCCAAGAAATCATGGCAAATTAATCTCATTTATTTGCCTCTGAGTAATTCTATTTTACCCATAAATCTAATCAGGTAGCCTGCTTATCTTTAGGATAAGTATAGCTAATGTACACCTATAAATGGACCATTCTGTATTTCAAAAGGACCAAGTAAAGGAAGTGTTAATCTACACAGATTGATTGTGGCTTGTTACAGAACACGAGCTCACAATAATTGTTTCGCCGTGACAGTATTGTTTAAACATACATACAAATGGGTCCTTAAAGGATTGTCCTGCAGTAATGTTTAGTCATATGAAAAATTGACCATACAACATGTCACTAACAGTATAACATCACAGGCCCAACATGGTGCCACTAATATCCTTGTAAACACTTCACAACATTCTGTCAATAATGATTAAATGACTAACCACTTCTCGGAGTTGAGGCAGCAGTGGGATTGCTCCAATCACTCCAGATGCCTGCTTTCTTAGATCCATATATCCCAAACGGGTTACAGCGAACCTGAACAAAATAGACAGTTCCTGGCTTCAATCCAGCAAGACGGCAGGATGTCTGGTTGCCCACATCATCAACAACCTGCAGATAAGAGGAGGATCATTGGTAACATTAATTCATTTTTGTTTTATAATATGTATGTGTATGTATCCGTAATAGCTCATATCCCTATCCTACCTTCCACTCTGTACTGTCTTCTACCCTATATCGGATCTGATATTTAGCTTGGAAAAGAAAATCTTTCAGAGCTGGGGGAGAACTCCATCGGACACTTAGCTGGTCCTCCAAGTCACCAACCCGACTCACATGGACATCAGATGGTGGGTCTGTGGTCACTGTTAGAGAATATCAAGCATGTGTTATATTTCAATTTTCTTTCAAAATGAAAAATGCAATAAATGAAAAACAAATTATAAAAAAAATATATAATTAATTGAATAGTAAAATGAATAAATGCAATAATGTTCTATAAAAACAATTAAAAAACAAGCCAAACTGAATATAACATATAGGTCCAAAAAATGAGTTCTTCTTCCAGTGATTCTACACGCCTAGGATAGTAAATATGTTTTACTGAATCTGTTAATGTAATATATAACTTTTTGCGTGCACATGCATTCATACCTTTTTTAATGGAAGCACTTTACAAGTACCTCCTTCAGTCAATGCAGCTCAGCATAAACCAATACATATAACTTTAACAAAATTATGAAATACCAGATTAACTCATTTTTTTATATTTACCTTTTAAAAGTGTAGTACAATCTCTGATTATGTGGAGCATCAGGATATTCTCATAAAATATACATTTTAAACACATGTAGGATTTTCATGCATAGAAATTTAAAATTAAATTAATGTATCAAATTAAAAGATCAAAGCCTTGGAAGAACCTAAGTTAAACTTAATTTGTTAGTACTAATGCCCTGTGGCTAATGGCCACTGCAGCAGAAGCACATGCTGTAATTTACCTTACCCACATCAAGAATGTCCAAGGTTACTATGTCAGAGGTGGTGGAACCCAGCCTGTTCGAAGCTTCCACCCAAATCTCATAGGGTGTAAAGAGGGCAAGATCCTTTGGGATATGACAGGAATAAGGCCCCATGGTATGATATTCTTGACATGTGTTGTCTTTGCCATACCACCTGGAAAAAATAAGACTTCTATTAGCTTCCATCTGGGATAACCTTAACATATAATACAATTATTGTAGATCAAAAGATGCAATCCTCCTTTAGGCTAATATGCATTTAATTTATTTAAGTATATCAAATTATCTTAACTGTTCACTGTGTTTGTAATATTACTTATTGTATATTTGATTTTTATTTTGTTTCCTTTTATTTAAAAAAATCTTGAAACTTAGGCATACTTCATAACGTTATAGAGCATTTAAAGTATCACATCTTCTTTACAAAACTAGACTTCCCTAAATAAATATTCTCTCATATATATATATATATATATATATATATATATATATACATACATATACAGTCGTGTGAAAAAGAAAGTAAACCCTATTTGAATTATTTGGTTTTACATAGACATAACAATCATCTGTTCCCTTTAGCCAGTCTAAAGATTAGGTAAATACAACCTCAGATGAACAACCACACATAACATATTACACTGTATCATGATTTATTGGAAAAAAAAGCCAAAATTGTGAAGCCATGTGTGAAAAACTAAGTACAACTTATGATTCAATAGCTTGAATTCCTTTAGCAGCAATAACTTGAAGTAATAATATTTTTATGATTTATCAGTCTCTGACATTGTTGTGGAGGAGTTGTTATGAGGTGTTTGTGCCTATATGCTGTGTTTGGTTTCCGCCAAACGTGGCACTGTGCATTACAGCCAAACATCTCCACTTTGGTCTTGTCTCTCCAAAGGCCATTGTTACAGAAGTTTTGTGGTTTGTTCTGATGCAACTTTGCAAACCTAAGCCATGCTGCCATGTCCTTCTTAGAAAGAAGAGGCTTTCTCCTGACAACCCTTCCAAACAAACCTGTTCTGTCTTTTTCTAATTGTACAATCATGAACTTTAACATTTAACATGCTAACTGAGGACAGAGTCTGAGATGTAACGCTTGAGTTTTTTCTCTGAGCTTTGCACGGCCTGAAAAGAGGGTGAATTTGCTGGGACGTCCACTCCTGGGAAGATTGCCAACTGTCTTGAATGTTTTCCACTTTTGAATAATCTTTCTTACTGTAGAATGATAGACTTCAAATTGTTTGGGAATGGCCTTATAACCCTTCCCAGGTTCATGGGCAGCAACAAATAATGAGATCATTGTCGATGTCTTTCCTCCTTGGCATTGTGTTAACACACACCTGAATGCTCCAGACCAGCAAGGCAAACATTGGCTTTTAGAGAGGTGGTCACACTTCCTGATGATCAATGAATCAAGGGCATTTGATTAGCAACATCTGTCTGCTAATTAGTATCCTAACTCTTAATGAAGCACTAATGGTGTGCTTAGTTTTTCACACATGGCTCCTCCATTTTATTGTTGAATAAATCGTGACAGTGTAATATGTCATGTGTTGTTGTTCATCTGAGGTTGTATGTACCTAACATTTTTTACACCTTTAAAGAGGGTGTACATTCTTTTTCACATGACTATATATATAGAAATATATATATATATATATTCAGTCTAAATAAGTCTGGTACCACCCGTGAGGGAGGTGGGAGTTAATCAGAAATCCCATACCTTAATTTGTATTTCAAAGTGTAGTTTGTATGCAGATAGGTTTCTCCTTCACTCCCAGGAACCCATTTGCAAGTTAGATCTTTCATATTTTTCGACCAACAGGTTATGTTAGTGGGCTTTTCTGGTGGTACTAAAATGAAAACACAACAAAATTAATGTTAATATAATTATTAATATCCAAATCATATGTTACTAAAGAATAACTTTTTGCGTCATAAATAAATATGTTATGGATATTTATATAAAGACAAAATGTATGCAAATCTGACAAACTTACAAAACCACTTCCTTTAACGCTAGTATAATACTGCCATGTCAAATATACTATATCAAGTAGTTCTTAATCAGAAAGATTTAGGCACAAACAAATGTAAAATATTACAAAACTTAAAAAAAAAGGATAATTCATTTGAAATTAAATATGTCTTTTTATATTTTTAATCTACACAGTATTCATGATAATCATAAATTATATAAATTATAAATATTTTGTAATAAATAAAATACTGACTATATATGCTCTAAGTTCATAAGGGAAAAGAAAAACTCCAGTATGAAGGTGCAAAGTTCATAAATATACACTTATAATAAGGTTATATACATATAATACTAAGACTAAGAAAAAAAACTGGTTATATGCATTTAAATAAAATGCCAGGAACAGTAAAATTCTGCTTTTAAAATGCTTTTCCTGTAAATGTGTAGGCAAATTCCTCAATGCTATGCACAGTGAATATTCCCTGTGGGTGGCCACTTCTGTCCACAAAAATTCCACAGATGCAGGGCTACGGGAAGCACTTGCTTAGAATAAATAAAACAGTTTTAATTGCTCATTAAACCGTACAATACCTACAGTTGCCAGACCTCCCATTTAAACAAGTATTTGCTGACGATACACAACTGATTCTAAACATTGGTACTGGGCTATGTTGATTTCAGAATATAGTGGCAATAAAAGGCGGGTAATATTGAACACATTTAATATATATTAAAGTTTAATACATATCTAATATGCTGTGTCTTGCTGTACATTTAGAGGTTTACTTTAATGTAAAGGGTATATATTATGATATTCGCTTTACCCTTAAGGAACCAGTACAGGTTATTAGATGTATTACATACAAAAGCCCTTACTTCCCTCCCTGATGCGTATCAATGAAAATAAATCATCAGTAAAAGGTTTAAATAACAAAGTAAAACATATAACAAAAATATTGCACATGTCAAATTCATGGGTTTTATTTATATACAAATATTGTATATTTGTATAGCTTCCATATAATTGCCAAGGGGGAATTTCTTCTTAGAAGACCGTAGATATATAGCATAACCTGTATGTTATACATCTGCCAAGCAAAATAGATAGTTGTGAACAGAAATGGATTATTTAATGACAGCTGTCATTTCTGTAAATGTTTACATTTTGGCCCCAGGAAGAAAGTTATGTATGAATTGACAGGCATTGAGGAGCTGAGACTTGTTAGATGACCTAAGTCCATCAACTTGGATAATAATGCAGTTTTTAGTAAGCCTATTTTGCTAAAATAATATAGAACACCTGACGTGCAGATATTCCTTGGAATCTAAATATTCTAATTTCTTGCCTATACAGGTGCAATGAAAGGTATGTTGATGACTGTATATAGAATTTTAATCCCCAGTCAATGCATCCTCACAACATTGTGTATCTGTCTGTACGTTGTTTGATTTCATGTTCTTGTTAAAAAGGTTAGCTGTACAGAGGAGATGATGGTAACTTTGGTATAGATGCCAAAATGTATTATGAACCATCTTATTGTACAATAAATCATAGCACACTATCATGGAATAATATATTCGTTGTCAGTAATGACGGTAAATTAAAAAAAAGTTACAATGAGAATTAAAAAGTTAGAATTGTGTAAAAACATGTTGACACGTACAAAAACTATTGTGTTGCCGTTTTGCACACTCATCAACCCTCACCCCCTCTTGTTTTCTTGATTTCTGTTCCAAGCAAAGCAGCCAATCAGGTTCAACAGACATGTAAGGCAATCGAAAAATTTCACATGTTCAAAAAGTAGGAACTAGTGTGAGATTATGTCTGGATTTTACTACAGAACTATCTTAGTCTAGACACTATATATATATATATATACATATACATATACATATATATATATATATATATATATATATATAATATATTAAACATATTTGCATAAGAAACATTTCTTAGAAATCAGTTGCTCCTATGAATTGTCTGTGCATTCAAATCTGGTATCTTTTAATAATATTCCCTTGTAGTAAAATAGTTGAAACTATTTGTCCTGTTTTTAATTTAACATTAATTTTCCAACTCTTATACTTCGTTAACAGACTTTACAGCTGTCTAACACCTAACTCAAAAGTCAGAGGCAATTCAAGCTAAGTATTCCCAGAGGAGTAATATCTTTTTGTGCCAGTGCAAATTTTGTGACTGGGCCTACACACTAGATCAGATCGATGTTTCATTACAGCTGTAACACGTTCTTTCAGACTTGTTTTCTAAAATAAATACACTCTCTTCTGTTTATTTTACATGTGGTTGCTAATGGAAAGTCTAAAGAGAACCTTTTACAACAGTAAATAATCCAAAGCAATAACCTTGCCATTTGTTACTTACTGAAGTAATTGGCTTAATGGCTAAACCCTTTGAGCTTATTCAAACAATAGAACTCAGAGAAACCCATTAAAATGTCTACAAGGGTATATGGCGCAAACCAGAAAAACTGAAGTCAAACTTTAGGCAAATGTCTCAGATCTCATGCATTGTCTGAAAAGTTTCAGGTAATTAATCCAACTGACTGAAAGACACACTTAGAGATAGTAAGTTAGAGTATTTGACCTCGGAACATTTATTGACCGTGGAGCAAGTCAGCTCGCTGACACCTGTTTGATTTCGGAGCACGATAGTTTTTATAAAGAGTACTTGAATTAAATGTGTTGGGTTTAAAGATGTGTAACATGGTTTTAGCAGTGGCAAGCAATAAATAAGGTATACAAATCATGTTTCCAATAACTGGCATGTTATTTGTTGAGCATGTTTGCCAACATAATTATTATTAATATTATTATTATTATTAAAAATGTCCACATTATCTAGTGCAGTTTTACTCAAGTCGTAGGCATGCCCTATGTGGTATTTATGGTGTTGTTACTAGGTACTTTAGTTTCATGTTGCAGTTTCTGGGAGAATTACTGATACTTATAGAAATTAAGTAATATTAAACTACATTTGGATTAAAATTGCGGTTCCTAATAGTCACATAATGTTTCTGAAAAGGTGAAGAAACACCGACAGTGCAGATAATCAACTCATATAAAAGCTTCCATTGAAATGGTGACCATTGGTTTCCAAAAATGGAAAATAATTACCCAACCTAACTTTTATACATTCAATCTGACATCTGATATTCTGCCAAAAGAAAAGATGCCCTCTGTATCATCCTCCTCATGAGGCACATACTTGGTTTTTCAGAACAAGGACATTCAGAAGTTGTGTTCTGAAGTGCCTGATCTTAGCATCTACATCGTGGGGCATACAAAAATATATACATGCCTGTTTTCTAAGCCTCAGAATCAAAAACATACATCCAACATAAAGACATGAGCCCGCCAGGATTCTCCCGTCTTTGCCGTGACACACCAGGTTATCTCCTGACTGCTGCTTGGATCCATTCAAGTTATTCAAAGTCACACTCATAGCTGTGCCATTGAGTATCTTATACAACTCCGCTGGGAGCCTTCTCCCATTAAGGGTCCAGAATAGGTCATCTACTTTCAGGTTCATTTCAGGGTCCACTGAACAAGCTGCTGTTAGTGATGATCCTATCATTAGGGTTGGGTCTTGTGGGGATATTACTGCTGGATCTGTGAAGACAATGCGGATAAATATATCAAGTTAGGATATGGGATGATAGTTCGGGGCATTACATTTTTATACTAATAAAAAATTTCAAAAAAGTATAAACTAGTTTATGACTGTACTGTACATGTCATGCAAATTCCAGTACATTTAAGAATGCATGAGTACTGCATTATTCTATTTTTGTACATGCTTATACAGTATGTTATCAAATGTACAGGTATCATGTGTTGTTATGATGTGTTATGTTTCACCTGTGTAATTATTTACATTGGATTTGTAGCCATGGCAAGACCCTGAGTTCCAAATGTTGAAGATTGCATAGTTCTCATGGCAGGTATATGCTAGGAAACACCAAAGCAACTGGAGACCTATTTTTTCAAATAAACTACTTTGCTGCTCTAAAATAATGGTAATTAATCTCCTCTGTGTGTCTTTAAACTACCTCATCATGTTTGATTAAGTGTGTATTGATGTGTTTACTCAGCGTCTATTGTCAATGAATCTGATGTGTGTGATTATTACACCATGCTTCCCCAGCCCTTGGCCAGTCAGTTTAGTGGTATATTTATAAGAGTTGTGTGTGTTAAACGTCAAGTAGACCACAAGCCACCTTGTCCGTCTCTTTTGTTTGCTCAGTCCCCTTCCAATTTTTCAGCTTTTAACCTTCCCCTGACCTTAATCTCCTGTAAACCCTCCTGCCTTGAAGGACTCTGAGTAGCCCTAACAAGAGATAAGGCTGTTTTGGGGATATACTTAGGAATAGGTCTTGGAACTTTTCACAGTTCTGAAGGGCAGGGGACAATGGTATGCCTCTGCCCATTAGTCGATGTAACGCGATATACTATACTTTAATTTAACGATGTAGGAGAACCTGCATGTCTAATGGTGCTTGGCATAAAAACTAGGCCTTGCACAAGAATAACTGCATCACAGGAAAGGGATTGTTGCCTCATGCACAACAGGTGCTTACTGCAGCCAAATGCAGTTAATTTTTCATAGGGAATTCCACTTAGAGCTGTTTACCTTAAATAGAACTATGCGTATTTTCATACTTCAATGCTTGCATAAGTGAGAACAAGAACAATAGAGAAAGATCAAGAAAAAGAGGCAGAATATGTCTTTACTCAGGACCGGCCCTGCCATGGAGCAGAGTGGGGCAATTGCCCCAGGCGGCTCTTTTGAAGAGGCGGCACTTTGCTACTCCAAGCGCCTTTTTTTTTTAAGCGGAGGAGAGAGAGGGGGCGCCGAGTGGTTTTCGCTTATCAAGTTTTCAGTACCCGCCCGGCGCCCCTCTCTCTCCTCTGCGAGCCCTCTAGCTCGGTCTCGGTGCCGGCTTGTAATGCTGAGCGCCGGAATATGACGTCACTTCCGGCGCTCAGCAGTTAAGCAGCGCGCACCGCGGCAGAGCAGGGAGACTCGCCGCAGGACTGCTGGAAGGTAAGTGAAGTACAAAGTACATAAACTAGTTTGCTTTATAAGTTTGAACATTGTATCTTTGTACACCACTTTTTTCACATTTAAAGCTGGTTTAAATAATTATGTAAGCCATGATTTGCAGTAATTCACAGTGTAAATTACTAAAAAACAGTGTTATTTGTGATCACAAATAATCAAAATGTTTCAATTCCAGCGTTAGCCGTCAGTTAAAACACTTTCTCCTCAAACAATACATATGTACAGTATGTATGTATATATATATATATGTATATATATATATATATATATGTTTATGGGTGTGTTTTACCTCTAACATTTTCTAAAATGTGGATACTATATTCAAAGGTAATAAAATCCAGTAATTCTTATGTTATTAATTAATGACATGTTTTTGTTGTTACCCATATATATATATATGTGCCTTGGTTTGGTTCTTGGTGAGCCTTCACCACACAGCTATGGTTTTAACTTCTAGAAGTTTGTACCTTGATTTTTATTTATTTTTTAGATTTTTATCATTAAAAAAATGCATCAATTATTTTTGCAGCTTGCATTAGTCTGCCATCTGTTGGCCTTAACAAATACCTGCATGTATCAGTCATTTTTAAAACAAAAACAAGTAGCAATGTCATATTTTGTACAACGTAGTGTTCGTTCTTTTCCACCAATGGCGACCACAACCATGACACAAGGTTAAAGTAATGCACACATAAAACAAAAGCATTATAAATGAGTAATCACTCACTCATCCACAAACTAAACGTGCGTTATGTACAGTATCTCACATTTTTGTAAATATTTTATTATATCTTTTCATGTGACAACACAGAAGAAATGACACTCTGCTACAATGTAAAGTAGTGAGTGTACAGCCTGTATAACAGTGTAAATTTGCTGTCCCCTCAAAATAACTCAACACACTGCCATTAATGTCTAAACCTTGGCAACAAAAGTGAGTACACCCCTAAGTGGAAATGTCCAAATTGGGCCCAAAGTGTCAATATTTAGTGTGGTGACCATTATTTTCCAGCACTGCCTTAACCCTCTTGGGCATAGAGTTCACCAGAGCTTCACAGGTTGCCACTGGAGTCCTCTTCTACTCCTCCATGACGACATCACGGATCTGGTGGATGTTAGAGACCTTGCGCTCCCCCACCTTCCGTTTGAGGATGCCCCACAGATGCTCAATAGGGTTTAGGTCTGGAGACATACTTGGCCAGTCCATCATTTTTACCCTCAGCTTCTTTAGCAAGGCAGTGCTCTTTAGAAGAGGCTTCCTTCTGGGATGACAGCCATGCAGACCAATTAGATGCAGTGTGTGTGGCATATGGTCTGAGCACTGACAGGCTGACCCCCTTCTTTTTTTCTGACCCCCAACAATTCTTTTTTTCCAGATCCTGAGAGAGTTATTTGCCATGAGGTGCCATGTTGAACTTCCAGTGACCAGTATGAGAGAGTGTGAGAGCGATAACCCACCTGCTCCCCATTCACACCTGAGACCTTGTAACACTAAAGAGTCGCATGACACCGGGAGGAGAAATGGCTAATTGGGCCCAATTTGGACATTTCCACTTAGGGGTGTACTCACTTTTGTTGCCAAGGTTTAGACATTAATGGCTGTGTGTTGAGTTATTTTGAGGGGACAGCTAATTTACACTGTTATACAGGCTGTACACTCACTGCTTTACATTGCAGCAGAGTGTAATTTTTTCAGTGTTGTTCACATGAAAAGATATAATAAAATATTTACAAAAATGTGAGGAGTGTACTGACTTTTGTGAGATACTGTATATGTAAAATAATGTGATCATACATAAAATAATGATTTCTGTCCTAAGTATCCCATTATTACTTAAGTTATTACTTTGTTTTTGATGGATCTTCCTAAGTATATTAAAACTACTCAGATAATGTTTTTCTTTTTAATTTGAACAATTATGATCTAGACGTGGGCATACGTAGTAAAATCTTGACTTGTTTAGAAGACACCAAACATCGTAGGGTTATAAATTCATGATCTTTGTTTGCTACGGTATTATTTAATTAAATTAGGAGAATGGTCAGAGAAATTGAAGATGGGTGCTATATTGATAATTCTAAAGTGATTCATTTGAGCAGCACTAATTGTGAGCTAAACAGGGTCGGAAATGATCACTTGAAAATAACTTAGGGATACTAGTAATATCCAGATTCTAGCTTACAAAGATCTGAAAATGTGATTATGTTTCTGGGAAAAGTATTAAGTTAGACCCAGTTTAGAATATGCAGATTCATTTTGGGCACTAATTCATAAAAATATGTGTTTGGAATGGAAAGTGTACAAAAAAGCTACACAAATGAATAAAGGAAACTAGGGATTTTAGTTACAGCTACATTATTTATTATTTGATTTCTTTGCTCTCTAGAAGATAGAGAAGAGACTAAGAGATGACCTAACCAAAATAGACAAATATATTCAAGGCCTGTATGAACCCCTTGAAGGGGAAAGATGCAGGGAAAGAGGTCACTTATTATCATTAGATGTAAAGCTCTGAAACCAACTAGGGAGGTGGTGAAAGCAAGTACCGCGGTTAATTTTATGAACAAATTGGATTGTGTTTTGGCGAGAAAGGGTATTCAGGATATACATATTAATTTTTCCATGTGCTTAAATGGGCTTTTTGCCTTTATTTGGATCAATACCACTAGGGAGACCTTGGAAATGATTATCTAGATAGGCTGCCAGGCAGGGCCTTCTTTTCAGTGGTACAGAGCAGTAATTGTAAGGTATAATTATACTTTTAACAGTATACTTTTGTCCAGTTATCTTTCAGTGGCATGTAGACTGTGCTGGCACTATCCATTTCTCATCCGCCAAAAGGTTACTTTAACAGCATCTAATCTGTTTGCTTTTATGATGTTTCCTATTTAACTGAATAAGGTTTCCATGACCTGCATAGTCTCCATTTCTGTTGGCCTATGTAGTAAGCCAACTTTCAACTATCACTATGTTTAATTCAAACTCCTCTGTCAGTGAAAGGATTAAGGAAATAATGTACTTCCCAAGCACCTCCAGTGGCCCATGATGATGAAATTATGTTGGCTTACATGGCCTGCTTTTGTTGCTATGTGCAGGTTTGTGGTCATACTCTGGGATTTTTTTTTTAAATATCAGTATCTTGTGGATTTAGCTGGTGTCAAAGATGTATGAGACCTATGTGAATACAGTCTGGTTGGTCGGACTGTTAAGAACAGCTTTGTTTCAGCGCATTTATGATTTTTAAAACAATGCATAGTTTTGTACAGTAAAAGGTTTACAGGCATGATACATGTGAAATTAAATTCATAACTCATATGCCATCAGTCCAACACATGTATTCTTTAATGATCTTGAGTTACTATTAATGATGGTCCTGATTATTACAAATTTCATGCACATACTTTAGATTGTGTGTGTGCACATATATATATACCGTATTGGCTCGAATATAGGCCGCACTTTTTTCCCCCACTTTAAGTTTTTAAAGTGGGGGTGCGGCCTATATTCGGGGTCTAGCGCCCGACGCCCGGGACATGCAGTCCCGGGCGCCGGGCAGGCAGCGGGGTTAGGATACAGATCCCCCGCAGCGGTGCAGGGGACCTGCATCCTTCTCCCCGATACGCTCAGACAGCCTCCCCTGCCAGCACTTCCCACGGGGGGGGGTGCCGGCACGGGAGGTTATCTAAGCGTTTTACCTCTGCCCACCCCCGACTTACCGGAGCAGACTCCCGGGTGTCTTGCGGGGCCGGCGGGAGACATTTACGCAATACGCAAATGCAACTTCCGGTAACGGTACCGGAAGTTGCATACGCGTATTGCGTAGATGTCCCTCGCCGGCCCTGAAGACACCCGGGAGTCTGCTCCGGTAAGTCGAGGAGGGGGGGCAGAGGAGGACAGCGGCAGCGTATCGCGGGGAGGGAGGACAGCGGCAGCGTATCGCGGGGAGGGGCGGCAGCGTATCGCGGGGAGGGGCGGCAGCGTATCGCGGGGAGGGGCGGCAGCGTATCGCGGGGAGGGAGGGCAGCGGATCTCGGGGAGGGAGGACAGCGGATCTCGGGGAGGGAGGACAGCGGATCTCGGGGAGGGAGGGCAGCGGATCTCGTGGAGGGAGGGCAGCGGATCTCGTGGAGGGAGGGCAGCGGATCTCGTGGAGGGAGGGCAGCGGATCTCGGGGAGGGAGCGCAGCGGATCGCGGGGAGGGAGGACAGCGGCAGCGGATCGCGGGGAGGGAGGACAGTGGCAGCGTATCTCGGGGAGGGAGGACAGTGGCAGCGTATCTCGGGGGGGAGGACAGTGGTAGCATGTTTTTTTTGGTGCTTTTTTAAAGAAAAAAAACTTTTTCTTTAAAAAAGCACCAAACTTTTAGGGTGCGGCCTATATACGGGGGCGGCCTATATCCGAGCCAATACGGTATATATATATATCAGAACGGTATATGTGCAACTACACATCTAAAGGCATATCATGTCTATATATTTCATTAAACTATTAAACTTTTACAATGTCAAAAACAGTTAAACCCTTCAAGCTGTTAGATTTTACAAGACAGGATCACGGCTAGTAACAGAATAGTCATGTAGAGAGATTGCCCTATATGGAGAGCAGTTTCATTTGGCATGAGTACCAAAACTCCATCAAAATTAGGGTTCTGCATATCCCCCGTTCCACATATTTATTTTCTTGGTCCTGATTTCACCTACCCTTTCACTGCTGTAGAAGTCTGCATTAAACTAGATGTCAACATGGATAAAGAATTAACCAATTTGATAGAAATACCAATTCTATTCTTCTATAACAATGCACCATTTAAATCAAGGCTGCAATAATTATATGATACCTTTTATTGCCAATATAAAGTTGCAGGGCCGGCCATATTTCTTCTAAAGCAGTGACTCAAAACAGATTTTTTATTTTACATTATTATTTGTATACAGTTTAAAAAGCTTGGAGCATGTTAATGTTATTTGTGTACTGGCCATCATATGTCCCAACTTTTTAAATGGCCAGAGAGGTACATTTTTGTTTCAGGGATGTGGTTATAGGACTGGCTAGTTGGGCAAGGTTTTACCAAAACTATTAATATGATGTGGCCTATGAGGAATGTCTCCTGAATAATTATACATGGGAGGTATGGGTTGGATATTTATTAAACACTTTACACACAAGCATTAACATTATATTTTTGTCCACATTATATTAGCATGCAGGTCTGCAAAATTGTAATTAGTCAGGCCCTCATTGCATCATGGCCTATCATCCACCAAGGTGCCTTCCATGTTAACATGAACTTTCCTCTTTCCCCAGGGCCACCGATTTCCTACTTTGGAAACAATGCATCCGTATTTAAGGTAGTGAGATGGGTGGCATACACCAGCATGAGGCTCTAGGTCTGGGCCTCATACCGTTGTTCAAGCTATACCAACAAAAATTTTTTATTTCATTCCTGTTACTTTTATATGGTGCTATATAAATAAATTAATGATAAATATTATTATTAATTGTTAATAATATATGAGAACATTGCAAAATAGGATGCATCTTGATGTTATGGACACCTCGCTTATTTGGTGTAAAATTCAGTATTTTCTAAAGGTGTTGGTTTGTATAAATTAGGTATCTTGAAGGTGTAACTATTTTTCTAGTGACTTGGGGTAAATTGAGATCACCTAGCCCCTGTGTGAAAAGACACCAATCTTTACCACCATAAATGCATGACAGCAAAATATTGTCTTACATACCCATGTATGCAAGACGCCACGCAGGATAAACCAAACACTTTTTATGCCAGGTAGAAAAATAAATTTGGTGCACCATGCAATTATTATCTGCTGTCATATCCTATATTTTAAAGTTTGTGAATCAAACGGTTGGAGCATCCTGGCCTCAGACCTCAATGGCCTGCATTCATTATGTATTTTTCAACTCTGAAACAGACCGCCTCAGGCGGTAATTAATACATCCCTCACTAACAATTTCTGAAGTAATAATAGCCCTGTTCACCCATATGTCTGTCACAAGTTCAAAAGATGTTATAGTCTAAAACACCACTCAGCCTAAGTGGAACTGTAAAATGTATGAGGATGTCTCTGCTAAAGGTTTTCTACCAGAGTAGGCCCCAATTGCCTTTTTGCTGTAACCCATTTTCATGTCACTACCTAGGACAGTCCACTTGTGAAATAAAACACTTTAAACTATGCTGCCATCGAGATAATTGTCTCAATTCATCTGCAATTACCTCTTTTTTTCAAAGAGAAATTAACTTTGACATTATGAGACATCGTTGCGGACATCTGAAATAACTCTTCTCTCAAAAAATAAGTTTACAAAAATAACATATGCATCTAATCCATGTAACCGTGTTCTTACGTTTTCAAAAAAATATGAAGGCTTGGCATGAATGTTGCAATTTTTTTTTACAGAGCTTTTATAAATAATAGATCTGATTTTCATTGTAGGTTAAAATATTTAATATTTCAATCCTAAAAACTGTGTACACCGCGGCATTTATCACAGATTTCTGTCTCATTTCCTTATAGGCAGCAATACGTATTCTAAAACAGTTCACAGCACCCTGATATATGGGATACATAATTTTAGTTAAGCATACAAAATTAGTAGTACTTAAAAATGTGTCCAATAGCTGTCACTATCGTAAACATGCCAATATGTTGAATCTCTCCATTGTGCAATGTTTAATGTCTATATATTGCAGAGCAGGACGAAAGAATGAAATATATGTTGATGCTAATAAATAACACATTTTAGAAATTAAACAGAACCATACCATGCTGCGTACGCATAAAACTGTCCAGAAAGTAACGACTCTTGGCCCCATTGTAATACATGTGCCTTATTTAATCATCATGAAATCTGATTTATTTCTGTTTTGGGCCCTATGTGTATAAATGCATTTGCCCTTCCTTTATTAAAGATATGATAGACTTTGATAGAGATTTATAAATAGAGTACAGTCGTAGAATACTACAACATTTGTATAGGTCATAGAGTGAACATATTTTACTAATAGATATGTTAATGTAACCACATTTGAGGTATGCCATAAACACACTAGTTGACAAGCAGCCAAAAAGCAGTTCTCTGGAACTTTCAGCCACGCTTTGAGGTGGAAGGTAGAGTAAAACAGGTCGTACACAGCTACAAAATATTTGGCATGCTGGACAGAAAAATTTCATGTTTGAAAGGTTTTTTTTTTAAGAGGGCCACCGCTGTTAATAAAATTAGAAACGCAGTATCATTCTTACATTCTTGATAGGAATTAGCAATAATAGGGATGAGAATTTTTGCCCATTTATCCAGTAGAGCATTTGTGAGGTCACACACTGATGTTGGACAAGAAGGTCTGGCTCACAATCTCTGTTCCAGTTAATCCCAAAGGTGTTCCATGGGGTTGAGGTTAGGGCTCTGTGCGAGCCAGTCAAGCTCCTCCACACCAAATTTATCAAACCATGTCTTTATGGACCTTGCTTTGTGCACTGGAATAGAAAACGGACCTTCCCCGAACTATTCGTACAAAGTTGGAAGCATAGCATTGTCCAAAACATCTTGGTATGTTGAAGCATTAAGATTTTCCTTGACTGGAAGTAAAGGACCTATCCCAACCCCTGAAAAACAGCTCCATACCATTATACCTCCGCTACCAAACTTTACAGATGGCACAATGCAGTCAGGCAGGTAATGTTCTCCTGGCATCTGCCAAACCCAGACTCTCCTATCAGGCTGCCAAACAGAAAAGCGTGATTTATTACTCCACTGAACACATTTCCACTGCTCCAGAGTCCAGTGGCGGCGTTTTTACACTATTCGAACTGACACTTGGCATTGTACTTGGTGATATGAGGCTTGCATGCAGCTGCTTGGCCATGGAAACCCATTCCATGAAGCTCCCACGGCACAGTTTTTGTGCCGATATTAATTCCAGTGGTCGTATGGAATTCTTCAGCAGAGCATTGGTGACTTTGCCACCATGCATCTCAACACTTGGTGATCCTGCTGTTGGTAAATCCCTTTACTCTCCAATAATAACACTTACAGTTGATCGTGGTGTGTCTAGCAGGGATGAAATTTCACAAACTTATTGCAAAGCTGGCATCCTATCACAGTACCACGCTTGAATTCGCTGAGCTCTTCAGAATGTTTGTAAATGCAGACTGCATGGTTAGGTGCTTGATTTTATACACCTGTGCCAATGGGTCTGATCGAAACCAGAATTGAATAATAAAGATATGTGCCCCAATACTTTTCTCTATTTAATGTAAAAGGCATACCTTGGCTCCAATTATTGTTCACGATAGATGTGACTCAAGGCAGCCATCCAATAAGAGCACAGCAACTACACTGTGATTTAACCATCGTCCTGCCTAATTTAGCTTACAATTGGCCATGCCTTTTTATAAATATAGAGATCTACTTTAACAGCTCTACAGAAAAAAAAAACAGTCACATCAGCAATAAAGAGAGAAAATCAACATTTCTTCAGAGATTTTTTTTCTCTTTCTCAGAAGTAAATTTTCAAAAATAATTTGTAATAAACAAATACACATAATGTACTACCTATGCCCTGAGATTCAGCTTTATGATACCGAAAATAAGGATGAGAAATACTTAATTTCCTATGTTGTAGGAAATGTTGTAGTGCCGCCTGCCGATTCACACTAAGATACCGAAAAGTATCAGGTCCACCATTTAAAAAGAAGGAAAGGATAACTTCTCATATACTCATACCATACAACACGGGATCTGATTATAATATTGCATACAAACCATTACATGGAAAGCTTCCTTAAGTCCTCATACTGTGCATCAGGGTTCTAGTACACATACTTGCTGTAAACTACTGAGTATAATTTCAACCACATGTATGGCTGCAGAGATTTATGGTCTGTAACAGCTAGCC
Organism: Spea bombifrons; assembly: GCF_027358695.1. Lineage (NCBI taxonomy): Eukaryota > Metazoa > Chordata > Amphibia > Anura > Pelobatidae > Spea > Spea bombifrons. The sequence goes on from NC_071087.1 coordinate 82,002,479, forward strand.
CACTGAGTCGTCCACAAATTATACAGCTATTAGTTCATCCATTTGATTCCTCCTGCTTCCTATTGGACTCCCACAGCAGGGAGACATATTATTCTATTACTTCTATGATTCTATATAAGGGTTCTGATCATAGTGGTCTAGTAAAACCTGCTAGCACAAGGTTTTGAAGCATAGACATTTTGCAGTAGGTCTATGTCTTTGTGACATCTAGTTTATTAAACAAAAGTAGCAACATCAGAACAAAATGCATTTAGCTATTGTTTTGTGGTGATATGTCCACCCGATCTTCAGCCCTATTTTCCTCCAAAATAATGAATATTGGAGTTAATCTGTGCAGGCATTCTTTATTTATTGGTTTTAGAAGAAGGAATGAGATGATGAACTCCTGAATGACGCCACTGAAGCATGGAGCATTCCCGTGTACACCTTTTGCACATGCTCAGTAACATTCCTATTCTAATTAAACACGTGCCAGCCAATTGCAACACTAAAATACATGCATTGGGTGCGGTTACACCGACAGGTTTCAGTGGGAAAGCTCAGCTCCCTTTCTCTTTCACGGAAGTGCTATGTAGCGTATGAAGGTTGTGTTTTTACTAGACTTGGGCGCCGGCCAACTCTTTGTGTTCGTCTTCGTCTTTGCGTTCGTCTTTGTGTTCATCTTCGTATTCCACAAATAATCGCCCGTTCCTGTGTTCGGTTCGGGCGAATATTCGTGTCTTTGTGTTTGTTTTTTTTCTTCGTTTTTTGCTGTTTTTTGTAGAAGGGGCTAATGCTTGGAAGGGCACAAAGCGGGGAATCCACTTGGAAGGACAGAAAGCAAGGAATCCGCTTGGAAGGACACAAAGCAAGGAATCCGCTTGGAAGGACACAAAGCAAGGAATCCACTTGGAAGGACACAAAGCAGGGAGTCCACTTGGAAGGACACAAAGCAGGGAGTCCACTTGGAAGGACACAAAGCAGGGAATCCACTTGGAAGGACACAAAGCAGGTAACCAGGAACGGTACAGGTGCAGAGCCACAGCAGAAAGGTCCACAGACTTCAATACAAAGGCCCTGACTGAAGGACAGGGCAGGTTCATAAAGGCAGGGTAATCCATGTAACAAGGCCCAACTGGATGTATTGACTAGGGCTCAACCCAGGTAACAAGGCACACCTGATCCTAGTAATTGAGTTCTGAGTGCTCAGAGGGCAGAGGATGGCCACTAGTGGTAGTAGATTTATATACCACAGGTATGAAAAAGCCATGGTTCAGGCAGCAAAAAAGTGGTTCCTGACACTTATTTTTGGACTAAAATAATTTAGGAATGCCAATATGCATTAAAATGTGGACTAAACTGTTCCTTTAAAGTAAAAGTGAAAACTTCTGGTTTTCTATATTGTAGCAAATAATGTAGAACTAGAGGAGCAAAATAAAAAATGTTATCCAAGAATAGTATAACACAAAATGATAACTTAACGATCCCAGTTTGTGCACGCCAATGTGGTAAAGTGCTAAAACATTAGAGTTGTTTTCCATAGAATTGTTCCAGTTTCGCTTTTCCCAAAGTTTTTTAAGCCATGCGTAAAAAAATAATAATGACACGACTTCCTTTAAATGAGAAATGTGATGTCTATAACCCCCCTACAGAAGAATGTGAATGTAAATGGACCATGTAGCTATCATATGCATTAAAATGTATTTGATGGTTGGAGTGTCCATTTAAAAGGGGCCAGTTCTGCTTCATTAATGGCAATTTGGTATAACAAATGTGTTCAATTTCAATGTTGAGTTCAATTGCTTGAACTTAACAAGTAAATTATTTCTGTTTGATCTTGTTACAAGTTTTTTGTGACTTCCCATTTCAAGTCTCGGTGTCCCCAGAATAAATGAATATCATTTTGTACATATAGATAACTTCAGGCATTACTGTTTGTCTCCTTTTAATACTATAACGTCCTTGAAGAAGTAAGTCTAAAGGGATTTTTTGAAGAATCGAAGCCAGGGGGAAAGTCAGATAGGCCCGGGAAGGGCATTTCAGAGGATATGGGCAGCCCTTAAGAAATTTAGTAAGTGTGTATGAGAGCTAGAAATTAGAGGAGAGGACAGAAGGAGATCATTGGATTAGCGGAGAGACCGGTTAGGAGTGTATTTAGCGATGAGTGATGAGATTTAAGTAGGGGAAAAGCTGTGAAGGGCTTTCAAAGTAAGAGTCAGGATTTTGAAATTAATCCTGAAGCGCATAGGCAGCCAGCGGCAGAGGTTAGAGGTATTACTAAAGCGATGGGAGAGGAAGATAAGTCTGGCAGCAGCTTTCATGGTGGATTGTAGCGGGCGAGATGTGTAAGAGGGAGACCAGCTAAAACAGAGTTACAATAATCCAGTCAGGAGATAATGAGGGCATGGACAATAGCCTTAGTGGCACTTTGTGTTAGAAAGGGATGGATGCGTGCAATGTTTTAAGATGGAGACTGTAGTTGAAAACCCACTCACTTTGGACACTAGTTGGTTTGCATGAAATCAGCTTCAGAAGTAGGACGTAATGGCAGTTGGCGGTAATGCTGCCAGCCCCTTGAAGCAAAGCTGCGCTGTGGTGTGTACGTAGGTGTTGGTTCAAGACACTTGCCGTACGGAAGATGAGCATCAGCCTCACCCTCAACACTGTAGCCGTCACTGTCTGTCTCACACTCCAACGCACTGTAACTGCTACTAACAAGTTAAAATGCCACCAGCACACTTATATCTAATGTATGTCCGTTCTCCATGTAAATGCTAATTGTCGCAAGTAAATAAAGGTTGTAGGACCCATCAATCACAGCTTTAACCATCTATGTTTTTGCCTACTTCTGCCTATCAGTCATTAAAATGTACCCTCCTACACACAGTCCCTTCCCACCTTTTCCTACCAACGAGCACCAAAGTATTTTTTCTAAATACTTCACTAAGTAATTGAGGATCTTTTAGGAGCTGAATACTTAGGAAAGTTAAGTAATCTTTCCTCCATCCAAAATGATATTTTTGAGCAAAAGATTAGTAATAATATGGTTTGGATAGCCAAGCAACACATGGCTTTAGATTTCAGAGCAGATCATTAGACCCATGAGGGACCTCTTTAAGTCTGTGATAGCAGTCAAAACCTTATCTGCAAAAGAGGCCAAACTTCGTTTGTGTCCCAGCTGAAGAGGACAGTATTGCTGATTGCAATAGTTAAGCTCTCTGACGCATAGGCGTGTAACAGAGGACATAATAGAGGCGTATAGCATTTTAGATGTTTACCAATTTTGATAGAACAAATGAATAGTAGACTTGGGCTGATGTTGCCATACAAAGCAATAATTGTTGGGAAGCCTTTCTGTGGGAAACCAAAGCAGCACAGAGATTCATGCCCAGTGAAGCCTATCAAAAGCCTTTTCCGGTTATAATGTTAAAAATAAACAAGGATTTTGGAATCTATTTGCAGCATGGAGAATATTTATATATTTGGAAGTATTATCCGTTGGCTGTTAACCCAATAAACTTGATCAGAATATAACAGGGATGGTAAATACGAGGCAATCATATTGGTTAAATGTTTAGCATAAATCTTTAGGTCTGAATTAAGAAGAAACAATGGTGTAAAGTATGGCCAATTATCAGGTTTTTTTTTTGCCAGATTTCAGTATAGAAATAATGTGGACTCTAAAGTTATCACAAGGGACTTGGCCTATGGTAATAATTAAATAAATACATAAAAAATGGTATTGGTTTCAGAATTATTAGAGATATAAAGGTCTTGTGATATTGATAAGTTAAAACATCTGGGCCTGGAGCCAAATTCTTTTTTTGAAGTTTAAAAGTTTGCTGAATTTCCTTCAGTTCAATTGGAGCTATTCTTTAGCAGAATTCTTGCGTGTTTTTGTGCGCCAATAGTGTATGAGTATTTTTAAAATAGAGTAGTGTTTTTGTTATAAACATTTGATCATATATTTGATTGACTGCATAATCAGTTTATGTTATTCTGCTTTCAAGAAGAAGGTAGGTTGGAAAATATCAGAGGTACTAAATGCAATTTATAGTCATTTCCGTTGATGTGAAGCAGTCTCACACGTAGATTACAAAATCTCTCAGAGGGGTCTCTATATGGTGGTTACTGCCTGCAAATATGTTTGATGTTTAACAGCAACAGCAGCACAGGAGGTATTATTAAGTGGTGGTTTATATTACCACCCAAGCCACCATGAAAGTTAAGATTCTATTCTTTAAAATTATAATTTAACAGAGAAATGTTGATATAAGTGAACCTGCATTTGGATTTGTGCCCCTTTTTTTATCAACTCCTAGAGCCAGAGGATTGACATACCCCTTGGTGGTTGGTGAGGTTTTGGGCAGAGGCGGGTGGGGGAGTAGCTTCTCTATTCTGTGATGCTCAACAAAAAAAGAGACTGATATATCTTTTAAATTGTTGATCATGCATTGTTGTGCACTATGCATTGTTGATTATGTTGATTTTATCCCAAACCCAATCCTGAGCTGTAAAATAGAGACTATGGCTTTCTTTTTAGAGAACACTAAATTATAATCCAGTAGCAAGTGTTTGAATTGAAATTTGGGTGCCTTAATTGAACTAAAATGCATGTCTTGCACACAAATGATTTGTGCTTCGGATTTGCTGGGCTCTCCCAACACTAAATGTCTATTATGAGGGGTGGGGCGTCAATTGACATTAATAAATAAAATGATTAAATTAGATGTCAATTACAAATAAATAGTAAACACAGTAATACAAATAATAACCCGATAATAAGTGGCTGCAGAATACAAGGAGTACTGAATCCCTAGGATAATATCTATATTTCCTTCATTTTTGTGGCTGGATGTTTTCATATTCTTTGATAAGCTTATCACATTACTGTAAATGAGTATGTAAAATATGGATTAAAAAGGTCTTGTCCTTAAAATATAATTTGAAGCTAACTTTATGCAAAATGAGATTTGTGGCAAGCCCAGTTTTTATGCTGTTGGCATACAGATGTTTAACGCATGCATTACCTTGTGAAATGTGTGTTAACAATTGCTGAGACTTTGCCAAAATCATCTGTCATTTTCATCTTTTTTGGTACACATATGAAATGCAGTGTTTCAAAGAATGTTTGTGCAACTCATTCTAAAGATATTATTAGAAACATTCTGTGAATGTACTACTTTGCCAGGCAAACCATTCAATGAATATAGTATGGTAATTTATGAACTGTGTTAATAGTACTCATTTAATAATCACTGTCAGAAATGTTACTCGTCAATGGCAAAACGATTAAGCATTGGTTCTGACTAGGACTCGGAAAGATTGGGTTTACTTAAAAGTAAGGGGCTGCATGACAGCAAAAGGAATAGCCATGCAGGGCTGTTTAAAAGTCATAGGACAGAGGATCTTTGAGAATATCCTACTTAGTATGCTTTAATAAGTTTAGGATCATAAAAGGTTAACATAATAAAATGGCTTCTTGACTGACATGGAAAAACAATACATACGATGCCCAGAGTTTGGGTTGGTATAGGTTAGGCAGGAGATTTTAGTCATATGTAATATGTAAGGAAACATTATTCTAAATTATGGGAAGGGCTTTGCCCTCTTTTGATTAATCAGGTACAAATATTTGTTTCGTTCTCTCCTTTTCTTTGTTTAAGAGAAAGATGATCAACATTAGTCGCGGATCCTTCAGGTCTAGCATTAGTGCTAAGCTCTCTAAGGCAGTAGTGTACCTAAAGGGGTCAGTACGTCCTGGGTGCCACTCATCAAGGGGGTGGCCTGACAGCCGCCTAACGCGGGCCCACAGCTTACTACTGTGGCAGCCGCGCACTGTATGAAGAAAGTATTTTCCCACACGGGGGGGGAGCAGGAACGTGGGCGGGAATGGAGTTTCCTCATACAGTGTGCGGGTGCCACAGCAGTAAGCTGCGGGCCCGCATTAGGCAACCGCAGAAGTTAGGCAGACGTCTGCACGGCCAGCCCCCGGACCAGAAAAATCAGCAAGCGAAGTAAGGGGGTGTGGGAGAGTGAATGGGTGAGTGGGTGAATGAATGTTAGTGTGTGAATGAATTAAGCTAATAAGTTAGTAGTAAGTTACTGTTTAGGGGCAGAGATGGCACAGGCAGGCTGATTAGGGGGGCAGAGGTGGCACAGGCAGGCTGAATGGGGGGGCAGAGGTGGCACAGGCAGGCTGCTAAATGGGCAGTGGTGACACAGGCAGGCTGCTAAATGGGCAGCGGTGGCACAGGCAGGCTGTTTTAGGGGCAATGTCAATGTCTGGCTTAGTGTATAGTAATAGGGGTTATGCTGCACTACCGTCAATGTCTGGTTCAGTGTCTAGTAGCAGGAATTATGCTGTACCATATTTGTTCAGTAAATGTTATTTATTTAAAAACTTATTTAATTTATGAGTTAATCATTTATTTTGTCCAGATTTCTATTTTTTTCCAGTTGGCATACAGATAACAATTTGTGAAATACATATTCTGCCCAACATTATTACATGTAACTACAAGTAACTACATGCAGGAACCATCATAAGCAGGCAAGTATTGGCAATTATTCTTATTTATTGTTTTATATAGCGCTATCATGTTCCATAGCGATGTACAATAATACATCCTGTGTTTGAATCTCCTTCAACGCCTCATTCAGCAAGGGGCACTTTCCACACATAGGCACAAGGTGATCTCATTAGACCCCTCAACAACGTTCGTCAAGCCAGCACTGGAGCAAGCTGGCAGTGAGTATATCACATACAAGGAGATATGTTCATCCTAACACATCTCATGCATGGAAAATAGCTGAGCAGTGGACAAAGGGGCAAATGCATATAGGGGATTGGATTTAAAGGGCCCTCTCAGCTATCATATGCATTAAAGTGTGTAGGTGAAATGTCCCTTTAATATAGCTTATGAGCATATTGCGTTTGCACACATCTAATTTCTTCACTATTAACACTTTTCATTATGGATTCTCTCATCACTTTAAAATTAATCAGGTTCATAAAATTACATATGTTTAATGAACCTTATAATGTTAGCACGTCTGTCTTTTGTACACCATTATTCTATGATTTATGTATGCAAGGTGAGCTTTCATGGGCAATTCTCCTGCATACTAATGTGGGTTTGGAATACACATGTGTAAACTGTTAACATTCCTATTTTGTTGAGAGTGAAGTCAGTAAAAGTTTTAACTTCAGTTCTGCTGTTGCCAGATTTACATCCCACACACCACTAGACACATCAAGGTGACCTGCGCCTAGAATTATACTTCACTAAACTACATTTCAAGACTGGCATTGTGTCTAATTTATATAAAAATCTGGATCTCTAAGGATAACCACATAGGCATCTAAATACATATTAGATTTGTACGTGTTTTATGCTAAAATGAAAAATTCATGCATTGTAACCACTACATAGGATCTTATTATATAGGGTGCACTCGCTCTGAGATTGCTGCTAAATCATATATGACAACAAAATATCAGCTAGATGGTTTCTACTCCAAGTATATAGTAGTAGTAATGCACTACTGCAGTGTCTGCACCTTTTTAGAGTTTTTACAATCTATCCCACATATTATAGCCATGTAATTTGTGTACATTAATATAAGTATGCATAGACATTGTTTATATCATATGGTGAAGATATGCACTTGCGCTACTGTCATTGTTTGAGTCTTTGCAGGGCTGGCAAGGTGTTTAGTGCATCTAACCCAAAGGAGCACCTGGAGGGAAGTATGTATGTAAACTTTTACTTATACCATGTAAGGTATATGTGCTCCCTACTGTCAGGGCCGGACTGGGAATAAAAGCAGTCCTAGAAATATATGGACACCAGCCCCATATTTTTTTGCATGGCCGATCTCATGTGCCCATACGCCACACCAGGTGTTTAACTAGAAACCACAGGGCAGAAGGAACCCCTGCCTGTGCCACTAATGCCCCTGAACCAGCCTGCATGTGCCACCTCTGCCCCTGAAACAGCCTGCCTACGCCACCTCTGCACGTAAAGTTGCCTGCCTGTGCCAGCTCTGCCTGAAACAGCCTGTCTGTCCCATTTCTGCCCCATATAGTAATGTACTCATTCACTCACTTTCTTATTCATTCACCTATTCTCTCTCATGCACCCCCTTACCTCATATGTAGATTTCACTAGTCCGGGGGCCGGCTGAGCAACACTGGGGCCTCGTTGATGTCTATCCAGCCTGACAGCCACCTAAGGGAAACTGAGGAAACTCTATTTTCCTGGGCAGGGAAAACAGGAACCTGTGTGCTGGATCTTACTGGAGGTGAGTACATCACGTGCAGTGAGATACTTTAAATTAAAGTGCATATGAAGGATGAGGTTTCCTTTCAATTACAACCTTCCTATGTGTTAAAGAATACACAGTGCCTGTCCATGAAACCTGTCATGTTTCATCTTTTTGGTGTAATTAAGGCTTTGAGTATTGGAAGCAAACTTCCTCTCCATCATTAACTGCTTGGGTTGCAAAAGTTGGGCACATCTACTCTGCAGAATGATTTTTAACTCTCCTCTCATGATCAGGTACCACTAATATGTCAATAGGTCTAAACTGTGACACCTGTGTTGCTATGTGTGGCTAGAGAAAGAAAGAGCGTGTAACTGTCCTCCCTTCATTATACTGCTTCCTCTGCTGTGTAAGGGAGATCCAATCGGCCATTGATTACTGCCGTCCACAGTGGGTCGGTGCCCGGAAATCAGGACTGTCCTGTGTGTGAGAGTTTATATTTATATTTAAAATAAGCAAAAAAAGTACTACAGTGTTATTGTTGCTCAAACAACCCTGACATAAAAGCATTGTGTGGCTGTTTCTATTTTGGTTTAATCTTTTTTAACATAGCATACTGTAGTAATTTGAGCTTGATTAAAGTGGCTTCACTGCGCTCATACTAAACATAATTAAACTGGGCACCTAGAGACTGAAATTAGTATAATCATGTGAGAAGCCATAGCAAAGAAAATAAAACAGAACCTATCCATATATATAACACAATATATTGCATATTTTTCCAATGACAAAAGACACCTAGGGAATAAGAAGGGGCCAAAGCTTATCCGTGATTTAGTCTGTGCCAGTTTAATGGATGTTTTAACTATGTAACACCATCATGTAATAGTACCATAATGTAAAACTACATATTCATATGCACACCCTATACTCACCCAGCGGCAGATCGGGTGATAACGAGGCAGCCTGGCATTTTAATGACATAAGTGCAGCCAACGGCCAGATATGACAGACTGTAAGTTAGTGTGCAGCTGGCCATACCGATCCAGCGTCCGCACACTACAGCACCTGATCTGCCGCTGGGCGGCCCACTGCGCATTTGCCCAGTTTGCCAGATGTCCTACACATGACATGGTACTGTATATTACAGTGCAAATGTGTATACAAATGCATGGGGTGGTTGTTACACAACTGGCTTAATAAAGCTTGCGTTTGCCCTTAGCATACCTATCCTTCACATGTTTTCCCTTATAACAAAGGCAGTCACTGGATAAGAGATGGGATATTAGAAATGGCCAATACCACAAGGTATACCACTCATACTCGAACGGTAATCAGGATAGTTGATAAACAACATGGTCAGTATTTGTTAAGAAAAAAAGTATCATTCACAGCAGTGAGCCATTGTTTGGAGAATATATCCATTGTTGGTCCATTTAGGTCTCAGGCTAGTGAGGGGTTAAAATATTAAAAAGCAATTATGTTAAAAGTGGTACAATTATAACAGCAACCAATGAAATGTTCCTGCATGACACTTCATCTTTCGCCAATTTACATTTGAATTACATAAAGTACAAGATAACTAACGGCTCATAATGCGTACGCTTTCTCCAGTCTCTACTGCATGCAGCGTGAATCTTCCTGGCACATAATGGGTTACGTTTGTACCCAGTAGAGTGGAACAAATGTAAGCCAGATTCTAACCAAGAACTTCTGTGTACAAAGGACTCCAAGGTTGATTTGAGCAATATAAACATTAGACAGACTTCCATGTGTATAACACAGATCTGCTTTCTTGGGATATCTGTGGCAGTGAAAAATGTGAAGGAGATCAGTAGGAATATATGAAGGACAGAGATATCAAACTTAAGGATTATATCACAGAGGCTTGCGTTTTTTGAACCAGCTCACGTCATTAAACATAATAAGCGCAAATCCCTTTACAAAGGGATCTGTTTGGATACCTATTTAGAAAAATTGGTTCCAGTTACAGCAAATTAAAGTAGACCAGTAACTCACCTCATATTTCTGTTTTAAAAAATATAACCACAAGTTGAGCGCAAAGTAGTACCTAAAGAAAGTATTTGTATCAAGGACCTTAACACTTTTCCGGTAAATTCCGGCAATCGTAGTAGAACGTCAAACAAACCACTGTTTATCTAAAAGTAGTTATGTGCCTCCTTTTATTCCTTTAAGTAGGCCAAAACCTGCAATGGAGGTTAACCCACAACAATCATTCTGGTTAGTTCTTAGGTGACCTAGGCTGATAGAAGCAGCTTTCCTAGCAAATTTTTAATAAAGACATCAGAGAGAAAAAAAAAACTATTCTCATGAGGTGACCAGAACGTTCTCTTTGATTGCATATGTTAAAAATATACCAGAGTTCCACAGAGAGCCTACATCTCTCAGGCTTTGTTTTGAAGAGCGGATCTGGTGATGTTTTCTCTTTACCCAGTTAGATAATGCGATAATGTAAATTATCATGAGTTAATTGGCCGATGATGCCATGGATCAGTAAACAGAGATACTAAAAACGGAAAATGTGAAACCAGACCCCGCATTTTACAACGTGGGGAGAAATCTTTACAGAATAAACATGCGGGGAAAATACCCTTTTAAAGGGTTTAAATGTGTCTAGTGCATCTGGAAACCTTGCTAAATCTGCCAGTGAGCCTTACGAGCAGTCACAAATCAACACGAGGTTGACTTTTTTTTTTTTTTCTTCACTATATGAATTATATTTGGACAGACTGAATTACCGCAAAGCAGAGATAAAAGACTAGATCACAGGAAGGCTTCCTATGTACATATTATTTTCCTATGGCTTTAGGGCTGACATTTTTTTAGATGACTCTTTCCCCGTCCCTCTTGTTCTGATGGATCTGTTTATTAACATGCTGCGTACAGCATTTAATCATTGTTGAATTTCCACTTAGCATCAAATATCCAGTCCCTGAAGCAAAGGTAACGTCTCACTATTAAAGTGGTTTTACACTTTTATCAAGTTGAAGTGCTTATTTTAAAATGTAAAAGACTGTATGATCTGGGTGAAATATAAATACATATACAAATACCAAATTAAATGTTCAGATGAATAAAACTGAGCTTTTCCCCTTTTTTTATATCAAAATATTTGACCCCCCCCACAGTTCTATATAAGTGTTTGGGGTAAAGCAATAGAAGTGGTTAACTTTACTAAAGTTTAGGGCAAAGACACATGGTAATTGCTGTGATGGTAAAAATTATTAAAATTATTAAAAGAAATAATGATGGAGTAAGGATCCTATTACAGGACCGACAACATTTTTTTCCGATATATCATTATAAAAGAAGTACCTCTGACACTAGGAGTGGTCATCCTAAAATACAGTAGAAAACAGAGTTTTCTTTCCCGCCTATTATACCCCAATTTTATGGCTGAATTTTCTCAGACTATAAATTAAGCGTAAAATGTGCAACAAGCCTAACAGCAACATTTCTAGAAAATTATTTGTGTGCTTTTTCTTCAAAAAGAGAAAACATGAAGACAGTGAATATTGCTTTATACGTAAAAAGTTTTTCTTATCAATATATTTTATAAAATGCGTGTTGAATTTGTTTTATTAATTGAATTATTAGTGTTTCTGAAATAAAACAACACATAAAACCTTAAACATTGCTTACAATAATATCCACAGATATATATAAGATGACCATCATAGAAAAGCTTACAAGTGGAAAACGGACCAGATTTTTGCCAAAATCAAGGAGTGCTTTTATGCTATTCTATAAGTAAATGAAACATGGTTGGTAACATTCTGTCATAGTCTATTAGGACAGAATATAGATACATGGATCTAAGATCTAGGACCCAATAAGGTCAGTTTGTAACTATAATTAAATGTCATTTTACTTGAATTCCATACCACTTGTTTATTATTTAAGGCTAATAATAGGGGTCAATAAATACATTATGTGAGACTATATTATTGCATTTTCAATAATACTTAAAAAATAATCTTGGTGACACAGTGAGAAATTTAACTACATACAATTGTGTCAATGAGAGATCTACTCCTTAAAATGGGAACATCCAATCATACTATGCTAAAGATTTACAATATTTAATACTGAAAGTTGATTAGTCTCCAGGATGAACAAAACCAAAGATCTTCAATGTCAAAAGCCTGTGATGTGTGTTATTATGATATGTAAATTAGGTAGTTATTTTGTTTTCAGGCAAGTAAAGTATTCCTAAATAAACTTCATGTTACACACTCTGCAAAGACCTGAATGTAGTAGTAGCAGACTAATAATGCACGTGAAACATTAGCAGGGCAGTGTCATCCTTTTTCCTTTGCTAAAAAAAACTTCTAAAAATATAATTAATATCCCCGTGCAATACTCATCATTTTCATTGCTTCCATCCTCAAAAGGGCTCCAAGCCTTTGGATCTCGTTAGCAAATGAAATTGAATCGTTGCGTAAATTACATTGCCCTTTACTATAATGGCAAATGTCTCATGTGCCTGAATATTGATGAAACATAGCTATTCAGAATAATACCCACCTACATATATATAGTCTCTTTCAAAAATTATAAAATATTAAAATCCCACCCTCAAAAACATTATCCATCATATGTTATTATACGAATATGCCATTGTATTAGTATTTTTTTTTATTGTTTCCAGTAATGTCAGTTTTTCATTGCTACTATTCTATTTACCTGATTAGATGCACAGATTTAGTAACACACAATTTGGGCAAGAATCACCACAGAAAAGATTTAATTTAATTAAATAACCCCCTTCTTCACAGAAATAGAAAAAGACGGCTTGAAAACGATCTACTATCACTGTATACATATGTGTTATTTCAGATGAATTCATAAACCAGACTTTGCTCCCAATTAGATGAAGGAACATATAGAATCAGCAAACTGACTGATCTGAAAACACACAAAGAATGAAATGAAATTTTTCAAATGTAAATTATATATATATATATATATATATATATATATATATTTATATACAAACCAAAGGGAGCGGCTGCACACTCAGAAATATTGTCTTGAGAAAGGACCGGAGGTGGTCCGAAACGTTGGCCGTGCTGATTGAAATAAACTAGTGAGTGCCCATTTTTCTTTGGTTACATATATATTTATATATATATATATATATATATATATATATACAAATATATATAATATCTATATATTAATAATCAATATATAGATTTATTAGTACACCTTCTTAATAGCAAGGTATAGATGGGTGACATTTGGACCTTACATAGGCCTTTATTGAGCTATTGATACATACCAAGGCAGTATAATACTACAGTTAGGTGTATTACTACCATTAACTATAATAGAATCTGATCAAAGGTTTAGCAAATGTTTCATGTACCTGATTATTGGTAAAATATATCTGTTGAGACTAATATGCACCAACATTCATTTAGTTTTGGGTCTTTATCAAGCAGGATCAAAATGTTGCCTTACCATACACCAGAAGTGTTGCAGTACTGTTTATAATGTGGTACCTGAGCTATGGGTGATTCTGGTGCAACAAATAGAATGTTCCTGTTGAGTGGACTATTCTACTGGTTGCTCTACTGTCGGGATTGGAGTATGTGGGATGTGGACAGTCTCAAACACTTTGTTGACTTTTGGAAACATGTTCCTTCCTATAATGCAGGAGGCACGTGCGATTAGTGTTAGATGATATGAGCCCAAGAGCGACAAGACAAAACCTTATCAAAATTCAAAAGCATGCAGAAATACGTTACTAGTTCAGCTAGCTGCTAACAACGCAGTACCGCATTGTTTTCCAACACTTTGTCTCCCCCTCCTTTTCCAGAGTATTGACAGAGTTAATAACAGCCACATGTCTTTAAACACCACGGATGTGTTAAACAAGACTACTTTGTATGGGACATTGCTAAAGGAAAACAAACATATTTCCTAATAAGACAGGGGGACAAAGTAATGTTATTCTATTTAATGAGCAAGAACAGATTGCTCTACTATGTGCATCTGTTGATGAGATTATAGTATATTTAAGGGAGCAACTAATGATCAGCTAATTCATTCTTAATTAGCAGGAAACAAATCATCTAGAGTTTCAAAACCGAGGGTACACTGCTTTATAAGGTTGAATGAGCTCGGGTTGAGTCGGATTTTGTGCAAGACATTTATAATTAACACTAGCTCACAGAATGTGTGTCAGTAAAGATAATATGAGGCATTTGGATCAATAGCACTTTTAGAATTGTATTCACATTGAATGCATCATGCTAGTAGGAGGTAAGGTTTCAAACTGCATGAGGTGCTAGACATAAACTGTCACTTGCCATTTCCACCATCCTACAAAAAGTTGCCACATTCCCCCAAGGCAGATAAAAGACATTTGGAAGCAGGAATTGGGGGCCAATGTAAGGCTGGGGTATTAAGAAACTGGGTCATGTGAAATGAAAGACAACAGAATGATAACAGTGGTAAGGGAAAATTGGTAAGAATGGTATGTCTTTGCTTGGACATCCATTGCAGATTACAATTTGGAAGGGCAACTGAAATACAGGTTGTTAAGAAGAAGATGAAAGACACGCATAAGAAAGCAAACAAGTTAAAGGCCGTCTACTCAATGTAATTTACTAAAAATGTTTCAGATGCCCCGTAGAGTAGACCCAGCACACGTACCCAGTGGAAGCATTTGCTCTAACATTGAACTAAGAGGTACAAAGGGTTATATTTCCATTTAAGATCTTAAATGCAGAAAACTGTATATCACATTTAGCGACAGAGGAGATTTAAGAATGTTTTACAGTAGATGTAATGTTACATCAGCGCTGGTTGTTTTCTTACTTACGCTTTTATGTTGTGTTATACAGTATGTTTCTCCCTTTATGTAACAAACTTATATATCAGGCACAAAGTACAGTAAGTTATGCATTCGCTGCGGTGATTTTAGAGATCATTTCCCACAGGCTACTTACCATTGTACAAAGTGAATCTAGAAGTATTGGTAACCACGGAAATACAGCTAAAAAATCTTTTTTTGGGGGATTTTTTCCCCCCAGTTCTAGGCTACTTTTACATCCTATGACCTTAATTCATATCCCTCCTTTTATTCTTTTTACCCTTCCTCTACTCTTAAATTTAACCCCATCAATTTAACCTACAAATAACCTCAGATTGCCTGACCATCATTTCAATTTACAAATGTTAATCGGTATTGTGGATAACATTATTAATGAAGCTAATGTGCCCAAAGCCACATACTGCCACCAAGAACACCTCATATCTTGGTACTTAAGAGGTACATGTGGAATGCTTCTGGGATCATGTCTAAGCAGGGAATAGCCCCATTAAAAACTAAAAGGACAAATAAGACAAAGATTAAGAGCTGTGAAAAAATGATTCCCAAGTACTAAAATCATTAAATAACAATTTTAAAATGTTTTGGAAAAGATGCAATTCCATGAAACAATTTCTATGTGATTCTGAATAACAGATATAAATTATATTTAAAGTTTTAAACCCCTTTGCCACTCCAACAGTTAAGACCAATATGGAGAAAAAGTATGTTTCCGACATCCTCTTCAGCTGAGATCACAAATTATAAGCACTAAGCAGCCCTATTATGTTTTACACATTTTTTACCTGATTTATTTAAATAGCTTGATAATCAAGAATTACTTGAATTACTTTAAATACCTTGAAAACAAGATGAACTGGGATGTTAGGTTAGGTGAGAGTGGATTTCAGTAAATACCTTCCTTATGGTTTAATTTTAATTAAAAATGGTTGTTGGTTTTTAACCTTTAAAAGGACATGTAACATTGAATCAATTGGAGCAGTGAATATCTATTATGAATACACCACATCAAGCCAGTCATTACAAACCTATGCTTCATTCAGCATATTCTACATATCAACTAAGACCACATCATAGTCAAGAAACATTGATCAATAATAAAACAACCACTGTATATGAATTAACACAAAATGGTTCATACAGAAAGGCTAAGTGTCATTTCTACCTGCATAATTGTGTGATCTCGAACTTGCAATAACAATACTTTGAAAGGAGGACTTGTGGCGGGGACAATTACTGGAATGGAACATTCCTAACAGGTAACCTAATTCGAATAGTCCATTTGCTATGAGTGAGAGGACATTCATAGAAGCTTTTGTGAAGGAGACCACACAAACTGGCAGAACCCTATTCCGCCAAAACCAGAAGGTTCCCATGCCCTGCTTACTGCCACATTGTTGAATACAGTGTCCAAAATTAGAGTGCTGGCTTCAAAATACAGACCTTTTTAATCATGTATATTTACGAGCAACAATAACTCGTCTCTCACACGGCTTGATGATATGAACAGCATACATGTCAGATTGGGTAAAAGAAAGTTATAGAAATTTTAGATTGACAACCTATATGCAGTGAATGAGAAATGTAATCCCTGCCATACATTTCCAGTAGGTCTCACAATTCTCAAGTTGGGAACGCTGACATACAAACGCAATGATATATATGCATTTAGATATCACTTTTTGATATAAGGGGTTCCTTTTCTTGCTGTCTAGCAAAAGGTTCGAAAACAATATGTACAGAGATTCACAGGTGATTATTGTACTCTTTAACCTGAAAATAAAGGACTGTAGAGATACATAGCACCACCCAACTTAATTTTCTTTTATCATATTTTAAGTTGGGTGCACACCATGCTACCATGTGCTTAAGAAAAGTCACAACATATTCTTGATTTAAAAAATGTAACAGTACCAATATCATTTTTTTAACAAAAAGAAACATTACACATCTCCCACATCCCAAATGGCAGTATTTATTTAACCCTATGCTACAACTTACAGATTTGTAGTGTAGAGCCCAAAAGGCTAACACTTTTACCTGTTTTCCTCACATATGGTACTACGCAGTTAATCAGTTTTGCAGAAGGCTAAACTATCTCAGGTAAATTTAGTGAGGAGGACTTAGGGAGAGTTATAATTGAGCGATACAGTAGTGTGCTGTACCTCTGTTAACGTTCTATATCTGTATGTGTTTTCCAATAACACATAAGCTTACAATGCCACTATATCAAAAAATGAACAGGCATGAATATTTATCTAAATTACAAGGGACACATAATGGCTACTTATAGTAATACAACGCTTGATTGAACATATCATGAATTTACGTTCTGTACATAGCATTGAAAAATAAAGCACCATTTTGGTACAAAGTCATGCTATACATTCCGCACTATACGGACTCATGCTTACATGGCCAAAAGGCTGAGAAAGAGATTGCTATTTTTTAAGCGCAGGCTGCATGATGTCATTCTGCCTTCAGTACAAATAAATTAAAAAGTACCTCATTACTTTCCATTTTTAATTCAATTTTAACAAATATTGGGGATTTACATGGGGTTTTGTGACATTTCTGGCTCCGTGTCTGTATGCTCTTTGGAAGATACCAGACTGGGTTTTATATAAGAACAAAACGAGTTACGAGTTCCATTTTCAAAGTGAGACATTTTCTTTTCACGTTCCAACGTTTTCTGCCCAAGAACAGAGGGCTTGAGGATTCTAGAGCTATAAAGTAAAAAGTCTTATGTTTGTAGTAGAATTCTAGATCACTATTACACCTGCTTTTTCATACTGTTTTTGACAGAAAAACTTCTATACATGATTTCTACTAAACAAAATCAAATTGGAGAGTACCATTTTTGTTTCTAACTTATACACTTATATACTTACGCATAGGACAATCACTTAAAGTCAAAGCAACGCAATGGTCTTTCAATGTATTGATATGATCATATACATGGTTCTTTCTCTTTTTTGAAAATTATATTTAGAGCTGCAACAGATTCATCAATTAAATATATGAACTGACCATTATGGGATCCTATTCTGTCGTGGCATTTAAAAAATAAAATAAATTGGCAATTTCTTTTTCGGTACGAAAGTATTACACCATACCGTTTTTACATATAATGTTTTCTCTCTGTTCTTTTAGCCTTACCAAATAAATGTTTAATATGTTGATTTTTCTATCTCTTAAATTGTTGTTTTTTTTTTTTACAAGGTTTCAAACCGGGATTGAGTTGGAAATCGGAAAGCATTTTAATGGGAGATTTTTTTTGCTTGCTTTTATCTGGGTCATAAGCGATGGGATAAAGGTAAATGTCTATCCATCTATACAATCATGGTGGAAAATATGCTAATTATGCTAATATGCTAATTCAGGACTAAAGAAATGAAACCAAATAAAGATATTTGTAAAAGGTTAAGGAAACACAATGGGTGGATTAATGATGTCGGGTAAAATTACAACATAACGCTATTTGGAACTCTTATGTACTATGGAACTGAATCACTACACATTGTTACTGTATATCAATAGAAAAAGGTTATTTTATTAGTCCCTAAAAACAACAAGTTCAGGTGAAATTTCCTAGCAGTAGATTCAAGAAAGTGTGTGTTTTTCCCCATTTACTTATTTAATTTTTCAGTACATTTAAACATTTTTTTTATCTTTTATGAGTAATAATTTAAATTGTTTAGGCGTCTAGCAAAATTATTGTTGAGAAACCTTTACAATGTAAGAGAAACACGAATCCCATTGAATGTCACAGGTATGTTAAGCAAATGCCAGCAAAAAAACCTAATGTTTTAGAGATGAAAATAAGGATAGTTTGTCAGGCAAGACAAATTTAATAAAATATATAATCAATTATGAAAAAAACCTAATTTTTCACATATTCAAATATTTTTTAGCTTAATGCAACTTCATTTTATTATATCAGCATTTACTACCTAACCCAGATTGTAAAACGTAGATTTAAATTCTGTATGTAGAGTATATGTTTACGTGTATTTTTTATTTGTTAATTGATCTTAGCATTAAAAATATAGACATATAATAATAAAAATGTTATTTACTTGAACGTATAGTAAAATGACAGCCTAAATTGCTGAAATTGTTGGCAAATGTAATTGAAGTTACAATAATTGAACGGCTCAATCAATCTCGAATTCTAAACCATAAATATTACATTGGATGACATTTGTGGGACTTGCTGATGATTGCGTCACCTGATTTGTCAAGGATAGAAAAAGAACAATTATTAATTTTATATTTCAGAGTTTGGATATAATTTAACCGGCATTTTCTATCACATCTGCAAAACATAGGTAACTAATTTAAGACGTAACTCTGTAATTCAATGATTATTTATAGCAGACTGATTAAAAGCAAGTTTTTGAAGACAGCCTGAAAGCTATCATTTGTAAATAAATCTCATCTTGGACTCATGAGTGGGGTTCCTGTGTCACAAACTGGAACCAATTACACTGAATTACACCAAAACCCTTCACTTACTCTAATCATTTACCATTAGCATCATGTTTCTTCTTCTACACTGGCAACGTAAGAAAATTAAATAGATATCTAATTAGATGATAGGTAATTATATAATACTGAGTGTGAATATACCGTATATATATATATATATATATATATAAATATATATATTTATATATACAAATAAGGAGTAATCATTTTAAATATTAGAGCATATTACACTCCCTCTTGGAGAAACAAAAAGCTTACAATCTAAATCTTAGCTACTGCTGAAAAAAATACAATTGTAAATAAAAATACCTCCTTTTCTGTCAACTAAACTGTATACAAGTAAACCTAAACCTCTGTCAAACCTACTCAATTAAAATTGTCTAGGTCTTACTATTTCCAGATGCTGTACATTCAGAATAGGCATTATTGTTGTGAATTTATTGGTGTAGACAGTTATACAGGATTTCGACCGGCATCCAGCTTTTGAATAGATGTAAGAAGGTATCTATAGAGATAACCCAAATATTATAAACCAACTTGTAGCGTGTGTATCATAAGAACCAAACTCTTGCAATATGATAGTTAGAGTAATTGATAGAGAAATTAACACACAGCACATCCGCTTTTTGTTTGTTTGACATATACTAGTTAATTATAACTTTTTTCCACAAAATGTATTAACCGTGGGCTCATGCTTTCAGAGCAAAGAGATTTTTAGGTTGCTTAAATATATACACACCATTTCTGGTTGCATACATATAGACCTATTTCGAAAATTGGCGCCTAGATTTTACTTCCAGTGTGGATTATTTAATACAAACGTAAACCCTCAAATCCAGGACTCATTAAACAAATAATTAAATGCGCTGTAAGTCACAGTCCACACATGTATAGTTCTTTTACCCAATCATAAATCATAACATGTCCTGAGTAAAATCAAAATGGTAACTGTGTGTTATGGACACAAAATAGATTTTCCCACATTTCTGTGCTTTAATTTTAACCCAATTCTACCCAGAGGGCTTTATAAATGAAAACACCTGACAACTACCATGCAAATGTGATTTTATTATGCATGAAAATCAATATACACACACTAATATATATATATATATATATATATATATATACACATACCAAAACACAGAGATTTATGCTGTGTTTACTTTTTAAATCACAAAGTAGCTTTAGAATTAATTATTAATCATAATTTTGTATAATCAGAATCAATAGGATTCTAAGACTCTCAAAATGAGCTCATTTTTTCTACCCTTTAAACTGTAAATTGTTAAAATTGCTGAGAATCTCCCACCCCTTCAAAGGAAAAAAGGTTCTTTATGAGATCTGACCGAAAAACCTTTCTACATCTATGAGGCTGATGATCAAAAAGGGGGAAATTCCACTGCAAAGTAGTTTTCTTTTGAATTTCATAAGGTTAACAAGGTCCGAGTCTTTTCCTACTCCTCCTGGCCATTTAACGATAAGTTTAGGGGTAATATATTAGGGGTAATATATAAAACATATTTTAGTGATATAAACTAGTAATGCATGTTCTCTAGAAATGAAAAAAAAAGTATTTGTGCTAAAATAAAACAACTACTATACTTTAAACTTAATGGGCTATTTTATAAGAAAATAATTAAAAATGTGTCCAGTAATCTGCATAGCTATAAGAGAAGCCATGTTCAAGGACTTTTTTTATGTTATTAAGTGACTCCTGTTTCAGAGCTACATGCTGTATGATAGTGTATAGTGTACATTTCATGGCTTCTGCGATACCTGTGCCAGACATATAAAATGCCAAATGGCATACAGGTCCACTTTTAGTTTCAGCTGCAGCGCCCGCACAACTGCAAGCTAGATGGGTTATGAAAAATGTATACATTTCCCTGATTTAAACATAGAATTCCAATGCTGAACATCATTTAGTAGTTCTGGCTTTTGAATATATCAAAATGTAACATTCTAACCCCACTGGTTACGCAAATAACACAAGCTATATGGTTTTCCGATTACCATTGTCTTCAAGTTCTGCTAGCAGACGGTTAGATTTTAGGCCATACGACAGGTAAAAATGAGGGATTCATTTCTGGGAAATTTAGCTCCAGAAAATATTCTATTCCTAGACCTTTTCCCCAACGTTTGCCCCTTAAGCTCTAGGTATGAGTTGTTTTAAAATATTGCCTCAGCGGTTTGCCACATACTGTCTCCGACATCCTACATCAACAATTATGAATTGTAAACTGGGGCCTGACTTGAAGCGAAAACACACAGCACCAAATTTATCAATCACTTTTCAGTTCACGGCGGATGTTTCTTTACCTTATTAAATCCAGTGCCATTTCTGTTTTGCAGTTGTGCAGATGGTAGACTTCCTTAAATGTCATATGTAGGTTGTTGTTTTTTGCTACACAACATTATGTATGTAGACACTTAATATACTTCTTCAAGTACAGATTAAGACTTCCTCATGGAATTTAAAATGATATTAAAACTGGTACATGCATACATATAGATTCATAGGAATATGAAAAGATTGTTCCTTGCTTAAAAGTCATAACGTCGAAATAACTAGAACTGTATAGACAGCACACTGAAATCCAGCATGGCTATATATATATATATATATATATATATATATATTCCCACATTTACATATACTGACTCATAGGTATTCGTATGCCTTTCTCTATACATCCTCCTTCAACCTTTGTTTTACTTCTGCCCTCTTATCCTTTAATTAAGAGTGCATGGCCCTATTAACACAGGATGTACTTCACACATGTTGGACTTCCCCGCAGAATAAGGTTACGCGCTTGACATAAAATTACCCTTAAAAATAATCTAAATATACATTTTATAATATATCATGAACATTTGTCCAGGTTTTATTCAATTGCATAATACACATCGGCTATATATACATTATTCAATGGCATTATGCTGAATAATTTGTATCTTTTTTCCTGTAGTAAAAATCTTACCTTTTTTTTTTTTTTTTTGCAGAAATCCAGACCCACCAGCAGTTATGTGTTAATAACTACGCCAAACATTGTTATTTCTTAAGGGTGCTCCCTGTAGCCTGTGCAGTCCAGTTTGCAGAGGTAAAAGTATTACTAATCTACTGAACTTGTTATTAAATAAGTAAAATTAGAGGGGATTTGCAATTAAATCAAATCTACAAAGTTGGTTTTAAATATCGATATAGATATTTTCGATATATGTGTTAGCATTCGGATAAGAATCTAAGGAAAAATAGCAGATTCTGTTTTGAATGAAAACACTTTTTAGGAATAATTTAACAGATAATTTTGACAAAAATAAATGTGAAAAGGGAAATGCACATGAACATTGGCTTCTAGAGTGAACTTTGATTTAATAGGTGATTTAAGACCCTGTACATTAATGTGTACAGGTACCAGATTCCTCAAAAATCTCCTTGCATCTCATCCGCCTTGTACAGCTGCTTCCTAAGATCGCTTCTCACTGATTCCCAATTGATATGCTCCTGCAGGCAAGCATTTTACAGCTTAACTATATCACGGAGGGTCTGTAGGAAATTAGCATTTACTGCTGTACTTGAAGCAAGCTGAATCAGGAATTCGCAAAAACAAAAAAATGTAGTTTACCTACAAAAATGCTACGTACTTCCCTGTTTGTGTCCCCTTCTCAGCACACATATGTGGATTTCAATTGGCACAATATTATTATACATAGTAAGCACACTTTCTCTTTTCTGCACGTGGTTTCTTTGGTAAAGACCCAAACTTAACCCTTGTTACATTTTCATCTTGAGAAAAGGGAAAAAAAAAATCAGTTATCTTTTTAAAGGTGAAATGGCATCACTGACTCATTTCCAGTCCTCAAACCGAGGAATTTTAAGTGTACATACCTTTTTTTTTTTTGTAATGTATTTGTTTTAATGTTTTTAACTGTAGCTTTACTTTTTAACTTTTTCTTAAACTTTGGTTAAACGGCTACAGCTGAACATAGTGCCAACAGTGTTTACATTTGAAGGCATGTATCCTGTGCTTTCATTTGTTTTTTAAGAAATGAGGATGTCATTATATGAACCTTATTTATTTTCCTAGCATTGATATGGAGAACAACGGCTTCACCCACTACCCTTAACAAAAAGTACAAAGAGGACAAATAGAGATTATAAGATTGTAAATATGTATACATACAAACACTCAGACATAAGATATATATATATATATATATATTTATATATATATATATATATATTTATATATATATATATATATATATTTATATATATATATATATATTTATATATATATATATACACACCAAAAAATGTAAACATATATATATATATATATATATATATATATATTCCCAACTCGGGATATAAAATTTTACCTAAAGCCATGCTTTTATTAGTCTGCTGGCTATTTAATCATACACATGCCAGGGAACTGATGGAAATGCCCTCTGCGCTTTATTTATACATATAAAGAAAGATAAAGAAAGGAGACTAAAAGAGGTACCAGTCTAACTAATGCTTCATCGCTCTGGGTATGAACATATACATACGTACACGCATACCTTTACTATGCATTCATACACATTACATTTTTGTGAGAAAAAAAAGAAATCCAGCATGTCCAGAGAGGAAGCAGTACCGCTATTTTTGCTCGTACATGCATTACTTAAAGAAATAGAAAGAATATTACTTACAAGTGAAGGAGTTCACAATTAGCGTGCATATCCATAGGAAGACTAAAGCGATCATATTTCAGGACTTTTTAAATCCACTTGAGCACTTTCAAAAAATTCCACCTTATATCTTGCAAATTCCAGAAGTTTTTTTGGGATTTTTTCCCCAGTGTAATGTTGTAGCGGAAATCAATTGTCTTTATGAGCTTATCTTATATTTAAAAAAAAAAAAAAGTAGAAGAGAATTAAGTGAAGCAGTTATAAAGAGAAGAGACAGCTTGCAGGTTAAAGGAAAACCCTTTTGCAAGTCTGAGCAACTGAAAACTGACAAGCTAAATATGCCTGTAGCCCCATTCATTTCCCCGCCCACATGGGTTACCAAAATTACCGAGCCCTACAGAGCTGGAGAACGGATCTTTTACTATTCCAATGCTGCCCCCTTTTTTTTGTAACCCCCCCCCCCTTTTCACTCTTTGCGACATTTCTTGATTTTTTTTTTTTTCTTACCCTTTTCAGTCAAGCTTCGTAAAGAGAACAAATCAGATGTGAGTCACTATTAGGAATTGTCTGAGTCGTTAAATGAGGTCACTTAAAACATCACCACTCCTGCCAAGGTCTGCTCTGTGTCGTCATTAGAATATTAAAGTTGAGGAGGTGTCAGAGTGTGAGGGCAGAAATCAGCAATAAAATCAACTTATTTGGGGCAAAAAAAAAAATAGGTTGTGCAGTGAAAGTGCTCTTATAATGAAGCAACCCTGAGTTTCTCCATCTGCGCTACATTAACAAAGGTGTTTTGAAACTTTTCCCCTGTTTTTTTTATTTTTTTTTTGTAATAGCCTTGCGCTTCTTTTACACCACTAAGCATAATTCTGGCTTGAATGTGAAGATATACAATGTAAATTATATAACTGTATCGGAGCAAGCACACCCAGAATCTTGTTATATTGTTATAAACAATAAGGCAACTTCCATTTTTTATAATCAAAAGGTATTCTTTTACTAATGAGGCTAATGCATACACAAATAGAAACACTTATGATTTACATAGTTACAACCTTTGGTAATCAAGTTCACTTTCTGGCCATGCCCCTAACATTATAGTCCAAAGATTACAACTTTGCTATGGTGGGCATGTGGTTAGAGGTGGAGGACCATCCACCTACCTGTGCATTGAAGCAGAACTCCAGGATATGACATCATATTGAACCACTATGTTTCAAGACATAATCACGTGGGAGCTGCGATTGAGGCTTGTGCTGCAAAAAAAGCAGTTTCACGGCTCACAGGGTAATCAGGGGTAATCCTATCATCTCTCTAACTGGCACATGATCGCCATTGCCCACAAAAGCAGGACAGTGGGCCAGTTTGGCAAGACAGTAGCACAGAGTTCAAACATAGCGTCTGTCCCTCTTAAAATGGGACACTTGGGAGGTATGAATCATTTATCTTCAGTTCCTTGCTATTAGACGAGTAAGAAACAGGCATTCCTTTAAACTGCCCGTATCTGCTCCAGAGGCTCTAGGTACAGCAGCTGATTACGGGACCTTAAGGTATGGAGTCCTTTGACATACCAGGAGATTAAAGTTTTAACCATTTCCTTCCCACTCAGACAAGAGTCACATGTCACTTTAACAGCAACCACATATCTGTCAAAAGTTCCGATATTTTGTATTTCTGCCTTAATACTAATTGTTGCAAAAATAAAACTTCAGGCGTGCGTGTAGAAGTTAAACTAATTATTTCACAGTTCTAATTACTATCATCAATTTTATAAGATCCAAACAACTAACGACAAATGAGACATATAATTAAATGGGGAGGAAAATCACGGAGATCCTTTAAGTAGCTAAGCTAGGTGCTTCCACTTCCAAACATAATGGAATTCTAAGGCATAGATAATAATTATGTTTGATCATGTACATTTTACTGCACAGGTCTGTTAAATATAACAGTTTGAAACAAGTGACAGGGGGACATTTGCAATATTGCAGTTTCCCCTTGTGTTACTAACAAGTTATTGAGTGGCTCTATGCATCATATCACGAGTGGTCAGTAGGGTGTCTGACACCATAACTCCAATTACTACAGATGAAAAAAATAAGGGGTTCAAGGTATGTATGTAGAGCATATAGTGTAAGTATATATAACAAAGCAAGAGATTTGGGCAAACTCAGTAAATATTGGAGATTCACACTATATGGCTAAATATTGCTTAGCCCACCACTATGTCAAAGTTCCCCAATTCTGGTGAGTCCTATCTAATTTTACATGGTTATATTGCTTACCAAGGATCAGAATCAGTGGGACGGCACTGTATTTTAACCCTTATGACTCTCAAGTGATTTCAAGTCTTCTGGACACTATTAATGAGGCACCTGTGTGGCAGGTGGTGTGCTCAACCCTAAGGTTTGGTCAAAACCTACAAATATGCACAACAAACACACTCTCAAAAACATACACATTCAGATTTTGGGGTGCTGCTGACATGGGCAACATGCAAACACAAGAAAGCAAGAGATCAGCGCACACGCAGTAAATACTATTGAAAAGCACACATCCGAGGCATACATATTGCGGGTTCTATCACACTATGTGGTCATACAGCAGGCTAAGCAATATATGGCTATGTAGTGTGGCGAAATCCTCATGCCTCAGATGCATACACAGGTGCTTTTCAATAGTATTTACTGGGTGTTTGCAGCGTTGTCGTGTTTACATGTTGGTCGTTTCAGCAACACCCCGGAATCTGAATGTGTATGTTTTTTAGGGTGTGCTTTCCTTTCTGTATTTTTTTTGCATATAAATATATATATATATATATATATATACCTGATCAACAAGGGAAGGCTGGCAAAGACGACTTTAACAATTGCTTCTTAGGCTGCTCTGATTGAAAGCTTTTGGGACACTACCTTAAGCTTTTAGATGTGTTTTTCTTGCAAATGTAAATACAGCCACCAGGGCAAATGTGTAACAGCTAAATTGTTAGTGGCAAGTAGCAGACATTGTAAATAAATGTGTTTAGAGGGCTAATCAATCCCATGAGATGCTTAAGGTATCTAATGACAGGGATAGGTTTTATTGTGTCAAGAGCTTTGTGATATATAGGACCAAAGAGACCTGATCATATTTACTTGTTGATGAGTTCAAAAGGTGAGCCCTGTCCTACCTAGAAGTAAATGATCTGACTTCAAGTGTGTAATTTAAAGGGTTATACCCATGCCTAACCAAAGTGACCTATTTCGAGTGACAGATTTCCTGGGTGAAATGACAAGCCCGTTGTAGGCTCAAAGAAGTTTTATCTCAGGTATATGCCCAATAGGTTAATCACCCTATGGATTAGATGCAACAAATACAGTTCATAAGCATAGATGTATCTTCTGACCAAGTTCTCCATTCGCCTATTTAAAATAAATATTAAAAAAAATTGAAGCATGCCACATTGTAGCTTACCTTAACTACAACTGATTTTAATTATTTTTTTGTTCCTCAATTAAAAAAACAAAACAGATTACCAGAATACCAGTAGTAGTGGGTGCCTATCATAGACATTACACAGAAGTTCATTTACATGTGGGATTTTACATTAAGGTTCTCATTGTTGTGGGAAATAACACGCAGTCTGCCCCAATGCACGAGAAACATTCCGCAGATTGTACCTTGGACTGGTGAGTAATAAAAAAAAATACGATTCAAAAATAAATTAGAAAAAATATCTTTAGAATGTAATTAACACAATTTCTGGATTTTTTCTGCAATCAAAATTCTGCAAACATTATTCTAACCCTGCTATAATGATCATACATTTTAACTCATGAAACCCAACACTTAACATTAAAACATAGAATTTTATGGCAGAGAAGAGCCCATCTAGTCTGCCCATTTTTCTGATCTTTTCTCTGGACCTTAATCGGTCCTTGGTCTTATCTTAGATTCGGTATAGTGTTATGCATATCCCATGGCATGTATAAGTTCTCTTACTGCCAGCCTCTACCACTGTTCCATTTATCTACCAATCACTTCTCTACCATCTGCTTATGTTCTTACTTCTCGATAGGTTGATCAATAGGAAAAAATTTGGTATAGCTTAGCAATACAGTAAAGTAAGCCTAGAATCATATTGTAGGGGCAATTAAATAATAAATATATGCATGATATAAAAGAAAATGGAACATGTATTTCGTGTAGCAGCAAACATAACACAGATTTTGGGTGCCAGTATTGGACCTGGCTTCCTGTGACTCATTTTGGACACATTCTGGACTATTGTTCCTTCCCACATTCGTCTGACTGAACCCACATACTGGAAATCACAAGCAATGAGTTGTCTGATACCCTTCAATACATTTGATTATGTCTTATTACACTAGACTGACCTTAAGCAAGATGACTCATTTATGAAGTCCCAGAATGTCATCTGAGCCATGGCACTAGGGCACCAAAAAAAGGGAAAAGGTGATGGGGTCTTAAACCACTGGAGTCTTCACTCCCACAATGGTTTTCTACAAATTGACACTGTAAATTAGTCAAGGGCCACAAATCTGATCATTAGGGAATCAAATAAAGAAATGTTAAGTCCTCAAAATCATAGCCGACATTTATTTTGAGTTTATTTTCATAATGAGTAGAAATAAATACAATGTTGCTTTTCTCTTATGGCAACTATTATTATTATTATTATTACATTATTACATTATTACAGATTCTGATGCACTATTGAAACCTACATACCTCCCACAGAATAAAATTGATTACTGATAAAATGTTTTATGTCAACAGCTCAACGCAACTTGAAGCGAATCTGCTGTAAATAATCAGTTACTGATTTTTACAAATTCTACATTTTATAGTTCACTACAATTAAATAAACATATGTATTTTTTTTATAGATTTAATTTTTTTTTGTTAGAAACACAATTTAAGTGTGCATACTTCTAAATACACAGTATAAATACACATATATATATATATATAAATACTATAGATATATTCCCATATCGGTTTAGCATTTGGACCCCAAATACTGCACAAAATACAATCCAGCTAAAGGGCTCTCAAACTGTAAACACAATTTTTATGTGACCCCACTGCACATCCCTAAAATTTACAAATGAGAACCAGACTTGGTTCAAAGTTGCAAGAATTTGTAGATTAAATGAACAGGCAGATGGTGCCTGAATATCCCCTTAGATTGTATTTCTGGCTTTGTTTGAGATGTCCCATTGGGTATAAAGACACAAACGTTAATTTTAGCCTTGCCTGCTTTTGTGCACAAAATTAAAGATGCTCTCCTTTCTCACATCAAGAACCAGGATCTTCCTGTGGCCACCATGAGGGTTGATAAAAAGATCTCAAAGTAGCATTCTAAGCTCAATGAACGGGTAGTAAATTTCCCATCTACATGTGAAACATAAACTCTCAACAGAAATTGCTCTAATGGAGAGTTATTGGAATATGTCAACTTTGATTGCCAGGCTGCCACCACGAGTTTCACCACAAGCTGAGTCTGCCTCGTGTCTGGTAATAGTAGTATCACAATCAGATGTTCATCATCATTATCATCTACCCTTTCTGTAGCAGTGGCACTTCATTGTCCCTTCCCCGCCAGTCTTCCTTCAGAATAATTTCATCTTTTTTTATGTATATATATATTTATATATATATATATATACGGATTCAACTTGAGTAAAGTTAGCACCTCCACTTCAGTCACTACAAATGGAAAGAACATTGACAACTCAATCAAACACATAGAAAAAGCTCTAAGGTAGCTCTGCTTAAGCAGCATCTTGATAATGTTTCCATTGATGCCAGCAGCATGTCTTCTTGACATACATGGTGGGTTTTTTCTGCCCCTTGTACCTCCTGCATATGTAATGCTATGATGTGGTTCTTACTCTGTGCATAGGCACAGTGAAATATGAAATATATCTGTGACGCAGCACTGGCGTTACATGACCTTCCGGTGCTCCACCATAGAAGCTGGAAGTACCGGCCAGCAGCAGCAGAGGTTGTCTGGGCGCATTGCGCAGAAGTTGACCGGGTGCCAGAAATGAAGGATCCCTCGCAGCACTGCAGGGGACATGGATCCTCCTCTCTGGCAGCCGGTGACATGTATGCAATGCGCGCAGACAATTTCCGCTGCTGTCAGCACTTCCACTGGGGCTTCTATGATGGAGGGCCCATGGAAGCCCTGGTGGAAGTGGCATTGTGCAGACGTCCACCACTTGCCCCCACTAGACACCAGGGAGTCTTGGGATGCATTGGTAAGTCGGGGGACGTAGAGTGGCATATTTGGGGGTCATAGTGGCATATCAGGGGGGCAGAGTGTCATATCTGGGGGGCATAAAACATATCAGGAGGCAGTGTAGCATATCTGGGAGCAGAGTGGCATATCTGGGGGGCATAAAGCATATCTGGGGGCATAAAGCATATCTAGGGAACAGAGTGGCATATCAGGGGAGCAGAGTGGCATATCTATAAGTAAGGTGCAATATGCATTGCAAGGTGCAATAAAATGGCTATTTTCTGTTTGTATATAACATATGCTGACTAACTGTATAATAGATACCAAAAATGTAAAATACATATATTCCGTTCATTAGATAAAATACTGTTTTACTGTTCTAATTGTGTATTTTTTCTTTAAAAATAAATGTTTCTTTAAAATAGCACCAAACTTTAAGGGTGGGCTATAATCGGGTGCAGCCTATAATCAAGCCAATACAGTATATACACATTTATGCCTGCCCTTACACACAAACATATTGGTTTACACTTGTTCTTGCAGCCACACACTTACTTGCCCTTAGACATGCTTTCCCTAACATAGAAACACTTTTAAAAATCCTCTTTCTATTTATCTCTCACATTCCTCCTCATCACTCCCCATTCTCGTAATTTCTCCCTTAGCTCATTATCTCTACTCTTCCTCATTACTTTTTCCTCTTCTGCCCATCTCTTCCCTTTCTCATTATCCACTCTCATTATCTCTCTCCTTTCTTTTTATCTCGTATCTCCCATTCTTCTTTCTCTCACCCTTTTCTCCCTACCTCTCCAACTCTTTCTTTATCTCACCTCTTCTCTTTCTCTTCTTTCTTTGTAGCTCTCTTTCACTTTATCACTCCCTTTTCTCTTTATCTTTCCTCTTGCTCCCTATCTCTCCCCTTTCTCTTTGTCTCTCCCTTTTATCCCAATCTCTTCTCTTTATCCCTCCATTTTTTCCCATCTCTCTTCCTTCTTATTATCTCTCCCCTTTCTCTTTATCTCTCTAATTTCTCACTATCTTCCCCCTTTCTCTGTATCTCCAGTTTGTCGTTATGTCTCCCTTTCTCTTTATCTCGCCTCTTTCTACACATTTTTCTTTCTTCTCATTATCTCTCAAATTACCTTTTATGTGTTCCCTTTCTCTTTATCTCTTCCCTTATTCATAATCTCTCCCTTTTCTCCACATCCCTCTTCTTTCTCACTATCTTCCACATATCACAGCGATCAGCATCATTTGCCAGCACACACTGCAAGGGAGCACTGGAGTGGAGGTCTGTAGTTACAGACCTTGCACACCCTTTATTTTGGGATGTTAGAGGGAGATCCATGATCTCTTCTACCAGCCCTGCTCCTCCAGGGCAGATAGCCCAGACCACCTTTGGAAGGAGCCGGCAGGAAGGCCTTCAAAATGTACCGACCTACTGGCAGTGTACTTAGTTGTATTGGGCATTCTGGCACACTGCTGCTCAATAGGCCAGTTGCAGAGGATAGCTCCGAAACCAGCCATACACTGTGAATATATAACACCACGCATCCTTAAGAGGTAGTAAAGACAATGGCCACAGAGCAATCAGTTGGGAAGCTGCCTGGTACATGATTGGGGCAATGCCCAACACAGATATGTTGCTATGGATAAACCGACACTTCCTACTATTACTGTCCATATGTAGCACTGCAAATTTCCTTAGAAAGGCGCTTTAGGCAGCAAATGTGGATAAGTAGACTGGCGATTGAACTGCTTGTGCTGACATTAGGAGATACAGAACACCTTTTATAGGTAGGGGCTTAAGGACCGGAGACAGAGACCAATATGTTCTTACACTAAGAATACCAACCTTCCATTTGAATACCTGTGCACTGCTTAATACATGTTTTATCCTTTGGCAGCAAGTTACAAAAAGCTGTATTTCTGTTAAGTAATCCTAGCCCCAAGCACTAATGAAGATGTAGGGATGGGATTACCTTGCTGTAAACCCTTTGGAACTTTCTGTATTATGAGGTTTGACATTTTGACATATTATTCTTTAAAACCAATGTTTTTTTTTCCTAAAAAAATAGTTTGGAACTACATTTGGGCCATGAGATATTGTTGATGGGAAAATCTTTGAAAAGCTCACCAACTTATCTAAAAACAAGATTACCAGGAGCTCAACCGAAATGTCATTGATTTAAATAATGGAGAGTAAATGAAGGTTTTCCTAAGTGAGCAACGGAAGGTTGGACTGGAAGAGTGAATTTTTGGAGGACTTAAGCATTGTTAAATAACAAGACAGAGCTAGTAAAATCCTTCTCACTAATCTCATTTCTCATTTTTCTTGTTGAATATTGTCTGGCAGCCACTTTCAGCTTTTCATAGTAGGTACTTGTGGTTTTTAATGTAAATTAAACCAGTGAACATTTATTTTCCTTTTAACTTGCAATAAACTTAAAGGCATCAGAAATAAATAATGCTGACCAGCATTTCCTTTTAACATTGGATATTTATTAGAATAAATTCTGGACCTCATTACTTTCAAAATCCAGCCATATTTGTTTGTTTGTAGTAGATGCTAAGTAAGGGAAATATATACAGTGTGTTCCTATATATATATATATATATATATATATAATTTCCTTACATTTAAGTTGTTTTTATTTGCAATATATTTTATCCACAGACTGAATGTATTATTATTTTTATATGTGAGCTCAAGAAACTATTGTTTGCATACACCCCAAAGAGTTCAAAACAGGACACCTTCATTGCGAGTGTGGTTGGAGACAGGGACCTCCGACCTACCTTATCCATCTGAAAGCTTTGCATCGTTTAGCTTTAGAGTTCCAACCCTTGACTTGGACAATGGAGATGGTCAGATGCAGCTAAACAGTCCAGGAAAGATGATACTGTACCTACAGTAATACAATGATAGAACAAAGAAATTAGGAACCAGAAGGGAGGTAACTGTTGTCAGTTAGAGTTCAAAGGATATAAGGTTAAGCTGAGGTACACACTGAGCAAAACTGTATCTTACAGGGACAGATAACAACACCATATAAGAAACAGATCCCACAGGTGCTGCAGACACCTAAAGGTTTACAACGCCATAACAAAGAATACATCTCCAATATGCATTCTTTATCTGTATTTTTTAATTACCCTTCTACAACATTGAAGCAGCCAATTATTAGCAAATAATCGATCCAGTTGAAATCGGTGGGAATCGTTTTTGCACATGTGGATGGGGGGACATGCGTAAATTTCCCATAAGGAAGCATTTAAAAAAACATAATGGAAAGGTGATACTCGACTATCATATTCATAAAATTACATACAATGGCTGGAGGGTAACATGGTATTTTGTCAGATAGGTTGTCAGAGGCTTCTTTAAGTAGGTCTAACCAGATGCTACACAAGAAATTTTTTCTGTCCTTATTCACTTGCGTCTGATCAGATGGATGGTAATATTTATGTGACCCAGCAAATCACCTCAGACACAGTCTGGTCAAAATTATAAAATGGTGGGTGCTCTTCACAGAAGGAACTGAAGTCATGAGACATTGACATACCTGGGCGCAGAGGAGATTGGTACCATTTGCCTATTGGCCAAATGAGACTGTAACGACACCGGGGAAAAACTTTAATAACCCCAAATATTCAATTCAGGACACCCCAAAAACAACTGCCCCTTTGCCAGCTGTCCCATACAAGGATTGCATCATGCCTCATGAGCCATTTATATAACTTGTCTTTACATACCCTTCCTTTCTTTTGGGGTTTCCTAGGAATGGCCCAGCACAAAATACACCATCTCATGTAGGTTTTTTCTTTAAATAAATCTGCTTTGAATGGTTTCCACCAAAGAAGCATGAAAATACTTACATTCCCTATTTAAGCTTAAGCATTTCCATGGAAATGTAATGATTTCAATGCATAGCTGAATACAAGAGACATATTTACAATCAAAGGGAAAAAATCCAGGTACTTAACATGTGATTGCTTTGCTTTTGATTAATAATGATAGTAAAAATGCAGTTATGAGCACTTTCAGATGTGTTGGTTGGGCCACAAAAAGTACCTTTTGAAATAATCACATAGCATACAGAGGCTATTAAACCGGAGGGGATTCAGTAAAATGTAATATGAGATACAGGCTGATGCAGTGCGTGTCATATGAAGTGATTGCGCTCCATATTACCATCTCTGCGTGATCTCCCTCACCCCAGAGCAGGAAGTTGCAATTCAAGGTCTGTATCACCAGTAAAAATAATCATATCAGATTAGTGTTTAGACTGGGACAATACAAGGGGGGGGTGATGACAGTGAAAAGTATTTAATTTGCCAGGACAGTCTAGACAACCAGCCATTTTGTACCATACATCCAGATTATTGCGGGTAGCACTGCGTGCCCAGTGCCTGAATCAGAAATATACACACACGTAAAAAGGGATCTGTCATACCTGTGGTGCTTGCGAGAGGCATACTACCCATTGTATAATTTCTACATGCTTAATATAATGTTTGATTTAGAGAGGAGAATAACCTATATATAACCCCTTGAGATTAAAGCATCTGCCCTATTTGCTGCCTTATAGCATAGTATACCTACCAACAACAGTAGAGTACAGTAGAGTAGAGTACATGCATTATAAGGCTCTGGTAGAGGTATAATGCTCCAGTATAGTAATTCTGCACTCCGCAAGTGCCTACAAAGCCATTACAACAGTCGTACCAAAATCACTTTACATTATATATAATACTTTAAAATATAACATATTATTTTAAACACATTAGTTGATAGCACACATTGGGCATAATCTTGATTTTTGATGGGGGCTTGCTATAAATCATTTTAACATACAGACAGATGTCTACGAAACTACATAGCTAGAGGTATATATAGAGTGAGAGCAAGACTGAATCAGGTATGCCAGGTGAAATGCATGCACACTATTGCCTCTTGTTGTGGAGGATTTACACTTGGCTTGCATTAAACACAAATTAATCTATGGAATGTTTTCTGTATTAAATGAGCACACGCCTGATCCACCCAGCAACAGTGCCTTTGAAGCTTGTTATGTTTTTGGTCAAAGAGCCTGGCATGGGATGTATTTCCACGTAACCTACGCAAGGTAGGGGGGAGTGACGCAGTGAGAGCTACTGCAGGCTAATAATAGAATACAGTCATACTTAGGCCTGCGAGGTACATGACACAATCCTTCATGCTTTACTATAAGGTTTACAGTATGCGCAGATTAACGGCAAGACCACCTAAGGTCTACTGTCTAAGGTTCCTTGTATTCTAGGTGACCTGCCATGGGACCCAACAAGCCATACTTGGCCATGAATGCTCTCTCTCCCAGAACCATGTATGTTGTGTGAATTAGGGGTAAGAACGGGAAGGCACTCATTTGGAACTCTATCTACGACCCTATGGCATCATAAACCGGCTTTAGACTACACTTAAGTCTCTTTATGGAGGAAACATGAGAGCACAGTGCACAACAGCCTCTGTTAATTCTTAATTGCCTGTTCTTTGTTATTAAAATATTTAAAGCCCCACAGCCTTCCTGCACCCTTCTTGCACCCTGCAGTGTTACTTTATGTGTTTGGCCATGACTGCAGCCAAGTTTGCTGCCTCCTTGCAACTACGTTTCCTTTTGGTGACAGCTAGCCCTGCTTGTGTATGGAGAGCAAAGTTCTGAGATGTGTTACAACTGTTGGCAGGTCTTTTTTCAGTGTAGGTGATCTCCATAGACAACAACAGACTGGGACTGGCCATCTGGCAAAGCACGTAAAGTTTGCCGCCACTTGTGCAGTGTATCGAGCCGCACAATAAGGGACTGGTTCTGCTGTGTAAATAGCAGCAAACGTAAGTACTTTTGCATGATAAGGCCAGTTGTTGTCTATGGAGATCACCTACACAAAAAAAAAAAGACCTGCCAAGAGTTGCAACATACCTCAGAGGTTTGCTCTCCATATACAAGATGAGAGGTGGTACTTGGTTAGAGAGGGCAAGGTGAGAGTGTTACCAGTCCTGAGGTGCCAGGGCCAATTTTAATCCCCAGTTCCTCCCTGGGCAACAATAGGAAACAACATCTTCCTTGTCATCTACTGTACTTATTGTTATCTATTATATTACTGGGTTCTTTGTTGCTGGCGATGTAAAGTGACTTTATTATAATATTAATCTTAAGTATTGTTTTTATAAAAGCAATTAAATTGGTTTTTACCTTAAACTTCTATGTACATTAATCCTGATTCTCCAGTAACTATTTCCCATTCCATGCTGACAAACCAGTTGTGATGGTTTTTATGAACTGCTTAGCAAGTTATACAATATATACTTCGAGATTATTGTTTAAATTATTTTACTGTATTTGTGAAACTGCATGTCATAGCCTCAATGCATTCCCTTACTGAATCATACTTCCCATATATTCTACAAACATTTGTATAAATAGGAGGAGGGTTTGGATATGTAACTTGTGGTGTATAAGTATATATATATAGTAATGTGTTCCCATGCACATGTCTTTTTCAGTAAGATGTTCCAACCAGTTTTTTAACCTATAATCTTTTGCCCGGGGTAAAGATAAGTAGATCTATTGTTGTAGAATGACCTTCTTCAGGTCATAAGTTGAGCCATGTATTCTTACTGGATCACTTCAAAGGCAGGTTGCTAATGCTGGACAGGATGTGAATAATTGACATGTACGTTTGGGTAGACAATGACTTTTAGAAGAGGTGGCAAATTACCCTTACAAGCAAAAAAAAGACCTCCGTAATATTTGCATACAAAATCCACTATAGCAAAAGTATGCGTTATTGCCTATTGCATCATATATATTGATTAATAATGGTATTAATGATGACATATGCGTATATATGTATGTATATATATAAAATACCTGAAAATGACACTATAATACCGGTAAATCTTTGTAACATGGGACCCTCCCATTATGTGATTGTAAAAACTACAAAAAATGCTTACATCCAGATAACCATCAAATAAAATCAAGCATATTTGAAATCCCCTACCAACCCTAAGAAGTGGAGATTCCCTGTTAATGCATCTAAAATAGGTAAAAGGTTACATTTAAATCCAGTATCCAATAATAAATTATAATAATAATAAATTAATTAAGGCACCATTTACGTATCAACGATAAAAACATGATACTACTGTATTAGTTTGTAAAATATGAGTGGTCTTTTTAATGTGAGTCAATAACAACTTTAGACTAATGTAGTACATAACACACACCATGCCCTAATTAGCTTGTAAACACACCTCAGGCAAGATTTTTGACCCACCCATTTAATTGTGATCTGATGTGTGATGAATCAATGCTTTAATACGTACCAAATGCCTTAATCCGAAAAATAGAGTCTGAATGAACGGGCCAAACATAACATGAACAAGCCAACTCGAGACAAATTAAACTTGGGTTTTCGGAAGAGCAAAATAGCATCTTTTGATTTTATTATGATGATATTCTTCACGTCGATTCAACAAGACAATCTTAAAAAATCTTTGAATATGCAATAGGGAGATATTAAGAGAAAATCACGCATACATTTAAGACAGGACACTACAGAAAAAATCTAGTAGGCGTCTGACTTGGTACAAGAGGTTGGTGGTTTTGTATAAGGAGTTTTTAGATAACCCAACCATGTGATACATGAAATTTTATAATTGACAGTACTCCTATTTTATGACAAATCATTCTTCTATTCGCTATACTATAAGCTGGAGTTCAGTTGTTGTGAGCTGAAACATGTATTTTTGCAGATTTAATTATGTGTTATAAGGTGCCAACTCTGGCAAGCTTTTACTGCAAGAAGGGGCGAGTTGACCCAGCACAGTACATAGTTGTATTGGTAACAGTCAGATTCCTTGAAAGTAATGTTACCCATTTAACTATGAATTATGCTAAACCAGCTCATCCCTTTCAGGGGTAACTTGCCTAACACCATACACTAACACACAAATTTACTCTAATATCATATATGTTTACACCATTCATTAAAACACACGCTTACACTAGCACCTTATGTTCAGACTTTCCAACACCATATGCTAGCTCACACCTACACACTCTTAACACCACACACTCACCACTACACACTCATCACTACACACTCACTACTACATACATATCCTATCACTCTCTGTGCAAGCTAAAGCCCCATTAATGCAGGGTCATATACTGTTATTTTACATGACCCAGCTCAGCACCTCCACCTTAGTAGACCCTAAACGAAAGAATTCACACAATAATAACTGTTTAATGGTTACTGTCTTAAAAAAAAGATTTATAAGATACAGGTCATTGTAGGTGTATAGAAGGTGATGATACATTCATTAGGTGCGTAACAGAAGAATATGTTGAGAAGGAAGGCAGGGTGAGTAAATAGCTTAATCAAGGAAAATAATTACATGCATTCAAAAAGAATGCATGTACTACTAGATACCAAGACAGAAGAAAATGTCCCTTGTTATGTGAGCTATTCGTAAATGTAAGAAATCTACAACATAAATTTGTAGCTAGGAATCCTAAATATATATCAAATCTAGTTTCTGTCCTAAAATTGCTATGCCACTGAACTAACATGGTTATCCTCAACAAAAAAATAATTATATATACTATACATATGGTCCGCATAATAATATCAACAGCCAATGCCTTTGATTACATTTAAAAAAAAACAATACTTTAAGATAGGGCTGGTTGAGAGTACCGCACACTGTCTGTTGCTCCATAGATGTGTAGACCTGATCTACACCAACCTCCATATTTTCTCTCCTTTAACAAAGTCACATGCACCAAGCTCCATATCATGTCAATAGGCATCTGCAGGATTTTTTCCTGGGGGGGGCAAATTATCCTCCCCATCCTTTCCCTCTCTCATTCCAATACATCCTTAACACATCCCAATTGCCTACCTTTGTTGGCTCAGGAGAGGCATTTCCTGGTGGGAGGCAAATGTTAGTTACCCATTAATAGGAACTATGGTAGTAGCTACAGAGTAACATGAGAACTTAACTTTACAATAGCTGGGGTAGTAAAGATTAGTCACAACTACCCCAGTCTAAATTGTAACCTCGCAAGAGCAGGGCC
Source organism: Spea bombifrons (assembly GCF_027358695.1). Classification (NCBI taxonomy): domain Eukaryota; kingdom Metazoa; phylum Chordata; class Amphibia; order Anura; family Pelobatidae; genus Spea; species Spea bombifrons. The sequence continues at coordinate 82,042,134 of NC_071087.1, forward strand.
CTCTTCTCCTTTTGCACCCGTTTGGTATTGCATGTGATTTTTTAATGACTTGGTTGTAACAGAGCTACAGAATCTGCTGGTGCTATATACATAAATGTAATGTAATGGTGTTCAGCCACTAATTGCCACCATAATCCCAGTCTATAACTACAATTCCCATTAAGTTCAGCCATCAATATGACTAATGAATATTATTGTAGATGCAGTCAACAAAGTGTTTGAACTGAAGACTTATTGTAGCCCACCCAAGCCCAATCAACAGTTTCCAGCTACTATTCCTACTATTGCTGGCCCAACATCATGGGAGTTGCAGTCAAGAAAAGTTCATTTTGTGTTGTCTAGAGTAGCATTCTGAGGTATTACAATAAAGAGGAAAGTTAGCGGGGAACCAAAGTAGGACAACTTGGCGCTCAAAGAGCTGTTATTATATTTGTCATGATGTTCAGCCAACTAAATTTGTATTCACAGCAGCTGCAGTGCCAATCCATAATGATATAAAAACTATCCTTTGACACTCCAATTGTACTGTCTGAAAGTCATGGAAGTATTAACTAACACAGATACCTTGTGTATGCACCCTGCAAACTGTTTCTCTGCCCAGGCAGGGACTCTGTGTCTATGAAAAAGCAGCTACCAGACTGAAGGGTAAGAGACCAGCCAGAAGAAAAAGGAAGAGAGTGGTCCAAACCAGGGGTGTTGAGAACTAATATAAGAGCTTTTTGCTGACTACCAGGTGTTTTTTTCTGCCTCTATGTTTGGGTAACCTACTCTAAATCGCCTACTGCTTTCCCCTTCCCTGCTGCTGCTCCAGTGGGCCTCCCTGAATTTCCAAGGAGGGGAAAAGTGCCCCTCTTGCCCACAATCTTGTCCTCTTCTATCATGTAACTAACATTAACTTCCATATTATCTCTCTTCCACCAGATCGCCTTACAGTAACCTCTATATTGTCCCCATCATCCCCTGTCATGTACTTCAGCCCCTGTCATCCCCCCCAGCCCCTGTATTGTCCACACCAGCCCGTGTATTGTCACAACCAGGCATGTCCCCACCAACACCTGTCATGTTCCCACCAGCCCCTATCATGTCCCCCCAGCTCCCATCATGCCCCCAGCCCCTGGCATGCCTCATCAGCCCCTCTATTGTCCCTCTATTATTGTAGACTGAAAGTTTGGGGTCTAGTGATCATCACCCGCTATAGTTTAATATCAGAACAGCCACACCACACAAAATCAAAGGTTTTCGATTGTTGATGAGAATGAGAATATGTGTAAGGGAGTCTTTATCATAGTGAGGGCATTTAAATGGAGTCCAGTTGAAATAGGGTTATTTAAATGTTGAATTATTGAAGGCAACAGAATTTTTTTTTAAATGTTGAAAAATCTTAAATCTCTATGCCAGCATGGGAGAGGCCATGTTGGATGATGTTGCGAAGTTTCGCACAATCTGGAGGGTGGAAGCGATTGTAGGCGATTAGAAGCAACTGGGATTGGAAAACTATAGAAAGGGCATTACCGTAACTACTAAATACATCTGGAGGAAGCTCATACAAAAGAGTGAAACGCATTTGGTTAAGAAAGTTGCTATTTTCTATCATTTTTATTGTTATTCAGTGTTTTTTTTTTCCCTGGCAATGCATGGCAGCACTATATACACAACTTGCCATTGACTGCTTGAAAGAGCTTCCAGCTAAACTGGATGTCAGTATGGCGTGATATCTGATGGATGTGCTTAGTGTGAACAATGTTTCTATGTAGACACCACACGACTTCAAAATAACTATAAAAGCTTTGAGTGGTCCACTGCCTACATCTATACAATGTGAGTTATGTGACTTAGGACCCCTACTACAGCCCTCCTCGGTCAAACGATATCTTCTGCATGCTAAACTTGCCATTCATTTGTCTCAGCGCAAAACTCTTTTTATGATTCATATTACTTTGGGTCAACTATTTGTAATAAGTGAAAAAAGAAATTAAAGTACACAAGACAGTTCAAGAGATTTGATTTCCAGTATGTGAACACAGTCAGACGGCTGTAGGAGACCACAAACATGTCCAACATGAATCACAAAATGTCTTGGTCCCATATTCATTGTATAATCTAAGCACAGACTGTTACATGGGCGTCCACAGGATTTTTTCCGGGGGGGGGATATCCTCCCCACCAGGTCCCTCTTTTCCTTCTCTATCAGTTTGTTAGTGCTATATAAAAAAATAATGGTGCTCAGCCACTAATGGCTGACTGTATATCATGGGAGCTGAAGTTAGTGTGTAGTGTAGGCCACCACAATCCCAGTCTATAGAGGGCAAACCTTCCCAGGTGAGACTCTGTGTCTATGAAAATGTAGTTACCAGAGTGAAGGTGAAGAGAACAGCTAGAGGGACAGGAAGGGGACCAAACCATTCTGACAGCAGAGGGGTGTAAAGAATTATTATTTTAAAAAATGCTGACTACCAGGTGTTCTTTTCTTCCTTTTTCTATCTAGTTAACCTATCAACCTAACCAAAACAACTTAATGTGTCTCCCTCTTCTGCTGCTCCTCCAGTGGGCCTCTATGAATTTCCAGGTGGGGGGAAGTGGCCCCTCCGAACGCCCATGGACTGATATACTGTGGTTGCTGCCATATACTGTATATAGTATGCATGTGTGTGCCAGTAGATGTAAAATACAGACAGCATTTTTCCTCAGTAAATCATTTATGCTTTTGCTTGCTGTCATTTTCATATTGTCATTGCTTGACCTTTGTCTTTTCCTCTTACAGATTGACAAATCTTTGAGGCCTAGTCCCTTAATCTGTCTGTATTTTTTTAATCTGGTATTTTAGATAGTTAGTGCTACCTCTGAAAGAACTGTAGGTTCATCTGTAACTCAATGTGAGGTGATTCTCAAATCATATGAAACACATAAAGCAGTTTGCAACATGCATATATAATATATGTATAAACAACAACATAAATCAGATAGTAATTCAGTATATAATACACAATGTTTTATTAACCAGAGATAACAGTGAACCCGGTGGTCTAATAGTATACATTCAGTTACTATGAATGAACCCAATAGGTTTTTAAGAACATGAAAACTTGAGTCAACTTGTTTTAAAAACACTATAAAACGACAAAGGCTAGGTGTAGTACAGATATTTTATACCTAACATATTGCAATGTATAATATTTGGTATAATAGAAATAATCTTAACAAAGGCAATAAATGGAGGACGGACATGGTGAGAAAACCAAAAGCATAAAAATACTTGACACTCATAGCTGAGAACATCCCAGATATGCTACCCCTTCTTGTATATGTGGAAATCAATTTGAAAAACAAGCAAATGTTGGTAAAGATCTGGGATGTATAATGCTCCCCAATGGTGTAACATATATATTCAATGACTAACTCCTTACATTGATAGACAGATTGTCTAAATGAAGAGAATGACCGAATAGTAAAACCGGAGCAGGAGAACAAGTTAAACAAAACTCACACTTATATCCTGACATTACAAAAGACAGTGTATGGCAGGAAAGTACTAACACCTAGCACCTAACACCTTAATACAAATTTCTTCACACAACACAGATAATCAGCCTTCTTCTTACACCAGGATGTCCAGCTGGCATTTACAGTTCTCAGTTTCTGAGTGGGAAATGTGGTAAAGCATGTACCAGGAGAAAGTCGGTAGAAAGGCGGTCCCTGTACCCACTTCCCCAAGAACAGAACCCCTTCTAATGTCAGGGCCCATTGTCAGCAGGCATGAGGCCTCCAAAAGACGGAAGGTTCCGTCATAGTACCAAAATTCTCCCTGAGCACAAGACTGTATGATTTCGGGTATACTATGCATATAGAATTACAAAAACACAACCCTTGGCCATTACAGTACAGAAAATAAGACCAGTATATAAGCAACATAAACACCTTACATATTGAGTTTTACATATGTCCATATTGGTGAGCTGTGGGCCATCTGGGGGGATCTCAACACTTATGAAGTCTGTAATTTATTTAATTTGTAAGGTTGACAGTAATATAATATTTAGCAACGTGTAAAGCCTCAGACAATATTCCAATGCAAAGTTTCCAACGTCAGAGCACACTGCTCTATGTCTATGGGAAATGTGTCAACAATCTGGTATGGTTTCGTTCTGTGGCTTTAACGCTGACCCACATGCAGTTTTAGGAGAAACATGCTTTTATGAATTCTTTATGCACTACACAAAGATTTGTTTGCATACTCGAGAGGAGAAAACAAGGGCTCTTTGAGAGTATGTGGGAGTGAGTGTATTGCAGTGTGCTGTCATTTTCAAACACGCATTGTGACCGTTTCCTGAATCACTCAATATTCAAGTGTCTGTAAACTTCCCGAAATTGATTACAGTGACTCATTAAACAATAAGTAATCACTCCTTTATCCAGAAAAACCTCTTAAACAAATGTCTATAAATCCAAATACACTCAGTATATTTCAACAGAAAGATTAGATTCTGTTTATAATGTTGCTATTTCTCCTGAATGACGGCAGATAGATGAGGCTATATAAATACCTTACAGGGAATGACATTACATCCACTTCCTGCATGCTGCACATAACACTCCTGAAGGGCAAAGATGGCACAGACAGGCTGTTTGGGGTCACCGACAAGCTGTTTGGTGGCAAACATGGCACAGACAAAGTTTGGGGGACAAAGATGGCAAAGATAAACTGTTTGGGGGCTAAGGCGGCACTGATAAGCTCCTGTCTAGAATACAGGATCTGGTTTGAATTTTAAACAGCAATAAGTGCTGTTGGGCACTGGTTTACCCTGCTCTCCAGATGCTTTAAGTCATATATCATAAAATGTGTTGATTCTGTGAAAATCCTATGTAAATCTACAATTTTATAATATACTTAGAATGCATAATATTAAGGTTTTCTTGGCCTTTTACTGATCCCAGTTTTCATTATAAGTGCACTTAAGTTTTTATATGTGATACCAATGTTATACCAATAAATTGATTAAAGGAAAGTAAACCAGTCCACCTTAAAAAAAGACACAATCATCCATCTTACTCTGCAAATATAAGCATGCCATCCAAAGGTTATAAAAAACTCTTCTGCATTTGGTAACTTGTCTTAAATTTGTATATTCTGCTTCTCTAGTGACAGTGCTGGAAGCAGCTATGCCTTCGGTACAAACAAGGTTAAAAAGCCCGTTTTAGTGAAAACACATTTCTGCCTTTTGATCAGTTCACTAATAGTATTCCGGGAATTGTTTGATCAAATTTTCAGCCTTTCTCAGCAGCTTTCTATCTGTGTATGATAGAAACATTAAAGGTAAATATCCAGAAAATAAGAATAATTTGGTATGTTCACATAACTGTGCAAAGTTTAAAGGGCCACCTTTATATATATATATACATACACACATACATACATATATATATATATATATATATATATATATATAGTAGATGCAATGTCACAAAAAAACGGAGGGAAACGCATAAAAGCACGTTACAGAGAAATAGTTATGCGTAGTGACAGACATACAGCAGAAAGAATAAAATGCAGGAACAAAGAGTGTGAACAAACACAGAAGGCTCATGTATGAATGCGGGTCCTATTTCTAAGCCGCACAGTTTAATTGTATTTCCTCTGTATGTTGTGTGTAAATCTGACCAAATAAGCTTATACATGAGAATAAATCGGAACTTTTAATTATAGTTTGACTTTTTATTCTCACAATTTCAGATAACAGTACAGATCTCCCATACAGAAACAGGTATACTAAGCTAAATACAAACATTCAAAGACAGCAACGGCAGGCAATTTGCAATTAAATGTGCAACACGATTTTTCTAGCACCAACAGCTTTTGCTCAACAAAATTATACATTTAATTAACTTTTTAATCACCGGATCAAATCAGGTGCAGTATCATAAGGTAACACTACTTTTTTGATTTTCAGTACAGGTTTACTTTTGGGGTTTGGAATGTATCACGTTTTGCATGTATACATCCTAATTATTATTCATTGCGTTCATACATGTGTTCCATGTTAAGTAATTTTTTTACATAACCCACAAGTTTTCTTGATGTGAAAATAGAGGTCAATGTTACTTGATTTGCTCATAATAATAAACCGTCTCCAATACAAATAAGATTTAGATACTATTGATGTACACCCCTGTAAGATTTTAACCCCTTAAAACCTCCATGATGTTCCATGCCACCATGAAAATGTATGCCTAAGAACCATCTGAAAACTATCTGTCTTGAAACTATCATTGACCCTCCCCTTGCTGGAAGTCTTGCGCAATCTCGTATAAATGCAAGACTTTCTATATGTATGGAAGCCCTGCATTTAGACTACTCAGGGATTCCGTACAGCTGAACTGATCATAAATTATTACAAAAATCATAAATAATTAAAAAAAAAACAATTTATTTGAATAATTGCATGGTGCAGACAGCCTACTATGTCTGACTGTTATTTATGTCACCTATCATACCAGGTGAGTTATTTGTGTGATATGGAGATGCAGCTGTATACATTTTGGTGATTATTTGGGCACTTGAAGGTCAAATGGGTACATGGCAAGAGCCTAAATGCTCCTAGTGAAATACCCCAGGTTGTCTACCCCAGGCATATGCATATTATTATTATTATTATTATTATTTACTTTTACTTATTAAGCGCCAACAAATTACACGGCACTGTAAAATGTATTTGGGACAATTAACACAAACATAACAAATATACATTAATACATTTTGACACATCGGGAATTGAGAGCCCTGCCCTATAACACGCATCTAGATTTATGGTAAATTATACAAAGTTACAACCTAAGGGTGGATTATTGTTTTATTTGTTCATGATTATGGTTACAAACCAGTTTACTGACTGCCATAATGATGACTTTGAAACAGCAATGTATACCTAATATATTCTAATATATGCCCTATAACTGCCAAAAAGATATGGGAATTTTATACATATTAGGTATTTCCAAACTTCAAGAGACTCCTATTAATATATTCTGGGGTATTTTGGTCAACTCAAACTACTTTAGTTACAATTATCATACGTAAACCAAAAAAATTTCTATTTTTTTTTCCATTTTTTATTATATTATTAAAACTAAATTGTAGACTATACATCTAAACATCATATCGAAAGAAACCCTCTATCTGCCCTCGAAAAAATAATTCAAAAGGGAATTGTAGCTAAACTTAATGTAAAAACAAAGACAAAGGTTTTTGAGTGCGTAATACCCTCATTAAAGAAAGGGATGACATCTTAGACCAGACTAGCTCAGAGAACACAAAAAAATGAAGGAAAAAAGCTGAAGAATAGCAGCATGTAATACAAACCAGCACTTGGAGGAGTAGATCTACGGTGCACCTGAGCGTCGGAACTTTTCATTTAGTTTCTATGCAGGTTTTTCAGTATAAATACAATTTATAATTTTTATAGATCAAAAAAAGTATGTCATCTGAATTGGAATCTGTCCACATTATTCACTATTAATATTCCTCCACTTGAATTATTTTAAGACTAGACTAAACAATCAAATAATGGTAGAATTGATCATACAAAAACAGCCTTTTTAACTATTGCTGTTACTCAATAAAAATGAAAGTGATGTATGGTATATCAAAACCCAGGGAATGTTTTACTTTTAATGATCTCCGTCAGCCCTTGAGAAAAAGCATATTCAGTGCATTTCCGTAACAAAGAGGGAGGTTTGGGAGCTCATCAAGACATAATCAGTCCTGACGGGGGATCCTTTCAAGATTTATCCTAAAGTTGGAAATAGTTTTCAAAGAATTACAGCTGAATTAGGAAACCAGAATAAGAAAAAAAAATGTTAGCCTGGGGGAAATGGGCTGCAGAAATGACCGCAGCTCCAGAGAAAGCTTAACGAGCTCTGCTCTTAACGAGCTTCGATTATGATATTGATAGCTTGTCTTAAAGTATAGGAAGGAGGAAATATTTTCTGAGCAGTTTGATCATTCCAACCTCCCCAATCATTTTACTTGGAAACAGATGTACTAGGGAAATGAACGTGGAAGAGTTAAAGCAGATGGTTTAATGAGTTTGCCATGCTGGGTTGCATGAATTATGTGTATCAAATATACAAAAATGCTTTTATACACTATGTGACAGTTTTGAACATGAAGACAAAGTCATACATCTGACATCCCAAAGGGGCAATCATTACATTGCACACTGGAGGGGTGTGAAAGACGCATGGGTGGGCTCATGCCTCAGTGGGCAACATGCCATGCCTAATCAACAACCCCCTCTTTAATCATAGTTAGCTTAAGCAACATGTTTACTTGCAGTATTACATTTTGTAAAATGCACACCTATGGATTGTAGGGTATACTGCACCATTTGGCCATACTTGTTAGTAGTATGAAATGGGAGCCTGATCGTTTTTTCTTAAAGGATATTTTGAAACATAATGATATCAAAATAATATAATAACATAAATGATATCCATAACTATTTTATGCATAAATTGCATTTTTCTCCACATTGCCAAACTGTAAAGAGTTATATGGAACTTCTTGACGCGGTGCACACTTCACCTGATCAAACATGATAAGTACTCTCAGCATTGAGCATTAAATCACAAATTCTTTCAGTCCTGTGTTTCCTGCCAGGTAAATAGTCAAACAATAAAAAGGGAAATATTATTTTCTTCAAGGTCATCAAGTTCCAAACTTGCTTCTACAGCTTGCTTAATGATTTATATATCTTAAAGACTGTATAACACATTCCAAGTAATACAATAATATAATTATTCTAAGGTAATCTTCACCCATAAGCCTGTGTATTTTTACAAATTTGTGGGTTTGGTAAGACCATTGTTAGGTGTTACTGTACACGGCATGTACGCATGCACAGAAGTGTTTAATATACTGATATTTAAGCATATTAGACTTTGAAACGCATACGGCGTCTTGTTTTTTTTCAATATCTCTGCAAGCCTTTTGGTGTTTACTTAATCCTGTGAAATTTTAAAAAGCATATATACTGATAGGTTATTGAGAATTGTAATTAACTTTAAGAGAGGAAAATCTAATTTGACATTGTACGCATGCAATATAGTAGGGTTGCAGTTAATTTGAGGCATACTGATTCTATCAATGGGATATACCCAACAGGGTCAGACTGGAGCTGACTCAGCAGCCCCGGCACTTTATGAGGCCGGTCGCAAATTACAGTTGTATACTCTTGCAATGTGTGGCCATACATATCCATTGGAGTGGCTGTCTCCGTAAGTATACAGTCATGTCGATCAACGGCCCAATGGGAATTTGTCCTGTGTGCTAAATGTGCATGAATTAAAGGTGTCATTATTATTGTTTATTGTATTATATAGCACTATCATATATTACAGTGTTTTATATTGGGTATGTCCTGGAATGAGAATTCTGATTGAGGGAGGTCTAAGCCAATCACTAGAGACTTCTCAACACTCCTGATTGGCTGAGAGTTCAGAAGCCTCTCCTGATAGGCTGAGTCCCTTCTTTACGCCGAGCTCAGTGTAAGCTGTAGCCAGCAACAGGTATGTGTGTGTGTGACTGTGTGTGTGTGTATGTGCCTGTCTTTATTTGTGTGACTGTGCGTCTGTGTACCTGCGTGTGTAATGTCTGGTGATAGAGAGGTTAATTATCTGAAACTGCTCATATCTGGTAATGATTGGATGTATATTATAATATAAATAATATTACATCCGAAATCACCATAGTTCCGAAGGTTTCCTAAAAACTTATATAAAATGCATTATATGTCTAAGTGATGTGACAGTATGTATATGTGAATGAGTGTGTATGTGAGATTATAGTGTTGTTTATAACATAACAATTTGTGTTAAAGAAACTAGAGGTAAGGGGGAACTTGCTAAAACAAGCTTACAATCTACAATATGTTGTTGTAAAATGTTGCTGGCTCATTAAGCTAAAAACTGTGTTAAAAGTATGAACCTACACCAGGAACCCATATGGTATTTGCATATGACTATGACTGTTATTTACAGGGTTTAAGTCTAGGATGTAAAAGAGATTCTGGCCCTATTACACGATAAAAAAATCGTATATTTGCACTTTTCAAGGTTTTTTAATCTTGACTTACTCACCTCACTGCAGCACATGCTGCCTCACCTGGTACCCCTTATTTTAGAAAATCAAGCCTGGGTAGAATGTAGTATAAAGCTGTCCTGATTATAACAGAAGGTGTGGGAATTGGTAGAACAAAGTGCGGGCCAAGGGTTTGTTTTCATCCATCAATATCCATATTCCTCTGTGTGTATGTGTGTATGGGAGAGAGTGTTAGAGTTGAACAAGGATTATCAGGTAATAAATACATAAATACTATATTAATAATACATGTGGGCCTATGTTGTAACATAGGAATCCAGCTTCTGGCTCACTTCTTGTAAAACAATCAAAGTTTAGAAATAAAGAACTTGGTGTCTGAACATCTGTGTACAAAGCATTCGGAGGCTTATACTCACAGCATGATGCAAAATTAGTATTTTTATTCAGTATTAGTCAATGATGCCCTATAAATGTGACGCTCTGTGACATTTAATTGTCACAATACAGAAGTTATCTTTATTTTGACAATGGGTATAATCTAGACTTCCAGGGCCATTCATCGACCAAACAGCTCCCCAGATAAGTGGTCCCTTTGTCACCCCGCACCCACAGTGGTCCCTTTGTCATCCCAGACAGTTGCCTTCAACTAAGAACAGCCTGGTTGACTCCCCTACAACCTGCATCACTGTGGTAACCGTCACACCTAGGAGAATCCTGGGGAAGTGCTACTGCTCCAGGTTTCTGGGCCACTCTCCGCTCACTTCCCAAATAAAATTAGCGTGTGTCTTGCAAAGTCAGTGAGACCGCCTTCAATATCAGCGGGACCTCCTACTTACATTCCACAAGGGCGGACTCCGGGTAGCCGGAGCCAGAAAGTTCCTAGGTATGGTGACCGTAGGCCTAGAATTAAGCATTAATTTAAGGGGTGTATGTAATCCAGGGGACCTTAAACAATAGCCTACTACTGCATCTATGCACATTAAGGTGATAAGATATACAAAGAGCAAGGTTTAGGCTAGAGAGGCTTGTAAGTTTAGAACAGACCAGTAATTTGCTTCAACGAAAGTACATCTCTCTCTATGTATATATATATATATATATATATATATATATATATAGACAAGGGCATTCGGATTCATACGAATTGCAAATTTACAAAATTTTTGTAAATTTGGCGATTCATAAGAAGCCCTGACAACGAGGTCAGACCTCCCACAAGTCGGACGAAAATGAAGCAAAAAATTTGGGGGACCTACATTCACTCACTCTCCTACACTCTCATTCTCTCTCATGCTGTCTAAATGTTTCCCTACCTTTTCTTCCGACCATTTCCACTTCTGCCGACTACTTCCTCTTCCACATTTTCTTCTATCTTTTATCTTCTCCCTTCTCTTTATCTCTATCTTCAATCTGCAATCTTCTATCTTCATCCGCATCTCGGCAGACATAACCGGTTGGCATAACTTGCAGTGAAGTCCAACCTGGGAGAAGATTGACTTCACACAAGCATCACCATTTTGGCCAGGGGTTCCCACAGGGATCTGTCCATGGAGATGTGGATGAAGACAGCTGAGTGCAAAGATCAGAGGTTTTAAAGAGCAGAAGATGCAGAAGAAGGAGTGGTCAGCAGAGAAGGTAGGGAAACATTTAGAGAACGTGATAGAGAGTGAATGAGAATGAGAGTGAGAGAGTGTGTGAGATTGAATGCAGCTGGATGCCAAGATCAAGGCAAGCCAGAGAGAAGTAATACTACAGAAGGTTAAGAACAAGACTCGCCTACTTTAAAAATACTAACTCCATTTGAAGCCCTACAGACTGCTAAACAACAATGGTTACTAGACTAAGGAGATGTACTAGAGATGCAGAGACCAAAAAAACAAATACTCTGTTCTCCAAAAACCATCCAAGGTTTACTCCTATTTGCAGAGCAGCAACATAGTAGGACAGGACATATGAGAGAAAGAAAAACACATAACACCAATGCAAAGAGAGCAAACCACAGCAATCTCACAGAACAGGAACCATTCAACATCACAGTAGCAGACATCCAACAGTGAGTCAATAACATGAAGAGCCCAGACATGGTCCTCATCTATGGACTGAAGAAACAGCAGTACATCAACACATAGCAGCACAGATGAACTACCTGCTAGCAACAGGCTCCCACCCAGACTGGGCTTATATAAGGAAGGACAGTTCTGATCATAAGGGAACAATACCCTCTAACTACCAGATAAAAACCTGTCACCCCACAACATGGAAAGTCCTATCAGGCATTATAACCACCAAGCTATAGGAACACATGGGCCAGTACAGCACAGCTCAATAGGGCATCAGAAACAACACCAGAGGCTCTAAGCACTAGTTGCTCATAGACAGAGCAGTTGCTCAAGACTCAATGTCTAGACATACCAACCTGAGCATAGCCCAGATTCACTACAGGAAAACCTATGATTTAATGTCACATGCATGGATTTGTGAATGTCTAGAGCTAAACAAAGCCAACAGGGCACTAAGGACCTTCCTCAAGAACTCAATAGGAGTCTGGGAGATAACACTGAAAGCCAATATGATGAGGAATCCAAAGAAGGCAGTAACATCCAACCAGTGAAGGATACTGCAGATTCTAAAGAACCAGCTCAATGGGAAGAACAAGATTCACACCATCAACACATACGCCCTGCTAGTCATCACCCTACTGGGATAGTGAGCTGGCCAAAGGAGGACATAGAGGCTGCCGATGTGAAGACCCAGAAGCTCCTCTCAATGGACGGAGGCTTAGAAGTCCAACACCCAGAGACTGTACACCAGCCGGAAAAAAAAGGTGGACGGGGTCAGGTACGTGTCAAAACCACTGTCCTGGATGAAACCAAGAGCATCTGGGAATCTGGGAGTACATCAGTAAACTGGCACTCAAAGTTGAGCTGTTGAGAGAATGCCTGAACCAGCAACAAACATGGAAGGAAGATCAAGTAGAGGACGTATCATGGCAAGAGGCAGGCATCTACCGCACGAGACAGGGCCAAAGTGCAGAGAGGCTTCTGAGACAGTCTAACACATGGTTAGGGGGGTGTAAGCTGCTCGCAGGAACAGCGTACACTGAACGGCACAACCAAGTTGCTGGCATTGTGTACAGGAAAATCTGCACAGTGTATGGGCCAAACCCTCCCAAGTCCAAATGGAATATTCCACAGAAGGTTGTAGAGAATAGCAGGGCTAAGATCCTATGGGACCAGATCCAGACGGACAAGCAGGTACGGCCAATCAACGTGACATCATGGTGGTAGACAAGTACCAGAAGACAGCGTTGGTGAAAGATGTAGAGGTGCCAAGTAACAGCAACACCAGGAAGGAGTATGAGACGCTTGAGAGGGCCTGAAAGAAGAACCAGAGAAGATGTGGAGTGAAGGCCAAAGCGGTCTAAGTGGTCATAGGAGCACTCGGGCTTGGACATAATCCAGGAACGACACTCCGGGAATTTTGTTTATATATATATATATATATATATATATATATATATATATAATATATTTATGTTAACAAAAATGGTTTTATCTAATTTGTTTCAATAAACTGCCTTTATCTGCAGACCTATAGGCTGCCATTGTTGTCAGTTGGGATATTTTGGGTGACTTACTCTGCACAATCACCACACTGAACTGATTCCTTATTGCAGTACTATGTAGTCATTTCCTACATAGACTTTCATTAGTCAGAATGTCCGGCTGGCTGGTTAACAATGAGCCATTGTATTGTTCACCACAGGCAATATGATAAGGAGTCAGGACACCAATCTCCCTTAGTTTGCCCTATAGAATATTTCCAAACCAAGTCAACCTCATACAACGATATGTACTATTTTGCATTTAACGTACGAGAATGTCCCCAACAGAGAGTTACTGTCATGTTCCTGAGCTATGTCCTTTTGGTCACCAAAAAATCTGGATCCAATTTTGAAGAACAAAACAGGAACCTCCATTTATACAATTTTAGATATCTATAACTCAAACACAGGTTTCCTTAACAAGATTAAGAAACACAGGCAAGGTGTCTGAAGAAACCAACTTAATTTGTGCCAGAAGAATGTTTTGAACTGCCCTGCTAGTAACCTGTTTCCCATTAACAAGGTAATTGCATTTGGACTATCAGGTCAGCAACAGCAGCTATAGAAATAAATAATTTACACACACTATAAACAAAACAACCGCTAGACTTATTTGCAGTAGCGGTGTATTGCCTACTCAACCCACACTATAAATTCTAATAATATGTCAGGTGGCTTACATGTTAAAAGAAGCAGAAACCCATACTAAATGACATTTTTCCATACATTTAAAATTTTAGGTGATTGGAGATTTTCATTTTTTCATTTGTTCATTTTTCTTTTAGAACGTTACTACATCATTTATATAAATAAGTAATGTTCTCTAAAGCTTTAGATTTTGATACCCCCTCTATTTTCTGCTACACTGATATGGAATTAATTTAAATATAACTATTCTGAAGCTCTTCTTTCTCTTTTTCAATTCCTACATTTTACAGTTCTGTGCACCAAAAATTAAAACAAGGAATGCATTAAAAACCTACATTTTGTGTATCACAGGAGCAGCCTTCTTAACTTCCTCTTTGGAGGATCTGCATGATTATTCCTTACTAATTAATTTTTCTCTGACCGATAGTTAAGATTCTGATTGTTGTTGATTGGTCCAGGCAGCCTTTTTAAGACCGGAGAGAGGGAAAGAGGGAGACGTTTACAAAAATAAATTAATCGATCTGATCAGTGGTGTTCCTCAAAATCTTGGGGTTTACCTGCAAACTGTGTTGAGGGGCCCTCTTTACATATGTTTTCCATTTTGGAGCCTTGGAAAACGTAAATAAACATGTAAAATTAGTGCTTACTTCTATGCATTTATATCATGGCGCATATAAACACAATTTTGCTCAAAATACAAAGTGGAAAAGAAAGTAAAATAAAAATGCCAGTTATTTGGTGTAATAACACAACTTAAACAGGTATAATACCTTGGTGCAGAACCAACACACTGACCACAAGTGTGTAAAAGATACACAAAACAATGAAATAAAGTGCTGTGCAAATTTTACAAAAAAACACCACAATATGTGTGAAAATTAAACAATACTTAAATTTTTTGTTGTTTTTATTGTAAATTTTGCGCAGCACTTTATTTCTTTGTTTTGGTGAAAAAAATACCTCGGAACTATCAGCGTTTTGCCCGGAGACTTTGGGAGAAGTGCTGCTTTTCCAGGTTTCTCAGTTGCCACCAGAAAGCTCTGGATCGGGGGAGTGGTGTTCTGACGCACCCCACTCCCCCCATTTCCTCCTTAAACAGAGGCACATCTGGGAATTAAAGTCAACCCTTGCCCTTTAAGGCCAGGTGTATCTAGGCAGCAGTCACATAATAAGGAAGGTCAGATTACACGGCTTTGGGCCCTGGAGCAATTATACATGAAGGGCCCCTTTCCCTACCCTTTTTTTTTTGCTTTCTGCCTCCTAAGGTCTATTTTCTTCTGTTATTTTGTTTCTTTTGCTCATCTCTTTTTTCCATGTCACCTGCTGACATGTTTTCCTCACTTTTTTCTACCAAAAAATACTGATTGCTGTAATAAAATCAAAAGGTGCTTCAACAAAGTATTAGTTTAAGGGTGTGCACACTTATGCAACCAGGATATTGTGAGTTTTGGGGGGTTCCCCTCTCAAAGATTTCAGTTTGCTTTGCAATTAAATTCTTCACGTTATAGGTCACATTAAAGGTGGAAAAAGTTCTGACATGATTAATCTTTGTCTCAATCTTTAACATCATAAGAACCTACACAGGGGTGTGTAGACTTTTTATATCCACTATATGTGGTTCCAGTTCTGGGTTGCTAAGCCAGGCATTTGACTCAAGGTTGCAAGGCCTGCCCAGTCGCAATTGTCTGGTAGGATTTAATATTTGAATAGGCGCCTTTCCATTTTGGTGATGTTTTACATTTAACATTTTTACATTTACATTTAATATCTCATGCAAAGACAGGTACTAACTATATTTCAAACATTTTAACATAGCTGTTATTACAGACCGCGCTATGGCCACAAGCCATAAAGCAGCTTGTCAAGATATTGATAAAATATTGTCGATATAGACAAGATTAACACTAAACTGCCCTGTAATTAACATTAGAGGCCTTGGGGTCCATCCTGTTCTTTCTTAGGGAGCTTGGATTGTTCTTAAAAAATAGTAATTTCATGGAAATAAATCACAGCCTATCAAGCTCATGACATCTGTTGCTGTATTATGTCACATACAGTATGTTTAAAATCGATATGGAAGAGAAGGCAATGAATAATATATGTTTAACCACTTAAAGGGACCTCAAATTTGTCTTAATTCATTTTTAAGGTATATTGGAGCCCATTTTCCATGAAAAAAATTCAATAACAGACCTACCCCTCCCAGAATGCAGGATATAAAGATATATTGCAAGATACACCATTTGAGACAAATATCTCTTAATATAGTAATATCTCACTATATTGGCAAGTACCAAGCATTCTATAATATCTAATAATTGGTACAGTCAAATGCCTATTTAAACACTTAAAATAAGTTTCACTATCCATACATATTTAGTCATGGCCATCATGAGGTCACTCAAGAATAATTTGGGGAAACTAATGGGCAGGGTCTACAATACATAGAATATATAAATGTGGTAGGATGTTCCTTTTAACTATATTTACCCTGCCTGTCCAGGGAAAGTATAAAAACATAATTTTAATATTAGATAGGTGGCCGTATACTTACATCCCATATACAATTACAGGGGGACAAAGGGTCGCGAAACAACCATCAGGTTATTGCATATGATGATAACAGCCCATTTTCAAACCCTTAATGGTAACCCATAGATGCTACAGTGACAAAATTAATAGTAGAGGAGAAAATGATCACCCTTGTCTGGTGCTGAAAGGGTGAACAATTCCAAAACCATACCATGAACATGTGTATTTGGCAACAAGTGCAAAGATTGGATCTGGCACAGCAGATTTGGCTGCAGGCTGATCCATTGTAATAAATCCCTGTGCTCAAGCCAAATGTTTTTTCTGTGTACATAAGTACAACTCCAAGGCTGCTTTGGAGGTTTGAGCATAGTGAATGAGGCTGAAGAATCTGATGATTTGTCTGTCGCCCACTATCTAAGACTAAAACCTACCTGATTGGGGCTAATGATTGTATTCAAAAAGGTTTGAGTCTAAGGGCTAAGATCTGAGTAAGAATGAATGTGGTTTTTGCCTCCAGGGACTCTGCAGCTAATTCTGAACCCTCTAAGAGATGAGTAAATCAATAATTTAAATTAATTTAAAAGAAAAAAGAAATTGAGGCTACACAAAAAAAAAAACAAGAAATATATCTGTCAGAGATAAACAAATAACAAAAAATGGCATTTATGTCTGTACTGCAGTGTAACTTTGAGGGGACCCAGTATTATAAGTGGCATTCCTGATTGAAGAGGAAGAGATTTTTGTCTCATGTGGAGTGTTACAGGGCAACGTGTAACAAACTCTATTAACCCCTTAAGGACAATGGGCGGTCCTTAAACCCATTGAAAACAATGCATTTTGAGCCCGTACATGTACGGCTTTGTTATTAAGGGGTTAAGGATTTTGAATCACAGATTCGATGAAAAATATCGATGAAAGGATGACGGTTCCGATGAGTACAAGTACTGAAAGACTATCCAAAATCACAAAATGTACTCAAATTTCCGATGTCTAATGTCTTACTATACATTAGTATTTCGGACAAGCAATCTTCTTTTGCTAAGTCAATGTTGGAAGTACTCGATGTGTTGACGAGCTTTCAGTCCCCTATAATCATTTCTCCCAGCCAAGTAAGGTAATTTATTGTTCTAAAAAGCTAAAAAAGAATAGTTAACTTTTAAAGTTTATTAAATGACAAATACTGTGAATTTATGGGTGTGTAAAATATGTTCAAAAGACTTTTTTTTGGCCTCTAAAAAGAATGCCCTCTGATTTCCTTCCAAAATCTGGTCAATTTAGCTGCAGAAAAAGGTCCAAAGGAATAAAACTCTCAAGTTTTAACAAAACAGATGTGGTGTTGAGGTAGGTGGTAAGTAGGAGGAAGAAGCATTTGTTTTGAAGCACCTGGATTATAAATGCAGCCATGCTCTTTCTAAGTTAAAAATGATACTGCACAACATAACACTGCCATTATTAAATGGTGACGTTCTAGTGAGAATGACCATATTTATCGGCGTATAACACGCACTGGTGTATAACACGCACCCTCATTTTAACAAGGAAATTTGAGTAAGAAAGTTTAAATATTAAAATACTCAGACACACACACATACTCAGACACACACACAAACACACTCAGACACACACACTCAGACACACACACATTAATGTTATATATTGCCAATATTGCCAGTATTTGAGAGGCCCATCCAGACTCCCTACCTTTTGGGAGATCTGGTATGGGTCCTCTTTATCTTCCAGCGTTTTACTTTTGTGCGTTTAACTTGTTGTGCTGATGCCGGGGCCGGAGTGACGTCATCACTCGGCTCCCAGCATCAGAGAGGGGCACGCGAGAGAGCTGTGCAGGGGAAGATTGTGCAGCTCTAAGATTTATCGGCGTATAACACGCAGGTAGGGTTTCAGCTTCATATTTTAATTTTAAAAGTGCGTGTTATACGCCGATAACTACGGTACTTATAAGACAATTCACTATCCTATCTATAAAAATGGTGTAGTGATGGTATTAATTTTGCGTCCTACCAATACAGTACATTTTAGCAGAGGTGATTCAAATATGCCAGACATTACAAAGCAAGGGTGTTATGACCTCATCATGCTTACTAGAAGCCACCAGTATTGATGTGGTAGCCCAGGGATTTTGGGGTTACACCCAGCATTTGGTCTTTATATGTGCCTGTACATAATTCCATAAATCATTAACTGACTGGACTTACCAGAAATCCAAAAACCAGACAGCCACATCCATTGTTCCCCCTTTGGCTGTCATAGAAGCTGCATCTGCAGCTTCCGCCTCTAAAGAATGCTGGTGACAGTCTTTATTAACCCAGTGCATTTCATGGTTAGCTCCTGAAAATTACTCCTGACAATTACTCTTTGTTTTTTTGTTTGTTTTTTACCTGGCTTGTCTTGTTTGACCTTGTTTGCTTTCTGTGATGCTGACCCAGCTTGACCAGGCCTCACTTCTGCCTAGTATCCTTGCCTAGCCTGTCCTTAGCTTGTAGCTCCCTGGTATCCTGACCTGGCTTGTACTGACCTCATTGCTCTCAATGCTCTCTGGTCCTTACCCAGTTTTTCCTTGCACGAGGTCCTGCTCGTATTCTGCTGGTCATCAGCCACCGTTGCTCTAGGGTTCTGTACGCAATGACGTTGCACCACCTTACATTAATTGGTTTGAATCGGATGAATCCCAAAATGTACCTAATATAAATTGTGGGAATTGTAAGGATTTTTGTTTACGTTTGTACATGGCCCTTCTGGCACTAAAGATTGAAAAAGCATTGCCAGCCAAAAACATTCTGACCCTATAAAGTGGGTTGTATACAGCTGTGGAGAGAGCCGCCATCACAAATCTTGTGGCCCAGTACACTTAGGCCCCATGTCCCTTTCATCATCCCACTTCATGTACATCCCATTGCAAACAAGATAAGAAAAGCAGTGGAGTCCTGTACTATTGCACAAAGCAAATCCCAATCGACTCCTGCAAATTTAGGAGTCAAAGCTCCCAAGATTATTGTTTTTATTGTGCTGTTTCCTTTTAACGTAGTTATACTTTTTTTTTTTACAGCTGCATTTTAGCTTAGACCAGTTTACGACAAACATCCTGACTCCTGCCTGAGGTAAACAATTGACTTTGCCATAAAGAATCGACTATGTGAGATGTTTGGGTAGGTAAGGTCATCCAAAATATCACATGACTGATAACAATGGCAGTTAAAGAAGGTTTATTAAAAGAAAATACAATAAAAAGTTTTCTTCAATGTTAACCAACATTACTGTATACACCATTGTATTTAAGTCTCAAAGAAAAATACTTGGCTTTCCATAGGAATTAAACTTTAATGATGTTTTTCTCAGACTTTGTTACCCAAACATACCATATGAATATATTTTATGAACATATCGACAAAGCATCATTTTGCATTTGTTATGTTATTTAAATACGAGCATTTACATTAGGAGGAGAAAAAAATAAAAACATGTAACCCAATTGAGTTCAGCCTACCCCACATTTCCCTAAGTGATCCAGATATTACATATAAATATAATTAAATAATGTATACCATGTTTCAAGCACAGGTGAATTATTACAAAAAAAATATTTCTGTTAGAACCCTAAATATGTGGGAATTATATGAGCAAAACATTACCCCATTTGAGAATTATTCTTGCTATGGTCCTTTTTCTGGTTCCACAAAAAAAATATTTTATGGACGGCACAAACGGGTTTCAACTTCAAGCAAAAATAGCTGTAGTAATAGCAGTTAATAGTAGTTTTTTTATGTCATGATCTATGTCATGCCAGTACCTCAAAACAAAATATAATTTCTATGACCTAATGCTTTCGTTTGAGTTTAATAACAAGCAATTAGGTTAATGATGCAATTATTCTGACAACCCTTCAAACAAAATAAAGAGGTTATTTATCAAAGTGATCTGAAAGTATGGGAAAATATAAAAAAAATATATAGTACTAGTAACTTTTTTAGCGAGGCCTCATTTTTTCGCATATACCATAGAGACTGAGGATTCCAGAAATCCTGGCGAACAAGACATTTACGTGAAGGGGAGCGAGAACACAGGACCAAATTAACACATCAACATAATCTCACCATTTGACATATACAATTATGCAGCTGTCATTAAATATATACATGAAACCCCAAAACAAATAAATATGTATTAATGTCCTAATATACACATTTAGAGCTGTTATATATATATAAAAAAAAGATTTAAAATACAAAAAGGTTTTAATAAGATTAGGTACTGGCTGGATATAACAATTCTAGCACTAGTTGGAGCAATTTATCAAACACTAGCCCAAATTCCACCACATTATAAAGGTTTCACTATGGTGGAATGCTTAAATGCATGATTGCAATGTAAGTGGATCACCATTCTGCCTCTAACTTATGGAACTGAATTTCATGGATTCTTGGTAAACTGAATGTTTGGGTTACTGCTCATCAAAATCATTTTTTCACTGCAACTAATATAGTTCATTAGAAAATGTAAGGTCCATTTTAATTCATTAGAAGATTAAAGGTCCATTTTAATTGGGAGATTAGTTTTTCCATGTACTCTTGAAAGGTGATATAGAGAAAGTAGGTGAAAGATTGATTTACTGTTGATAGCAGGTATGTAAGGTCTTAAGACTAAATTATTCTTACGTTTTCTATTTATTTTATCATACAGATTTCTTACGTCTCTGCTATTTGAGAGATATTTACTTTTGCGTCACACAAATAAGTTATCGGCTTAGCTGCTGCTTTGTCAACCCATTGTTCATAGAATTCTGTGCGATATCAACACACCCCAGGAGCTATACAATACTGCTATGTCTGCCAGCTGGAATTCGGTAATGGGACTCTAGCCAAGCAAGTCACCTTCCACTCAAACATGTGTCTCCACTGTATGACATAGAAGAAACTAATGAAGACCACTCACTCGCCTTGTAATTCACCCAGCACCCAGTGTAATTCCACCTCTCAGCCTAAAAACCACAAGATCTCCTTTATATTGGAACTTGGCTTCATCCACACATGGCTCGTAGATCAATCCCTTGAAAAATGATGTATCTTTTTTTTATAGGTTCAGTATTTAACATGCTAGACATTAATCTAATATTGCACAGACTAATGTACCATAACAAACACTGAAATACCTCTGTTATTTATTACCGAGAATTTTTTTTTAACCTCTTCGTTTACGGGAGAACCCATAGCCCATAACTTTGCATTGCGTTACATATTCAGTGGTAGTGATAGGTTAAATGACTAAACACAAGCAGAAAGTTGCAATATTAGGAAAAAATGTTTCTTTTACAGATATTTTTTTGGCATTAAATGAATAGTCAGGCACATTGTTTTATGTTGCCTGTTCTTGCTTTTTAAAGCACCGGGATTCAATTATTCCTTCATTTGAACACTGATGCTTTCTTTATGGCGTCGATAGAACTGTTCTCGTTCTTACATCTCGGAAATTAATTTCCAAACGTCTTATGACCGTAAGACATTTTGAGAAGCCCCATCTGCCAGACTCCTGGAGAGTATGGTTTGAGTTGGGAGGAGGAGCGGGTAAGAACGTTTTGTTGGTAACATTTGTTCACCAGGAGAAGCAGGTTCTTGGATGTCCCCATGTGATCTCGGTAAAATGTCCTCCTTTCATTTTGGACTTTTGGTTGGCGCTGTTGCATTTTTTTTTTTATTTTGTTCAACTTTTATTGGTGCGAGCAAACCATTGCTGCTTTCTGTATCCGTTCACTGATCGCTTTGTTTTCACATCTCAGAATTTCATTTCCAACTTATGCTCATAAAGAAAGGAGAGAAATCCATCTGCGGAGTTGTAGCGCAGCAGGAAGAAGGACCAATAGCTTTTACGTCTCCCATCCGGTTGTATATCTGTTTTCATTTGTCTGTGGGAAAATTGCCTCATATGGCTATGTTTCAGAGTTCGTGTGTATGTTCGTGGGAAAAGGGGTGGTTTCATGGAAGAGAATTCCAGAGGTAATAGGCCAATAAAACAAATGAGCTCAAAAATGCTTGTTCTTGGCTTAGTGAGAATGTGAAAATTACCAAAACACAACCCTTTATATTACTCTTCCCAAACCATCCTTATTTTATTGGGTACAACCTTCTGACACAGTTCATCTCTTCCCTCTACTTGACTCATATCAGTCATGCATTTACTCACAACACTTGAATGAACTCGTTTAAGGTAGGCAAATGGTTTGAAAATAATGTAAAGGCAATTTCTACTAACCCTCCTAGATGTCACTAGTTCTTAAGGTTTCTGAGGAATGAATCAGAGTGGCAGGAACAAATGGTGTGATCAAAACATACAAACATTCAAGAAGCAACCAAAGCCTCCATGAGATTGTTAAGAAGTAATGTGAGGCCTTCATCACATAAGAAGTCCATGTCCAATTAAGAGACGTTTAAATGGTGAACATAAGACAAGTTTAAATGATAGTGTGATTAAATCGATTGTTATACTAGGAAGAAGGGAAAGCTGGGCAAGTTAATTATACAATGTGGAGGGTATGGTTTTCTATGTATACAATAAAAAAAATACTAAAATAAAATCATTAACACAGAAAAGGTAAAATAAAGGACAGTGGCCATTTAGCAAAGAACAGACAGTCTAAAATGTGATGATATCATTGCCGAAAGCAAAAGGGGCTAAAATGTAGCTTTCTAAATGATGGGTTAATATCTCAGTTTTTACAATAAACAAAAAAGGTTGAGTCAAGGACAAAGAAAATGGATACAGAGGGAGGAAATTTAGAGTCAGGGTTTTTTTTTTTGCTGATTATCATTGGCTTCCCTGTTAATAAAGAAGATGCTTCTTTAATACGGTAGATGGCAGACATATTATATGAATTATATGAATATATTATATTCCATTAATGTACTGACAATCTCAGTACAATCATATTCCTTCCATATAATTACAATGACTATGAAAGCACAAAGTCCTATAAGCAACAGGCCAAAGGTTTTATGTGAGGTTTTTTTTTAGTCCAGCCACTCACATGTTTTTATTTAATGCAGTCTTTTGTTTTCACAAAACCATCTTGACATTATTTGCTGTTTTTGTAGTTTTATTGAATCATTTCTTTTTCTGGCCATGATTTTTGTTGCTTTCTTTTGTATTTTTATTATCATTAGTATTTTCTATTAAAATGGTACCATTATTATTATTGTTATTATTATATGTCATAATTCCACATGATGTAGAACATATTGCGGCAGGGTTATACAGGGTTGTCTTAATCAGGGGCAAAAGGAGCAGATGTCCAGGGCCAAGGCTTATCTTAAGGGCCCACACTAGCTGTCCCTTGGGTCCCCTTAATGAAGAGGTCTGTGCCAGAGGCTGCATAGGCCTCCCCAAAGTGTGAGTGTGCTGGGAGTGGGGCCTATTGTAGGGAAGATTGCCCCGGACCCCTTTATGTATAAAGATGGCCTGGTTTCATTAATCGAAAAGAACACGGAAAGATTTTAGAAAGCCTTGCATATTGTGCATTATCAGTCTGTAGCTCCAGTATCTATAATATAAGAATGACAACAGGATCAACAGGATGATATGGCTGTCTATAAATTACTCGTAACATTTTAAAGTAGAGTTCCGTTTAGAGCAGAAAACCATATGAACAGTGATTGCAATGTAACATGGTGACAAAATTAAAGATGTCCACTATTGAAAAGTTCTGCAGATAAGATTTGTTAACAAATAAGTTAAAATATTTTTGCAACACTTGATTTGTACATTATA
The DNA here is from genome assembly GCF_027358695.1 of Spea bombifrons. Classification (NCBI taxonomy): domain Eukaryota; kingdom Metazoa; phylum Chordata; class Amphibia; order Anura; family Pelobatidae; genus Spea; species Spea bombifrons. Next base: position 82,066,784 of record NC_071087.1, read on the forward strand.
ACATGCGATGCCAATGTTACATGTGGGTCTTTCCACATACTTCTGCTTAGGAATATGCAGCGTTTGGCCATTAGAGGACAGTGAGCCAACGTTCATAGGGTAAGATGTAGGGTCCCATAATGCTTCGATCTCAGAGGCTTTGTTTGCAAACATATAATTTATATCACAATTGTCACAAGTTTACCTTCTTTTGATTAACACAGTGAGTCACAGACAACTTTGAAATATATGTTTATTAAGCACCTTCTTTATTACATGTGAATGAAGATCACATGTGAATCCTCCGAACAACACAAAACCACCTGTGTGTTACATTACATAATCACAGGGTCAAAGGCTGTCCTCAAGTAATGGGCGTGCAGTAAGGAAGAAATGTTAACATTTACAGCGTACCTTGAGATTTGGAGGGGATATCTACTCTAGACATCCCAACACCCCCACAAGTTTTATATTGCTTGAAAGCATACCCCCTTGAAGATTTCAAAGACACTCCACTTATCTTTGTAGGTCGCCGACAGCAACCACAAAACGTTTCAGGCTTATTTGAGGATGGATGCTACATGCTGGCCTACCTGGAAAAAAAGAAAGAATAAGGAGACTCCAAATCATGAATGCTCAAAGTGGTTTCAAGCTAAGAAATCCCACAAACTATATATTTCCATAAAAGCACACACCAATTTCCTTTCTGGATGGCATACTATAATCACAATTCTAAAGGGAACACAGGATTTAGAGATTTTTTTACTCAGGTCAGGTATATTTTGGCATGGATGCTGCATGCTGAGCTACCTGGAACAAGAACGAAAACACATAAAAATACTATTCCACTACTCCTGAGCACAAACATACCACACTTAGCGTTATACAGTCACAATAGGCCACCAATTCATTAGAGTGAATAGGGGTTTTTAAACTTTTTTACAGTTGAATCAGGAAGGTCCATGTCATTCTTTTGAAGGTAAAAATAACTGGTCCTAAAGACCAAAATAACCGTCACAAACTATATGTTCCCTGGAAGCACATCATCTGAACTTACCTTTTTATGTTATCCACCGCAAACACAAGTCTAATAGGAACACAAGAGTGTGCAAATCATGAGTGTGCAAAGTGATTTCAACCTTTTTGCAACTTATTTCATGAAAAAACTGCCCTCCTGTATGAGGGACGGTCTTTCCTCAATATAAGGGAGAGTTTGAATAGGCTAAAAGCCAGTAATGGTGTTGGGGAGGGTGTAAAATGTTGCTCTGTATGTAATATGTAGCAAGCCATGGAGCAAATAATGTACTTAGCTGGGGTTAATGATCATAGTGATCGTATTAATAGTTTTTATGCAACTGATTTTTTATATTAAAGGTTTATACTTTCAAAAATAATTTTTTTTCTAACGTACAATACTATTTTATTAATTTTAAATAATCTGATTAATTGGTGGTTCATAGAGAATTTAGTTTGTTATTAGATTACTAAATTAGGGGGTAGGGTTCTATAGTACATGGCCTGTTGGAAGTGGACCCACTATGCAAAGGGCCAGAGCCACATTTCCTCCAGAGTTCCAAAATGTATGTGGTCGCTGGAGTTTAGCTGTAGGCACTGCAACTGTAAGGTCTCTGGGGATTAGACAGGATAGTAGTTTGGGTCACAGCCAAAGTTCTTTAACGAGCAAGAGAAATCAAATTATAGTCAGGGATCGGTTGGTAACAACGACCATGTTCAACCAGAGTAGAATAAAATGAAGGCATAGACAGGAGGCTTACACGCCTAATAACATTTAGCTGTGAACACAGGTGAAGTCAATCTAAGTCACCATATCCATGAATGAGATAAGCTAATACAGCATCCATAAGGAGTCTTGAAGGGTTGATCGAAGAAAAAATAAATCATACAATGCCTCACAACCACTAGGTCCCTTGTTCAACTGTTACGTAAGGTGCCACAGTGCGCACCCAGGGCATGGCCCTTTCAGAGTGGGTGTGCATGCACCTCTCCACCTGGGTGCTATAGCAGTATGGGAATTTTAGTGTTATAAAAATAATAAGTAGGGTATTTTAGGGTTAGGATGACTTAATTGTGAGCGTTAGGGTTACAGTTACTTTATCTAGAAAGTAAGTTGCATTGGTGAGTTGCAAGGAAACTATTTCATGGGTCATTGGTTATTTGTTATTCATTGGTTTATGCATTTTTGCCCAATGGTTAAAAACTAAAAAAAAATGTTTTATGCTCTGGGCTGCTGGGAGAATGTGAGATTTTATTCATGTTATTTCGTAACATTATTTGGAGGGTGGCTCATTACGTACGTTAGTGACTAAGCTAATGGGATTTGCTTGTCCGAGGAGAAGCTTCAGTACGACAGACTTGATAAAGTTCACATTTTTAACTTTGCCTGACTTTATACCCCCTCTAAAAATGTGTGGAATAATCTTTGATAAAAATTCCAAGCTTGAAATCAGAAATGTGCATGTTCCCATTTAAACCCCATGATGCCCATAAGCCTGAGAAACTTATCAAGGATGTTGCTGAATGCAAATGGTGAGGTTTTATTTTGAACATGCACTTATCTAGTCAGAGAAAAAGATTGATTCAATTGCATATTTATTTCTTTTCTTCACAAGATGTTGGTGTGAAAAATACAGCCAAATATTTATTATTTTTTTTTTTATTTTTTTTTTATTTAATTTTTTCAATTTTTTCATACTAAACTTTAAGATATTTAATTGAGACTGGGTTCAGAAAAAGGCCTGTGTTCTCAAAACAATAAAACATTAGATGATTTGTGTGGGTACTACAAATGAGTTGAACAAAGTTAAAGTGTAAAGTAGTGTAAAATACCCGCATCTTTAAGGGGTTAATCTATAACTCTATTTACATTACTTCAATTTACCATTTTATTTTATAAAATGTATCTAAATCGACGTTAAATCGAAGTTAGGAGCCAAATAGACAAATCTCAAGAGATCATTTTTAGAAGCCACAAAAAGGTACAACCATATAGATTCACACAAGTATGTGAAAAAAATCTAGATCTATAAAAAGCTACCTGGCTGTATCTGTTATACTACATTTTTTATTTGCAGTTCCCAAATAAAGTATTTCACATTTTATATTGTTCACATTCTTTGTTTCATACAGACAGTATGTTCATCCCTTTTTATTCCTTGTGTGTGTGGAGAGTTTTTTAATCCATCTGAACCTCTGGATCATTTTGTTAATTCTTGCTATAGCACTTTTCTAAAGATATCCATATATATATATATATATATATATATATATATATTTATATATATATATATATATTTATACATCAATGTGAAAGAGCACACCAAGGAGTTTTACAGGGAAAAAGCTTCTATTTCATTTTTCACACCGAAGATAATATTTTTTATCAAGAGAATGACTGTAATATTGTAATGTGAAAATTAAAATAAAAGTTTAATATATATTTTTTTATTATTATTTATTTATTTATTTTTAAAATGGTTTGTTTACCTTCGGATAAAAATGCATCTGCCCATTATTCGTTTCACAAATGTAAAGTAAAATATTATATTTTGAAATATTTTTTCAAGTAAAATATTCAGCACCTTGGCACATATATTTTGGATGCAATTTAGATGTATTTTTGGTGATAATAACAGCAAATTATACTGGTTATTATATACGGACAATTAACAAATATAACTATATATAAGAAAAAACATCACAGAGAAGACTATGTAAAAGCTGACCAATGTGCATACTTAAATATAACCTGACACAAACTAAAAACATAACAGTTTTTATTAAATAAGGAAAATCCAGAAATCGATTTGCCCAATTAAATAAAACGTTGCTAGAATAAGACTGGAACCACTAATAAGCAGACAAGTTTCGAGCGGTAGTGAAAACTTTACATGATTCCTTGTACTTTCTTAGTACCTGGTGTGTCATAAATAATTTTCTCTCTATATATATATATATATTTATAAAAAAATTCACAGCCCTGCCTTCAAGGGTGAATAAGATCCTTGGTGGGTCATAAGTGACACATCAAACAAGTTGCATTATTACAGAGAGAAACCCAGTTCTTTCAAAGGTGAAGGGGTTAATCGACTAAATGATGAGCTATGATGAAAGCAGAATCCCCTCTCAGCACATAGTATATCACTGTTTCGTGAATAAATCCCCACTATACACATTGAGATTTATGTCAAATGCCTGAAAACAATAAGCCTTTAAACTTTCATACATCAAAAGAAGGAAAAGATACTGAAAGATCTCCTGTTCACAAGCAGGTACTTAACAAATAGAATTACTACTTACGCACTTACTAAGGAAATGTAAAGAAAAGTCAACTGGAGAAATTCTATCACAATTTGTTACATTTCTGGCAATCTGCATTAACGCTCCAGTTTTAGTTTTTTGACCCTCAATATCTCCAAATTTCACTTGGTGAATATGCCTTTTAGTCTGTGGTGTATGGAAAGCTCACCTATGCATCATTTCTATTTTTGAGATTCAGTTATAGCCTGCGAATGCATTTTTTTTTGTAATATAGTTTAACACAGGTGGTGTTAGTTCGGTTAGTCAGAGCATTTAGAATTTTTATAAATAGAAGATTAAGGGAAGTGATCAGTCTAAGAACTCTAGAAATAATATAATTAGCAGAAAATACGAAGATGAATTAGGTGACTACATTAAGGTAATTCTAGAAAGAATAAAACTTAAAGACATTGTTCATCATCTCCCCTGAAGCTACAGCATATTAAATTGGTCTGATCTGATATTTGGTGTAAAAAAAAAACAGCTAAAAAATATTTAAATTACGAAAGTCTAGAATCTTTGTTTCCAAGACTTTTGTAATCAAAGGCTTTCAGGTAATGAAACCTAATATTCATATACATTAAGGTCGAAACTCTAAAGGGGTAAACCTACATACCAGCTAGTTAACATATACTACACTGCCACCTAGTGGACATTACTAAATTTTACTTGCACTTTCTGGAAAGCATAGGGGTAAATACATTTTAGTTTTCTTAATTTTTGTTGATGTTGATTACTAAAGTCAGTTACGTAAATCTGCTATGCCAATGATTGCAAGGTACACTATATGACCAAAAGTATGGGGATACTTGATCATCACACCTATATGAGCTTGTTGGACATCCCATTTCCTCACATTTGAATGTGTCTGTGGCAATTTGCACCCATTAGGCCAAAAGAGCATTTGTGAGGTCAGACACTGACATTGGAGGAAAAGACCTGGCTCACAATCAGTATTTTAATTCATCCCAAAGGTGTTCATTGGTGCAAGCCAGGATTGTAGATCCTGGAGCAATTATACAGGAAGGGCCCCATCCCTGGATTTCCTCCCTTTAGTAGGCTCTTTTTCAATTTCTTTTTTCCTCTGCTTTCTTGTGGTCTTTATTTCTTTCTGTTCTATTCTTTACTCTTTATTTGGCAATTTGTTATGCAGACATGTTTTCCTCATTTTGTTTTTCTTTATCTTTTTACTTGTCTGCCTTTTATATTTTTCATCCTGTAACTATTCTGTCCACCCCTTACATCCATGTACACACACAGAGACCTATACCCACTGGCCACCTTATTAGGTACACCTGTACAATAGCTTGTTATCACAAATAGCTAATCAGCCAATCACATGGCAGCAACTCAATGCATTTAGGCATGTAGACGTGGTCAAGACAACTTGCTGAAGTTCAAACCGAGCATCAGAATGGGGAAGAAAGGGGATTTAAGTGACTTTGAACGTGGCATGGTTGTTGGTGGCAGACGGGCTGGCCTGAGTATTCCAGAAACTGCTGATCTACTGGGATTTTCACGCGCAACCATCTCTAGGGTTTACAGAGAATGGTCCAAAAAAGAGAAAATATCCAGTGAGCGGCAGTTGTCTGGATGAAAATGCCTTGTTGAAGTCAGAGGTCAGAGGAGAATGGGCAGACTGGTTCGAGATGACAGAAAGGCAACAGTAACTCAAATAACCACTCGTTACACCCAAGGTATGCAGAATACCATCTCTGAACGCACAACACATCGAGCCTTGAAGCAGGTGGGCTACAGCAACAGAAGACCACACCAGTGCCAAACTGAGGCTACAATTCGCACAGGCTCGCCAAAAGTGAACAATAGAAGACTGGAAGAACGTTGCCTGGTCCGATGAGTCTCGATTCCAGCTGCGACATTCAGATGGCAGGGTCAGACTTTGGCGTAAACAACATGAAAGCATGGATCCCTCCTGTCTTGTATCAACGACCCAAAGCACACATCCAAATCCCCAAAAGCATGGCTTCACCAGAAGAAGATTAATGTTTTGGAACGGCCCAGCCAGAGCCCAGACCTGAATCCAATTGAACATTGTTAAAATGTTCCAGCAGGACAATGATCCAAAACATACATCAAAATCAACACACACATGGTTTACTGACCCCAAAGTCAAGGTCATAGCATGGCCATACCAGTCCCCTGGATTGAACTTGTGAGTTGAACTGAAGAGGTAAAGTCCACCAGCATCAACCACGAAATTTGAAGGATCTGAAAAAATTATGTGTGGAGCAATGGTCTCAGATTCCTTGCCATATATTCTCACTTTTGTTTAGAATCTAATGGCTGTGTGTTGAGTTATTTTGAGGGGACAGCAAACTTACAGCGTTATACAGGCTGTACACTCACTACTTTACATTGTAGCAGCGTGTCATTTCTTCAGTGTTATCACATGAAAAGATATAATAAAATATTTATAAAAATGTGACGGGTCTACTCACTTTTGTGAGATACTGTATATATATCCCGAAACATAAAGAGTGAGTATGCCACGGCATGCAGTGAACACCCCCACTTCTTCTGTAATTTGACCCAATCCCCAATTATGGGTTTCTACACCCATGGTAACTATACTCATGGCTCTTTGTATTTAGTGTAGACACGGTTACAAATTGTCTGTTACTACAGGTTTCTGTTAATAAACAATAATAAGTACACTTTAATTACCAAGCCTTACATTTCTATGTTTCAATGGTGGCTCTCAGACAATTTGTGGTTTTTGTTTTTTTCTAAATTCCCCTACCCCCAGTGACAGATTCATTTAGACAGCAGAATTTAAATCCATTTGTGACAGCGTAATAAGTCTTGGGTCACTTAAATTGCAATTTAATGCATGAGCTGGATATAATGTTCTTGTTGTATTTCTTTTTCTCTTACCATCTGAAAATAATTTATATCCATTCGCTTTAGATTAGCTAAACACAGGTCATTAAGAGAATACACGTCAAGCCTTCTACAGTAAAAAAATATACTTACAAGAATAGATTTTTAAATAGTATCCATAAAATTGCATTTCCATATAAAAGGCTGCTCACAAAAAGTATAGACAAAGTATATATGTATATCTGCAGGCAAGGCATGTGAAAAATCCCCATACTTGAACATTAATTTAAAATATTGAAGGAAGACATGACAGTGGGTCAAACAATATACAATTTTTCTACACACCTGAATACATTTCTGGAAAATCATTCTCAAAACATTGATTATTGCCAACTGTAAGACATCTAAAGGCTTTGTTACAGACACTTGACCCAATACCATGTTGGTTCTAATGATCGCTATAACCCTTCTCACGAATACTGGTGTCTATGTAAGGTATGGGCATACCTACATTTGATGAACTGGCAATCATCCAATGTTTCATTCCTGACTTTTCCATACCTTCTTCTCAATACAACTAAATGTTTTTTCTGATTTCCCATTGCGAGAAGGGTCACACTGGTCCTACAGACCTACAGAAAGTTTTATCTTCAGGCTGCATGTCTTTGAAATAAAAATAAGAGTTGATTACAACAGGTATGCAGTAAATCACTAACACCTTAAAGGTAAATCTTCCTTTCTAATCAGCACTTACAGAGTTGCACGGCAGAGGTCGACATGTCTGATCATTCTGACACAATTCCAATTGCAGATTAGTCACATCTGTGTGGCTGATGTACCAAGCCAAAATACCACATTAATATATCTTTTGGCACATTGAAAAAATTATGGTTTTTGTATTCAGCAACTATTTTTTTTCCTGGACCAGTTTGGCACTGATATGTCCTTTTGTGTATTAATATAAATCAGCTGTGTTTGAGACACCTGCAGTCTGGTATAAAGAAAATCAGCCTCTACTGGTTAGCTTCCTCTAGATCTTGTCTTTATGCAGCACACACAGAGTTTTTACTTTCAACCTGGCTTGGCAGGATATCTGTTTATACAGTGGGATGGAAGCGAGGTTAGTGTAGGTATGTGTGTGAGCATGAGAGTATGTGTAAATGTGTATGTTAATTCTGGAAGGGGGAGGCAGACGGGGCCACTTGGCTTTAACTGCTTCTGGGCCAGTAGATGCCAGCACTCACATGCTCAACTGCGACAAAAAAGAGGCCACACAAGTTTGCATTTTATAATTGCCCCCTCTACTTTGGTCCCTGTCCCCCATGTGTGCCCCTAAATATGAAAGTTGGGTACACCACTGGGTGTATTATGGATCAAGGGAACTACAAACATATGCCTTACAAGGTGACACTGAAAGTCTCAAATTGGGATTGATGACATGCTTCTTAGTTTCACAGATTACGTTGGCCTAGATGAGAAGTGGGTCCTCAGGTTATTATAGCTGTGAGTCCACTTTCCTTGTATACTCCAATAAGTAGCAGACCAAATGCAGATGTCCAACGTGTCTTTATTGTACCATTATACATTTTGTTTCATTACAAAATGAAGCTGCCATTAATTTGCTTTGTAGAATACCTGTTTACTTTAGATGGTTGAACGACTTAATTAAATAATTTAAATGGGTAACCTAATGTTTCTGACACCCATACTGTAGCAGAATGCAAATTAATGTACTCTTTAATATGCATTCTTCCAAAAAGAAAGACCTGACCCAGAAGTTGCAGTCTTGCTGCAGCAGCTGCATTCCCCCTACTTGCTCCAACATTAAAGCAGCCAATCAGTGACAGGAAAGCACTCCCATTGAAATCAACGGGAATACTTGTTGTGCAGGAGGCTCTGATCAGACCCCATCTTGGTCGGACTAGGCCGGGGTAAGCCATGAGGGGAATCTGCAGAATCCTCCAATGCATTTGCAAAATAGACGCTACAACAATTTTAAAGAAGCCACACAGCTATCAAGTTTGCCTTTAAAAAATTATTTTCTTAGACAAGTGTACCTTGTACAAAAACAAATTTCAGGATCACCAACAACTCATCAGTGCCATAGAAAGGTGATAGCCAACTATGAATATGTTCTTGGATGATTCTGTGAAAAGAAAGAGATTTGGCCACAACAACATCTTTGTTGCAACAGGAGAAATGTACTAACTGGCGAGAAAGCAGATTGGTCTCCTGGAGTGGCTAAAGTGGTCAATGACATGCAATCTTTTACAGTATTACATTAGTGTGTATCAGTTTCCTTCCATTCCTGGTTGCCACACTGGTTGCCAAATGGAAGATATACCTCCTGTATGGAAGTCTGGAACTCCAAATTACAGGTAGTAAAGGTTCTGTGAGGATGAAAAGGCTTTTGGGAGACTCTAGACATCTATAACACAATTATTATGATTCCTAGACATTTAACTATCACTGTTATTTGTATTATGTAGGTGTTCCATCCATCATTGCAAGTGGGTTTGGATTCTAAGCATACTAATCAGCTGACATTCAGTTGCTTTTGTATAAATTAAATATAAATAAGCCAGTTGTTTGCAGAGATCCACATTTTACCTGATAAAGGTTTGAACTTTTTTGGTGGGGAGAAGGATATTCAATAAAAACATAGACCCTGGTTTATAAGGAACTTGAAACCTTTATCAGGGGAAACATTTTATGTGGGGCATTAGATATGAAGCCATATGTAAAAAAAAATCCCACTATTTTATGTTTTCCACTATCGTCTTAACAATTATGTGTAATATTTAAACAAATACTTAGCAAAGAGTGTACCAGAAAAATGAAAATGAATTGACCTGGTACTTGCACACGGAATTTCTGTACCTTCCACCCTTGTGATCTACCAAATGAATATCTTTTTTTTCATTAGGAGTCTATCCACATTGCAATATTTATTTAGGTTTATTAATGATATTTTATTTATTAATATTTATTTAGGTCAACATTTTCCTTGTGTAGACTAGGTTATAGTTTATGGTTTTACTGGGGTCTAGATAAATCCTACTCTTGCCATCAGTGGTATAATTGTTGTAATCTAGTACACATTTTAGTTAATGTTCATGTAATAACATAATAATACATTTATTTATGTATTATTTATCTTTCAATTAATTACATCTTTCCATGCGGTATTTTGAATATTTAAGACACTAAACTCTTTAGACCAATTATGCTTTTTAACATATTTATTTTAATGTTTTTACTGATTGGTTAGGCAATTTTTTTTACCGTTTTTTAAACAGCAGCAAAGGGTGCTATGCATAGAAATTAGTTCTGCTGCAAAGTAGTATTCTACTGTTAGATTACTTAAATAGACACAAAGGTATAACCAAACCTGGGAATGTCCCAGTGTAGGCCCAGAGCTGTCCCTCGTCTAGGGTTGTGGTTTTTTGGGGGGTAGGTCAAAAAAACCTTAGCTCAAAAAAGGTTTAAGAGAGAGGGAACTTGTTGGGGAGCAGGGAAGAATTGGCAGAGAGAACATGACCAGAGAGTGGGTCTGTCTCTACATCACTCCCCATGCCAGGAGATAGTAGAAATTGGGCTTCATCTGGAGACTCGGGGTCAAACCTAGAGAGTTCCCAGTTCTAGGTATAATTATCTGCCTGCACATACCACAGAGATGTATGAGCTAATAAGTGGAGGTTGTTTGCAGTTAGGAGAAATCTAGTAACCAGATGACCATGGCATTCATTTCCCTTTAGTGACACAGTTGACATCTGCCTAGAATATGTGTATATACACGTGTGTTAATTTTAGTACTTGACGATCACCTTCAACCTCGATAGCTAATATATCCCAGCTCTGTGTTATTGACTGTTTGAGGACATAATACCATACTGGTATCCACATTAAATTTTGTTTGAGAAAATTGAATGGTTTTTTCTGCCTTGAAAAGCCCATGTGTTGGAAAGGCTGCAGAAAAATATATACTCATCTCCAGCGTTGATACCACTTGATCTGTTCCCCTCATGCATCACCTCAAAGAAAACTAATAACACATTTCACTAGCAGACAACAATGTATTTATAGACATAGTGTGGGGGAGGAAAGACCAAAAGCAATAGGTCATATAAAAAAAAGACATCAAATATAGAAAACCCTTATAAAAATTCAATAAAACTTGTGAACCTTGAAGTATCCATCAACCAAGATGTGAAATAATTCAAGATGGCTTTGCATCCTTGGACAGATATTGCTCTATATCATGGGATCTAGGAAAGGCATGATTGAGAGAGAGAGAAAAAAAAATGTGGAGGTGAGAGTTTATATCATAGATTATACTAAACCTGCAAAGAATGATGTCATTAAACTTTAGGATGTTTCTTTATTTATCTATTGCTTTGCAGTCTTCGCCTAGTTCCACACAACCATGTGTTTACAATTACTGGTTGCAGAGGTGTTACCATGCTTAATTTTGAAAGAATTAGCTGCATTGTATGGAAACGTAAGTGCCAGGCTATTAAAGTGCCATTTGCTATTTCCTGATTAAAAAAAAAACTTTAAAAAGCCAGAGAAACAGGCTTTAGGTCCTTCATCTAGACAAAACATGTGAGTACCCAGAACAAGATTCTCTCACAGAAGGAAGATTGTTGAGTCATTACAGAAGACAATTTACTACAACACATTTGGTATAATACAGATATAATATAGATATAACACAAATTATGTAATGTATACACTAGTCAATACATTTTACAGACATTTTCACTTTTACTTGTCTCTTCATATATCTATATGCATCAGTGCAACTAAAAGAGCTGACCCCTATTCTTCTCTAAAGATTATGGGAAAGGCGTTGTATGAATCCCCATACTGGCATACAAAATAATTCACATATCAGAAAATCTATATGTAAACGGTGGGTAACTACATTCAGATGTTCTGCCTTTCTGTCTCAGTTACCTATTGTAAAACTCAGGGTTCTTTACACTTTAGGTTGTAACCCAGTATTGAGTCACAAGTTGCCCATCACTAGGTCTCAGCAGGCAAACTAAATATATGCCTTTCAAAAGCCTGGTCACAGACCCTGGTATTATTCTACATGTTTCCTGCTGCATCTTCTTAAGAAACCATCACTGAAGTATCACATTGCATGCTACAAAAATGTTTTTTTTTTGTATTGAAATTGACTTTTTCCCCTGGTTTTATGTCAAAAACTGCTTAAATTGACATGGTGAAGCTAGACTGAGGCAATAGCTTTAGATTTTCTCACAAGTTAACAGAAATCTTCAGACATGAGTACACAAATGGGGCTGTGAATGTATATCATATGACTGCTTTGTGTCACAAAAGAAAGAAGAACACATAGTCTACCTTACTGTTTTGCATTTTCCATGGTGTCATGAGCCTTAATCTTGATGCAGAGCTTTGTGCCTCATCAATGTACATCTCCTTCCTTCTTCTTCCTGCTGGTCTTCATGCTGATGGGATCTTAAGCACAGGTTATGAAATATGCACCCAAGGCCCTGCAATACCTAGTAGCTGAAGAAGATGTAGTAAGAGCAGTGCCGCAGAATGCAAAAACAGCAGATGTTTTCATCAAATAATCTGAAACTGACCACAGGGCTTCTCCTGGAGACTCCCAAGTCAAACCTGGATCATTCCGAGGTATTGTGACCACATGTTCTAATTTTCAGGTTATGGTGCTTGGTTTTAATTCTAGCTTCCTAATTGCGCATCAAAAGTCTCCAATGACCCCATTAAGCCTAAAAGTAAAGTACTCCCTATTAAACATAGAAGTACTAGAGTTGAATTAATTTACTGCATTGTATGTTAACATTATTTTGTGAAACACAGTTTAAGCCTTTACAAGTCTAGAAAACTTTCAATAAATCCTTAATTGCTCTTTCGAAAAAGTGCTAGGGAGAATCCCAGCTGATGAAGCATTCCCTATATCTTAAGATAGCTGTTACTTGTTGTAATATCATGAGGCACTCTGCCTCCAGAAAAGTTGTATGCCCTCCCACATATAACCCCCCCCCCGACTTACCAGTGCTTCTGACTCCCTGGTGTCTAGTGGGTCTAGCAGGTGGAGGCCGGCATTAGTTCCGCCAGAGCTTCTATGACTGAGCACCGGAAGGTCAAGTGATTACCTCCGCTAATGCCTGTGCTTTCGCCGGCGCTCGGTGATAGAGGCCCCGGTGGAAGTGCCGGCAGCAGCTGCGGGGGATCTGGATTTTAGTCTCATAGTCAGAACTCTATTTGAGGTCTGATTATAAGATGACCTTGATTATAAGACGGGTATTTTTCAGAGCATAATCGAGCAAATACAGTAATATTTCCTGATGTTACCTTTAAAACTTTGCCCCTCTAGCTTAAGACTATGTCCTCTTGTTGTGGTAGCATTTCTCCTTTTAAATAAACTCTCTTTCTTTATCGCGTTGATTCCCTTTAACCCCTTTGATGATAATTGACAGCCCGGGCACGTCACCCGAAAACGAAGGGTTAACGACAATTGACATGCCCTGACCGTCATGACTTCAAACAGGTGCAGAAAGTGATCTACGTTCGCTTTCTGCACCCAAACAGTGTTGCTGTAATGCCTCGAGGCATTCAGCAACACTGTGATCAGCATCAGGGGTATTTTATGACATAAACAGAACCTGTTAATTCATACCTGAAGTAAAATGTGTGTGAAAAAAAAAAAAGACTACCACAAAGTTTGACAAAGACTGGTAGTAGAGTTAGTGCATGGAAAAAGTTAAAATACCAGCATTTGTAATACCCTGGGGTGTCTAGTTTTAAATATATGGTGTCATGGGGTAAACTGCATTGGCCGGCTTCAAAGATACCCGAAATGGCACATGGGGGGAGAATTACCAGATTTGGAAAAAAATGGTTTTGAAATAGCAAAACGCTACCTGTACTTATTGCCCCATAACATGCAGAAAAAAAGCAAAAAAACATAAAAACATTGGGTATTTCTAAACTCAGGACAAATAGTAGAATCTATTTAGCAGTTTTTTTCGTTACCTTTTATAGATGAGTAAAAGATTTTTCCAGTAAAATTTAGAAAAAGTAATTTTTTTCAAAATTATTCACCATATTTTATACTTTTTTTAATAGTAAATAATATGATACAATCAAAACAATGTCATCTAAAGAAAGCCCTTCTTGTCCTGAAAAAAACAATATATAACTTGTGCAGGTTCAGTAAACGGGAAAGAAGAAAATTACAGCTAAACACGAGCAGCGCAGAAATGTTAAAACGGCCATTGTCACGAAGGCTACAAAAAATAAAATCAGCCTTTGTCACAAAGGGATTAAGTATTTAAAGTATTTAAATGTTTCTATAGCTATATCTATATTTCCTGTTTACCTAAATCATTTGCCATTTGGTTTATCCCACCAGGAACATCAACCCTGTTTCAAATTGTTGTTGTCAGCAAAAAGACATACATTTCCATCAAGACCATCTGCAATATCACTAATAAAAATATTAAAGAGGATGGGTCCAAGTACAGATCCCTGAGTTATCCCACTGGTAACAAGACCTTGCTCTGAATATACGCCATTGTAATGCATCACACGCTTTTCTTTTATTAAGAGTAACTGCATGCCATGCATGTGATTCCATGTTTTACAACCTCCAGCACTCCAGTAGTCAATTGGTACCACTGATTGGGTAATCATAACATCTACTATTCAGTTGCTAACTTGGTTAGTCTGGGCTAAAAGCGCTGTGAGTCCCACTGGATGAAAGGTGCTATACAAACAGGTTCTGATAAGTCTTCCTGCATGTCCTCCATGCAGTTTCAATATTTACATAACTATGCATATTATACGATGTTTTATGTTATCCATATCCTCCCTTGGGATAAACCATCTTTTCCTTTTGATTGTGCTTCATCACAAAAGAATGAAGAGAACAAAACAGGGGAAAAACATTGCCTTGTGTCTGTTGAATACCCTTTATGTTTTCCAAAATAGTGATGGGATGGCTTTTCTGCTGCCCCAAGGCAAAGCAGACATCAATGAGAGGGAGTACAATCAGAAAGTTCCATCATTTTCCGAGCGTCTGGCCAGTTTATCTCCAGAATGGAGATGACATAAGTGTGCTACACGCTATGCATGATACAAGTTATGTATTGGGGATGTTCCCTATTAAAACAGAATGTAATGGTCACGTGTTGGGAACACACACGCTGGCAGCTGTTTGTATGACCCACAAGCTAAGGATGCAAAATCCAAGTTGTTGCAAGGTATTTTAACTCTTTAAATGCCAAACAGGGCTGTAAACTGGCTTTGGCGCCGAACAGTGAAACTGTCATATTGACCAAATGTTTCTAATCAGTTATGAGGCAATTTGTGTCTTTCATTAAGTATTGCTTTGGGAACAGCTATATTAGCAACTTAACAATAACTAAATAACCTACAATAATACCAAAAGAAACTGTCCTCTATAACAGAAAACAATAATTTGGCTAATCGCTGTGTGTATATAACAAATAAAACCAGTCAAATATCAGCCCAAATTGTACAACTGAAATTTTGTTTTAGAAAATTGCCCCATAACAGAGTCCTAGACAATACACCGATCAGCTATAATTGCCTAAAACCACCTGCCTAATATTGTGTAGGTCCCCCCTTTGCAGCCATAACAGCCCAGTGTACTGGTTCTTGTCTGCCGTCAAATTCTTTGCTTCTATGTACTCAATGAGTGAAAGTCCAGTGAATACATGAAACATAAGACCGGGAAGTAATAGAGTGTGGTACATTGCAGGAGAAGTCATCGGGTAAATAAGATTGATGTATAATGCAACAGGTATATGTCCTCCATACACAGGCCAGAGAGGTGGCGAATGAGAGAAGTTGTGTAGCTTGACATACTAGAGACTATTTTGTCTAAATCAAGCAGCACCTTTAAATTCTGTTAGATACTGAATCAAAATATATTATGTACATATACAGTATGTATACATATTCAACAAAACAAAGGTTTCTTTTGGGCAACAAAAATGCACACCCTACATTCTGAAAGGAACTGGTCCCCTTACCTTTGAGATCTCCAGGCGGATGACTTCTCCACATGGCGTGCTAC
This sequence comes from Spea bombifrons, assembly GCF_027358695.1. Lineage (NCBI taxonomy): Eukaryota > Metazoa > Chordata > Amphibia > Anura > Pelobatidae > Spea > Spea bombifrons. Next base: position 82,083,018 of record NC_071087.1, read on the forward strand.
AATCAAAGGATCCTCACCCAAGTCTTCTGTCTCATTCCCCTTCAACATCTTAATAGAGTTCTTCTATTTCTGCATCATATGTTCTTTTTATTGTTGAGTTTGTCAAATGTAATGTTGTCAAATTTGTATCCCCCCTATTATTATAGCAAAAAAAAATCTGCTGGTTAATTAATCTGCTGGTTTAGTGGGGTTCCTTAGGTCCTCAAACAAAGCTGATGCAAAAATCTAAACTCTAAAATCTACTAAACTGAGCTCTGACTAAGGTCAATGGAAACTCATCTCAGGACACTACACAAGAAATCTGCTTGAAAAAAATGAATATGCTCTGTATTCTGACTCCAGTTGGAGGTGACTGCCTTCAGGTAGCACCCCATGTGTCATGGTTAAGGTACCTAGCATAAATCTATATAAAACGTTTGGTGAAGGAACTGAAGGTTGCAGAAGTTATCTTTATACTAAACACAAGTAATGAAATAAGGGTAACATTTGATATACTTTAAGTCATATTGTTCAGTCTGGACTAGCCAGTGTGTTCTACCCATAATCTATATGGGATCGTTATCATTAGAGTTTCTTGGTGGTGATGCCAAAATGCTGGAAACGCAATGGTACATAGTGTAAAGGCAAATCTCAATAAAGAACAGTGAACTAAAACTCAATGGCTATCATGGCAAAATATCTGCTAGACCTTTATAGAAATGCTTAGATATGTGACAAGGATAAATGTAAATAATTGAGGTAAATTTTAGTTATGTTAGCAAAGGGCAGTATGTGGAGAGATAACATTTGGACTCAATACTTTATCGGCATAGCTCAACAAGAGTGGAGGAGTAAAAACTGGGTTAGCTCAAACTCTTCCTCTTCCTTCTCCTAGTATGTTGGTCCTTTTGAACATCTGTATGGATGCAGCAAAGACATTAAGTATGTTGTGGGTGAATTTGGCTCTGGTTTTGGTGGCCAAATATCCTATCTCCTTATATATGTAAGGTCAATATTTTTATTTTTTTCATATTCTGAATAAAACTAACCATAGTTTTAAAGACAACAGCAACCAATAAAAATCTATGTCATTATGGATAAACGTGGCAGTATTGTTATCCTGAAAAAACATTACAATGTTACTATATGTACTCCTGTCTCACCTGGCTAAAACATGGTTAAACCTATTAAATTAATCTGCAGATTGTGGCCAAGAAAGACGCAGACTTTATAAAGTCCTGTCAACATAAATTATAAATACTTAATCTCCTCCCACTCGAGACTCAAAGACAATAACTCAGCCACACAAAACATAATCCATTAGCAGCTAACCATGTCCCTGAGCAGGGAAAGTGAGAAGATGACATATGAAATATCAGCTTTAAAAGCCTTTTCCGGAGATCGGTTCCCTGACCTCTCAACATAACCTAATTCATGGATCCTTTTGCGTTTCGCTCCTGTGAAGGCTTAAGCCTAAAGAGACTTTCCCCAAGAAGACAGCTAACAAGGCCGTGAAATTGAGAAAATAAGATTGGTTTGACGCCAGGATAAATAGGACTATTCAATGTAATAATAAATCAAGAAGAGGATGACTTCCCAGGCACAGCATAGTATATTTAAAAGTGTTGAATGCACTGTAACAGAATAACTAGATTCATGCTTCAAACTGCATGGGGATACCAACAACCATTCAGTAGATGTGTTAGACTTCTCTGATTGCTGGATAAACATTTTTTGATATAGGCAGCTACATAATTCTCATAAGGGCATCAAAAACATTATTATACTTATTCATACTTATTACGTTTATATTTTAATACCAGTTGCCCCAGGACACATAAATTACATGTGACCCGTTGTCAGGACCCTGGTAAGCAGGTCGGGTAGGAGCCCAGTAGCAGGGAATACAAGGGGTTCTGTTTGTACCCCACGATGCATGATGGTAAGTGGTGTGGTACGGACAGGCGCAATAACACACAGCACAACAGAATATGAGGAAAGGTACTGTATTGGTATAGGTGATATCACAGCAAGTAAAAGCAGTAAGTCTCTAGGCAGGAAGCCCACTGGCAGGGCTGACTTGTACGGAGGCCCACTGGGTGGGCAGGCAGTAGTCTCTAGGCGGGATGCCCACTGGCAGGGCTGACTTGTACGGAGGCCCACTGGGTGGGCTGACGGCAGGAAGCCCACTGGCAGGGCTGACTGGTACGGAGGCCCACTGGGTGGGCTGACGGGTACGGAGGCCCACTGGGTGGGCTGACAGCAGGAAGCCCACTGGCAGGGCTGGCGGTAAGCTCAGGTACAGGCAGGTAGCTCAGGAACAAGACACGGGTAGCTCACGGTACAGGGCCAAAGCAGAGCGGTCCATGCACTTCAATGCAAAGGCCCTGACTACCGGGCAGGGCAGGTTAATAAAGGCCAGGTACTACTCAGGTGATCAGACCCAGCTGACCTGGTAATCCGATCCTGAGCACTGCAGAGAGAGGAAGAGGGTGGCCACTAGTGGTAGCAACCGGAGAGAACGCAAAATAATAATGCATGGTCCGGGCTAGCAGGGTGGAATCCTGACACCCGTATGACATTAAGAAGCACAAACAAGTCACCAATGGCTGTAGAACATCTTAGCTGAAACCATTAATGGCGCTCATTACTTACATAGGGCAGTTGGTAATGTTAGTGTCATCTTTAAGAGGTTTAGAAACTTCAGTGCTATCCGAAGCTCCCCGCTAAGTGCTGATGTTCAGGTACACTGAGAATAGTTTGATAAAGGTTATGTGAGGAGAACAGTCCACTTTCATTGCAGCAATATACTAAATTAATGAATGAGGCTTTTTGGGGAGGGGATTCCTGATAAAACTAACAAATCGCAATGTGCTGACATATTTCTGGAAGAAACATTGTTTTATGGTTGAACATGTGAAGTGATTTAATCAGGCAGACACATACACACGCTTAGATAGGTTGCGTCTAGGGTATGGCTGGGAGGTGATGGCTGTGGGTTTCCAGTAATTGCTAAAATGCTGCTTAGAGGAATAGCAAGGGGAGAGACAAGAAAGAAAAACGGGAAACAAAAGGAGAGAGAATAATATGAGACAAAAGACATAAGAAATGAGAGAAAGACAAAAGTGATAAAAGATAAAATAAAGAAAATGAAAATGAGAAAAGAGAAATGTAGAAAAAGGAAATGAGTGGGAAGAGAGAACGGAAGGAAGAAAAGAGAAAACAGAGAGTAAATCTGAGCAAAGTGGAGGAATAAATAGCAAAGGGAGAGAAGAAGAAATGGGAAACCCTTTTATATCACCATCTTATATGCAGTGACAAGCCCATGACCCAAATCTCTCTGTCCCTCTTTCCTCCTGTGATGTCCCTCAGATGGAGAAACAAAACAATTTGTGCTTATAACTTTAATTGTGTGAGTAAAATACATCATCTTTCTTTCCTATATATGCCTAGTTATATAAATTACTTTCAATAGTTCACATAGTCACGGAAATAGTCTTCTTAAACCATCTTCAACCACACAAGATGAAGTAATCCCTCTTTTGGTCATTTTAAATTTTAAGAGGTATGTTGAAATATATTATGCAATTAATTTGAGTCGTACATCACAACAAAAAAGAGATTTCTGGGTACATCTCACAGTTTGTCTCTGTGGATCTAGCAATGTCAACCTGCGGTATGTGTACCTAATGGGGAACTTCTAAAAGGACTACAGCATCATAATATTCTTGTTCCAAAACATGAGTGTGTAAAGCACATTTGAGTGTCAGGTTAATTATTTACATTTACCGAGTTGTATATTAAGCAGTTTGTATTCTCCTTATAGCCAGATCTACATACCAGGTAGCCCCAAAATGACTAATGATACAGACAGTCTTCTACTGTGTCTAATGGAAGATTTTTGTGAAAAGGCAGCAAAGTTGGGTGCAACATGATGACACCTTTTATGTATGAATCACTTTATAGCAGTGCTTCTCAACCCGTGTATCCTCAGGACCCACATTTGTCTTTGGTCATTAAGTCGCGACCCAAAAATAACCTCAGAAAAGATGAGGGAGTGGAAAGGCTGTCCACGGGCTGCAGCAGGAAGAGGGGAGGAGCAATCAGAGAAAAACTTTATTCACCTCCCACTAGGAGCAGACAGCGACTGCAAATCAATCAAGCAACTTGCTTTGTGGCCGGGGAGTAATACTAAAGAACATGCCGGACCAGAGGCTGTCTGATGGCCCTGACTGCTGCGGCCGCGGTCCTGACAGCCTGCTGCTCGCGGATTGCCGCTAGAATGTGTGAGGCAGCCCCAGGAAAGTGAAATTTTCCCAGTATGCCTCCAGTCTGGCCCTGACCCTCCGCGACCCACTGAAGACAGGGTCGCTCCCCACTTTTGGCTCACGACCCATGAGTTGAGAACCACTGCTTTATAGGATACATTAGGTATATACATTGGAAGGCAAATATAGGCATTAAAAATAGATTGATGAAATACACAGAAGGTTACATAAACATGTCAATAAATTGAAGAAAATATAATATAATAAAAGCAGGGGATGTAGGTCCAATTGCTTTCTGATCAGCTCTAATTTATAGATATTAGGAGAACTGCTTGCCTCGTTGTCTTTGCACATATAGCTACTAGGATGTCTAGACAATTTGGGACTATAAGCCCTTTTGGTAAATGTGTATTGGACAGGACTAGTTTCTCCACATTGATACTGTTATCTGGCAAACATGTCTGGGGCTTTCCAGTTATAAGGTCAAAAGGTTGGGGCTGCTCTCCAAGCTTTCTGGTGTCAGTTTTCCCTCTAAAGTCAGTAGATGATAAGAAAAATTAAAGGAAAAACATTTAAACTGAAAAGAAACTTGGAAAGTTAGAGGGAAGAAAAGACCTTGAATAGTACAGCTGTCAAGAAGTTTAAAATCCTTGGAAGGCCACAGGGGAGCACTGGCCAAACTGTAACATTTTGTCAATAAACTTGGGGCAATTTGAAGATGTCTGATGTAATTTAAGACTTTATTTGGACTGAATTGAGAGAATAGATGAATGAGGATAAAATTAAGGGAATAAAACTTGTTAAGTAGGAGAAGTAAATGGAAAAGAATCAGATCTTTCAGTTCATTAAAATTCAAGTTGTCAATTGAGATGAAGCGTTAACCAGAATGTCAGGATGTGGCAATACTTTACTGTACTTATCTAGATAATCCCCAGGCAGAAACGTACTGTATTTGCTCGATTATAAGATGACCCTCATTATAAGATGACCCCCCCAAATTTAAATATTAATTTAAGAAAAAAATAAATAGTGTGAATATATGATTACCATATAGGAAAAAAGTTTTACTAGTAAATATTAATTCATATGTAAACTATTTTTTTCATATGTAATAAAAACTATGATTGAGAAAAATGCATTTCTTGTTTTTATTTCCTTTTATTTGATAACCTGCCCCCCAGTTATGAAAATCTGCCCCCAGTTATGCACATCTGGCCCGGCTTGCCACTCTGGCCCCCAATATACCATCCTACCTCCCTGATATGCCTTATACCCCCTATATGCCACTCTACCTGCCTGATATACCTTATACCCCCTGATATGCCACTCTGCCCCACAGACTTACCAAAGCATTTCCCAGACTTGTGCTTCGTGCTTCAGACTCCCTGGTGTTTAGTGGGGGCAGCCGGGGAACATCTGAGCGATGTGCGTAGACAACCTCTGCTGCTACCCAGCACTCCCATCGGGGCTTCTATGACTGAGTAACGGAAGGTCATGTCATGCCGGCGCTCCATCATGGAAGCCCTGGCGGAAGTGGTGGGCAGTCCAGGTACCTGGATGGTCTCAGTCTGCCCCTGATTTAAAAATGGCTAAAAAATAATTGCTATACCACCCACTCATAGTTAGTGTTTTACAGTCTAATAACTGCGCTTACCTTTTCCATTAATCCAAAAAATGTGTTGCCATTTTCTTACATTCTATCAAAAAACATTACACAGCTTCTGAGAATGTAACAGGTCAACACTCTGTAGTTTTATTATTTGTGTTTTCACTTACATCAGATTCTGACATTTTAATTATATTTTTTAATTTAATTTTTTTTTAAAGGAGTTGATCGTTTTCCCCAATACCAAATGTTATAAATAACTGCACGCACCACAGACATTTGTGGCCTGCTCTTTCCACTTGAGTAATTGCAAATGATCAGAATTTCCAGACATGGATTTCCAGAGCTGGCTCTGAATTGTGATTTGTAGGGAAATAATAGTGCAAGTAAACAGAGACACACAATGCAAGAAATAGCGTGTGCTGCCACAGAGGGCGGAAGAGAAAGAGTAATTTCTTACTTGGCCAGCATTTCGCTCCTGCACAAAAAAACAACAAAGATATATTTACATGTATCTAAGCGTTCAGATTATTTTGCAATTCTGTATGACGTGCAGTGGATTAATCTAGTCATCTCCTCTATTAACCCATTCATTTCAGTACTGATGTTTCTGGTTGTAATGATATTTGGATTAAATCCAAGACGACAGTCAAAAAAAGAGGAATGCAGTCCAAAAATGTATAGCAATATTAAAAAGAATGGTATAGAACAATCAGAAAGTTAATCATTAAACAAAATAGAAAAATAAAAATCAATACCAGGGCAGTCTCCAAATTATTATTGTATTTTATCAATATAAGCATTTATGTGAAGGCTACCTGGAGTTGAATCCACCTGGATATATGTATATATATGTGTGTGTGTGTGTGTATGGACAGGTGTGTTTGTAAGCTGGTGTGTGAATGTGTGTGTGTTAAGGCAGAGGTTTGTAAGGGCAGTGAATGTGTATATGTGTGTGTAAAGGTAAGGGTGTATAAGGGCAGTTTATGTGTATATGTGTGTATATGGACAGGTATGTGTAAGGGCAGTGCATCTGTACATGTGTGTATATGGACAGGTATGTGTAAGGGCAGTGCATCTGTACATGTGTGTATATGGACAGGTGTGTAAGGGCAGTGTATGTGTATATGTGTGTGTGTATGGGCAGTCGTGTGTAAGGGCAGTGTATATGTGTGCTTTTGGGCAGGTATTTGTAAAGGCAGCGTGTAAGGGCAGTCACGTGTAAGGACGGTGTATGTGTATATGTGTGTTTATTGGCAGGTATGTGTAAGGGCAGTGTCAATAAAATAACCTCTGTAAAAAATAGCTGAGGGGGCACAATATTCCTTTGCCTTGGGGCAAAAGGAGCTTTTGAGCTTTCTCAGGAGGTATCTGAAGCAATACCTGAGGAAAACTTTTGAAAGCTTGTCTTTCAAGTAGTATGTTAATTTTTGGCATCTTATTTAAATATTCTTTTTTTCAGTGGCATGATTTAATGGTGGAACTTATTTGTGTGTCCCCCCCCCTGTTTCGACTGTGGAATCTTATGTGCCCCTCCCCTATAAATTGGTCCTAGAGCCACTGGGCATGAAGTAGCAAAAAAGGTTCTTTACAACAATAAAGATATGGAATTCACTACATCAATGATTCAACACATTTCATGCATTTAATACAGTTGTATGTGGTTATCTAAATCAACCATCGCAAAAATCCTACAATTTATACTTTGTTACACTGTAAGAACTTATGTCATGGTGTTTATAGGTTAAATTAGTAAATATTTAAATACATGGGATCTTCCCTGGCCATGAAGGTATGATGATACCTGTATGGTGATAGCCCCAGCTAGACTACAAAGGTGTGGGAAGTGGACAGGAAATAGGAAGGAATTGGTGCAACCTCTGCATGGAGTGGACGTGACCAAAGACCACCCTCTCCACCAGACATTGAATGCGCTAGCCTGGAGCTCCAAAGAAGAAGTGCTTTACCCATAGATTTTAAGTTCCCAGCTCTGAATATGTACGTATTAGAAACCCACCTTATGTATTTACCATAGAAGCAGCCATTTTATTGTCTTGTTCTCAGGATTGACAGTTTTGATGGAGGTGGGTTGAATCAATTTTTTTAAGAATGGAGAAGAGAAGAAATGAAAGCATTTCAAAGCAGGAATTTAATTAGGTTGTTAGTCTTGCCACCTTTAGCCATAGATATGTTTGCCTGCGGTTCAAATCAAATATCACCAAATAGACTGAGGTGCAAGCTATAGGTAGTTTTAATAAATACAGTTTAACACTGTGAAAGCCATATAGCGTAAAAAAATGCATGCTTCAGATTTGTTTGATTTGTTGGGTGTGTGCCGATTCCTTGCTTTGTTGTATGTGCATATATATATATACACCGTATGTGAATATTTTAAGCTGCGCCTCAAAAATCTGCTTTCAGGGTTGCTTCCTTCCTTGTATTTTTTGTGTATATTTGCAGGTTCTGACTAAACCTTAGTGTTACGCACCCAGCCTACCACACTGATGATTCATTAATAGTATCCAGAGAGGGCCTGCTGATTCAGCTCACCAAACTTGGGGTACTTTGGCATTGGGGTGGGCATATAGTGTGATGGATTCCCCAATATTTATACGTCAGACAGGTGTTTTTAAATAATATTTACTGGGTGTGTGGTAATTCTATGCTTTGCGATATGTACATATTGGTCATTTTAGGGTATGCTTCCCTCCTTTTTTATTTTGCTGTATTAAGTGATGGCTCCCCTTTTAAAGATCTTTTATTAAACAGGAAAAAAATTCTGTACAATTTCACAAACTGCAAAGTAGTAAAACAGTACATAATAGCTATAATTATGGAGCCCTTGTGGTGTCCTTCATGGGCACAAAAATGCAATGATTTCATTTTTGATAGAGCATTCCTTTTATATTTAAACTAAAACATTATATAGTATTTATGGAAACCATACATACGGTAGATGATATATTTTAGTTTCATGAAGCATGCTTAAAAAATCGGCTTTGGTGAACACTATACTCCAGCCCTCATAATTAACATGTTTTCAGTTTCACCCAAATAAATTTTCTCTATACATTTTGGATGATTCCATGTCCCCATCACATTTGCCTTAAAGAAGATGTGTTTGACAGTAGAGAATCACATGAAGTAGATGATACAGCAATTATGTGTACCAAGTTAAAGCAGACACAGCTACCAAAGAAAATACATTTTAATGCACAATAGTATATAGGTATAATAGTATATAACAAAGTATGTTTCACAGCTGCTCCCTGATGAAGGGGCTCTAGACGCTTTAGATGAGTTACAAATTACTCATAATTTTCTGCAATTAAAGTTTCAGTTAATTAACAGCTCACGAAAGATGTAAAAAAAAAAACAAAAAAAAAAAACGATAGCTGAGTTCTGGTGAAGTTACAAATAAATATTTCCACTCTGCGCCTCACTTTCCATCCAGCAGTTCCCAAAGAGTGAAACTTCATTGTATTTCTTCACAGTCATACTTGAAATCCTGTAGTACTTCACTGATTGCTTCCACGGTTTTAATTATCCTAAAAGAACGGATGGAAACTATAAATAAACGGACATCTGGCTTGCATTATTCACAATATAGAAGTTTAGGTGGTGTTTATGAAACACCCAGCAGAAGGCTACACCGCTTGTTTAGAAGTGGGGTACTTGCAAGGTGCTGCTGTCGGTACATACATCAGTCACAATAGTAAAATGAACACACTTTCCACTTTTATGGATTATTATTAACAAGTCGGCCGTCCTACCATAAAACTTTTTTTTTTTTTCCAAGCATTTCAAGAGCTTGCATAATTTTCCAAAATAGATTTAGTGCAAATTAACGATGGTGGCCCTGATGAAAATATTTTTGCGTAAGCAAACCTATTTTAAAATGACGATTCCTGGAAATGATTTTTCATTGATTGCATATATAATGCAGGAGCGAAGAAAAAAAAAACAAAAAAACCATAACTTTTGTGCACATGTTTCATATGATATTATATATCACACACTATATACAGTGTGTATATACTGTATAATGAACACAGTGTGAATCGAGTCTTTCACATTCTGGTAGAAATGTGTGCGTCAGGTTTACGATAAACTGTTTAGAATTATGAGTAATTCAAATCTAAATCTATTACCTTAATTGAGTCATTAAAGATCGCTTCGAACGTTCTAGGTTTGTTTAAAGGCATCATCAAAACGCAGTTGGCTCTTTGTTTGATGTGTTCGACTCTCAGGCCATATTGCATGTAAATATATATCTTATTTGAAATACATCCAAATCACTCCGGAATTAGATACATATCAAAAGTACATTTAATAGGTTTTCAAATTTACTTCCATCACTCTCACTTCTGAATGATCAACAATAAATTCCACATTATATAAAACATATGCGAATAAGAGGCCAAGGCTAAATAAAGGAAAATGCAGATATGCGACGGGCCTGCAGGGTTATAGGATTGCCTGAGATCACAGATTATTACACACAGATCTACGTACAATTAAAACATATCAAGCACCCGAGGGTGGACAGTTTAGAGACTACATCTTAATAGAGGCCATCATTATTAAGGAATTAGCAACAAAACTGTGTGTATATTGTTTTCACTAAACCCTATCGGGTAATGGGAGGGTGCGGGATCTATGGCTTTTAGTCGAAAGGTACAGTCATATATAAAAATAAAAATATTCCTTTTTAAAAGGTTTTTTTTTTTTTTTTTTCAGGGTTTGCAGAAAAGAAGGTCCATCTCAATAATTTTTTACTATGTCCGATCCTGCAAATTTAAATTCCGGCCATACTTTCCTCAGTTGCACTATTTTTTTTATTATTTATTTTTTTTTTGTTACACCTACGTTTTGTTTTCCTAAAAAAAAAACCAAACAACTTTTAATCATATCTAATTACAGTTTGGGGTGAGAATATGATCTTCTATGTGTTCTTCAGGCCAAGGGGGTACGGACTGTACCCCAAACAGACAGATGTGTCCAGCAATCAGAAGGCTGAGAGCATACATCTCCAAAAAAGTAGCCATTGTTGTCTTTTTATATATCCACCCTTGGTTCAAGCGAGTTATTTGTGAAGCTGCACTGATGTGTTTTAGTCTGGTTTATGAAGACTTACGTCTAGTTAAGGAGTTAAAAAGCTGCATAGCTTTTCTAGGTACAGTATATTCCCAAGATTGCATTATATATATTTTTTTCCTAATAACATCCATTTTTCCAAGTATACAAAACCTTGAGTGGCTCCTAACAAAAATCTGTATATTAACAATATATCCTATCATATTTCTAGTAGTGTTGCCCAACTTCATTTAAAAAAAATATGTATTTCAAATTCTTGGCATATTTTTTTGCAAAATACTAAGAACGTTTGATTGCTTTTAAACAACTCAATTGCAGTAGTCATCTGACAATCTTGCTGTTTATGGACATTTCACTAAATTGTGGAATATGAGCACAATTGCAGAGTTTTAAAATCAACTAAGTTTTGTTAGGCAATTAAGATTTGTTTAACTGTCAGATCTGTGCGAATTTGAAGTTATTCCAAAAAAAGCAGGAACCAGCAGAAACCATGACACCAGAAATATTTTTCCAGGGTATTAAAACACAGAATTAAAACTCCTGACGGTTATTATGACATCAATGGATAATCTGGAAATAAGTTCAGCTGCTCATTTTCACTCCCTAATGTAATGAAAACCTGAAAAAGTATTTTTGTGAATTTTATAGAATGCATTTATTTTCTTAAACTAAAATGTGACAATACTCATCATTTTGCTTGAAATTACTAAAACAATATTATGTATCTGTGAAAAGGGGAATAAAATAAAGACTAAACATTTTTCTAAATAATTTTAATCGGTAAAGAAATAAATATAGTAAATGACAAAAAGTGAGCACAAACGTGGTTTTAGTGGGGGGAAGAATAAAATAAAAAAACTGCTGAGCTGCATCAATTATATTTACTTTTTTAAATATCAATTTTTTTCAATAACAATTGTAAATTATTTGTAAATTATCAAAATAATATTTTATTATTTTTTATCCTTGACCTTATATATCATTGTTGTAATGAAATGATTAAATAAATTACTTACAAAATGTGTTTCTGTGTATTTGTGCAAGTTAATTTTGCTAATTTTCTAATGTAATAAATTCCCAGAAGGAGGGTTGTTAATTCAATTCCCTCACTTTACTTTTTATTAGGAAGGGCCACCGCTAGCAGCCGGTTCCTCCAACTACAGTAGGTCTGAGCTGGCCCTGTATATGTATAATTCAATTGGTTAGGAGAATGAAGAAATTTCACTGACCCTCACCTGGGCTATACCTTTACAATCTATAGTGAAGTCAAGCTTTTGAAACCAAAACTCTCCCTATAGTGAGTAAACACCAAAGCGTACTGGTATAGGAGAAAACATGGGAGACTGCATTCTTACTTTTGTTTTAGTGTTTGCGCCTCTTCTTGGTAGTCTTCCTGACTGGGGTGGTCCTGGGAATTTTGTTTGGCTAACTGTAGTCTTGCCGTCTGAAAGAGGACACAAATCAGTACAGTAATTAGTTCATCATACACCTATTTTACAACAAAACCTGAGGGGAAGTTAAACAAATGCACCACAAAGCCCTAGAACCTCTCTTACCTTTTTTGTTTGTCTTGTGATGGTTACCACAATGGCTGCAGTTCCCTTGTTATGTAGGCCTTAGCTGCCTAAATGTGGTCTTTCGTCATGGCACCCTCGGTTCTTTCTAATTTATATTCTTATATGTGGAAATATTGATTTAAAAAAAATAGTATGGTGTACAACAACAAAAAAATTGAGACCACACAATGATTTGGTGTGACTTTACAACATTGCAATGGCCTTGCAAGGTTTCTTCGGTTCCAATGGTTGCATTCAAGATAGCAAAATAAGTGTTTTCCACCATCTCAGGAACAAACAATGTACATTTTAAACAAAATTTGGTCTATTCACAAATCTTAGATTGCCGGACACTCGCTACACTGCACTGCTCAGTGAGCAAGCATCTCCAACAAGCATCTCCTAGCTTCTGTGATTTGACTTAATTTGTGTCACTATTAACCCCTTAATGACAAAGCCTGTCCATGTACGGGCTCAAAATACATTCAATGTGTTTAGGGACCGCCCATTGTCCTTAAGGGGTTAATGTCTGCTTTGGTGAGGCTTGAGGTGCACATAATCTAAGTAAATGAGTGACATTAAAATGTCTCATAATGACAGTTATTGAGTTTGAAGATGTCCTGAGAACCTGTTGTAAGTGGAGAATATGTGGGGTTGGGGCACATAATAAATGACTATATGGAGAAGCGTGGGTGCTAGTCTGTCTTCCACAGTACCTCTGTTTTGTTTGTGGTAAATCCATTCCTAGTTTTTGCCTTCAGTCCTGCTTCCTGAGAGTGTTTGGGGGTTTTTTTACATCAGTGTCAAGAATCAGTATTTCCAGACATGTAGAAGTCATGTTCCACCCATGTAACACCAAAATTCTGCACACTTTGCAAACCTGTTTCAAGCCAAAGCAGCTGTTGCGCATGAGCAGTGGCCATAACTCACTTCTGTTTAAGTTAGGACTTGAAATGTTGGTCAGCTGGCAACATAACTTAATATTTCTTAGCTTCTCAGTTAATCGGAACGTTTCCCTAGCTTGCTGTACCTGTGTTTTGTGTTACTTTGGTTGTACCAACTGAAATGAGACTCCAATAAACTATTAAGTGATGACATGAAGGAAAGGAAACAATACCAAGAGCTCAAGACCAGAAAAGAGCTAAAATCACAGGAAAACCATAACAAGTGCAAGAAAAAAAAGAGAAAGCCAATACATACTAGAAAGCAAGAGGAAATGTTATATTAGAAAAATCAGCACAATACCAGTTCTAACTTCTCTTTTTCCATTTCTTGGAGTTTCTCCAAGTGTTCAGACAGGTCAGGTCTATCGTGCACCTCCCGGAATCGATCTTTCATCTGGATTAGTTCTTTATTGATGCCATTGAAGGCCTTGGTGATTTCGTGAACCAGCTGCCGGTACCGGATGAAATCATAGTGCGGGCCAGACTTCAAATAGGCCTGGTGACCCCTGAAAGGAAGACATGTTAACTCTTGCAACATCAGTCAAGCATGCCATTTATAGCAACGCTGGCTCCTATGGAATTGCAAGGGTGAAAACTAAAATGAGGAGGTTATGTGTTTTGATATTTTTTTTAATGTATTCAATATTGTTGTACACACATAATATTAGCTTCCATGTGTTAAAACTCTTAAATTACGAATATGTACTCCGTTATAATACGAAACTACATCCAAGCTGTGTTCAGTAAGGATGGGAAGAAACAAAATGTTAAATTCTATCAGACATTAGAGAATCTGTCACCTGTACGAATCATAAATTTGATTATTAAGCATTAAATTTAAATATTATTACAAACAGTTGCAGCTTCCCTTTAAATTCACATCTGGAAAACATTGGAGATTTTAATCCTCTATAACATAAATACGATTAACACATTGGGGAAAGCGATACAGAAAGTGGTACATTTCTCTGTCTATAAAGCTTAAGGGGGACACCAATCCAACAGATGTCCTTCAATCAAACTTTCTCCAATATCCTGTCATATGGTAATGTTTAACTCTTGTATTATTTATATAAATAATATGTACATATATTTTTTTAAAAAAACAGAGATATGGAGAACAAACAATGTATTCAAAACATTTTTTGGACGTGGGTGCTAAAAAAAAAAGTTGTAGATTGACCCTGGGAACTTAATTTGCAAAACCTTAACTATGTTCATGAAGGGGACTTTACATAAAACATAAGAAAACAGCAGATGTATTTTTGAAAGGATGTGTTAAAAGTGTATTCACCAGATCTGGCTGGTAGAGCACTTTGTGGATATGGCTTTTTAAGTAGAACAGTCCAATGCACTCACATTTAAGTTGGAGTGCAAAACACTTAGATCCAATTTGAAGGGGTTAAGGGAAGCACATAGATATTCGTGCTGATGGTATATATTAGATGCGCGGGTATAGTTCACGTTTTTGATATATGTATCAATATGTAATAGATGTATTGCTATTCTACCCTGCTAGAATTATTTTTAAGCAGTTTCCAACAGACAATATTATCTAACGTATTACAAATACACTTGAAGGGGACCAGTCAGCAGTAAGCAAAAATTAAAATCAGAAAGCTCTTCACATTGTTATTCTTTAGAAACAAAAAAAAGCTGTTTAAATAGGCGTAACAAGAAGTAAAACATTACTTTGGATTCCTGATGAAGTCCAGATGAGTTGAATAAATACGGAACAATGAAATAACTTGTATTTTATTTCAAAGAGGGCCAGGGCTAAATCAATCCAAGTTCCTCTTAGACTGTATACACAACTTTAAAAAATGTGTGCATGTCCAGGAATATTCTATATACACATAAGGGCTACACTAGCCCTAAGAGATTTTGCAGACCCAACGTAATCTAACTACAATTTGACTTTGTCTCTAAGACCCAGAAAGTCCAGGTAACTGTGGTCTCGTGTTAAGAGCTCATCGTGCTGGCTGGATTTATGAGGCCCTTTCCTGCTTTAAAGCTGAAGATTTTTGTAAAATTAAATCTAGGGACATTTTTTCATGTGTTCCAACATCAGGCTCACAGCACCCCGCACTCACGCGATCTGCGGCTCCAACCCGACCACATGGTCCATGAGCATAACAATGGCCTGTCATGTCCAGCCGTCGGCCACACGTCAAAAGGCAGCCATTGGCCTGAAAGTGCCAGAGCAGCCTTGTTACCCCCAGTCCAGCGATGTCCATAACTGCACACGATTGACACCCAAACTGATTGCCGTTATTTATAGTCAGTTACACTATGAAGACTGGGCAAATGGTGTTGTTCCCTTAGACACAACATTAATTGCATTCTGGTATGTTAACAAATTGATCTGAAAATATTCACTTCCTTATTTCCTCTAAAGATTAGAAGACATGAAAGCACCACAGAAATGTTTAATAAGGTTTCTATGGCAACAAGCCATGAGTACCGTTTTTGTGTCACACGACAATTAAGTGTTCCTGGTAACATTTTACTTGATTAAAGAATTGTTTCCGGGAAAGGTTTGGCCATTCAACAGTACTTGATGTCTCTCAAGGTTTGTGAAAATTAACAAAATACAAACTTGATTATCTTCAAAACAAATATTTAGATCCCCATGGAAACCATGGAGACAAAGGAGTTCATATTTTTCTCTGCTTACTCTTCAAATAGCTTGTAGGCCTCCACACGCTCAGCTTGCAACTCATAAAACCTCTGTATGAGGTGTCGGAAGTCGTTATCCACCTGAAAGTAAAACAGAAACAGCAAGAAGAAATAGTTATATTTTAAGTTGGTTAGCAACCTTACACGTCACATTATACATTAATAATTCACAATATATATATTTGATGGACAAGCTTATGTGCATGGTACATCATAACCCACAATCATTAAACATGATCGGACATTTTGTCTCTTCATTTTATTTCTTTTATGTTTACTTTATTTACAAACTATAATTTTGTTTATTTTAAAACGTAAAAATATAAAGAAAATAAAAACGGAGGTGCATTATTTTACTCACCAGAGAACCAAGTCTAGTTTTTAGGGAAAATTATTAAAAAAAAAGCAATAGCATACTTGCCAACATTTTAGATTTCCAAGTTGTGTCAGCTGTGTTGGGGGGTTGGCTAAAAGCGAGGAGGAAGGGGTGCTAGACTGGAGTGAGTGGTACCAGAGGCATGGCCAACTGTCCATCTTACCTGAAGAACCACCTCCAGCAAGGTGAGCATCAACAACACATACCTTCATTGGTTTTATACCTCACTGGGCTGATATGGGGAGATCAAATGATCTCCCAAACTGGCCTATGGTGGGGCAGTGCCCTGCGAAAATAAGTACATTTGAGGGGTATGCAATAGTTGTCAGCCACTACCAAGTTTAACACATTCTATCTAAAGACTTGACCTTGTTTGCTTGCACACGGGTCTACTAGTTTCAGCATTAGCAACTACTAACAAAGTCAAGGCGTAAGTTGTTTTGAATAATTTCCAATGCAATGTGAAGGCCTGCATTCGGTAATTAATCGCATGTGTTGTTGTACTGGGAGCAGTATGATAACTTTCACTGGTGGAAAGTATGGTGAGACCTACAGGCACATTATTAGTTACCAGTGACCGCATTGTCTGGAGAGGGTGAGTCATTAATGAGGAGTTGGGGTCTGGCCCAAGAGTTTTCTTAGAAAGTTGCAATACATCGCCACCTGCTGGTGCAGTAAGGATACTGCATGCAAAATGCAGCATAGACCAATGATTTTGAAACCCTTTATCAAATATTATGTAAAAAAGGATAGTCTTGAAACAATATTATTTGTTAAAAGAGATACAATTGTAAAGTTTTGTTGTTTAAAAAAAAAAAAGCTGACACTCCCTCTTTTTGAAAGGTACCGCTTTTTGGGCATCCAATAAAATAAATGCAGCGGCCACCTTACCTGAACACCCTGCCTATGGTGTGTAGGTTCAGAGCAAGGTGGCCACATGGGAGCCGTAGCGGACGTGTGTGCCACAACAGAATAGACATCAGTTTATTTTACACCTTCCTGGGCCGGTCAAGGAAGGTCAACTGGCGCATGATCCTCACTGTCTACAGATACAGGAGAGTTGGGCAGCTACCAAGGACAGTGTCTGGAAATTGTGATTGTTGGGTGCTGTTTGTGCCACCTACCACTAGTACTGGAGAATTCCAACCCTTCTTAATACTTTTATGCCATTCATAACTTTTGACAGAAACACAAAAGGTGGCACTGGAGGCCATAAAGGCCCAGAGCAACTCAAAAGGCGAGTTTATATTTGACAGTTTGTGTGTTGTTTTATGGGATTAAGGCTTTGGGAAAAAAAAGCCTGATTTTTCTATAAAATACTATAGTGCAAATAATGTTTTAAATAAATGGAACAGCACCTTAAAGTACAAGAACCAAGTAAATATGCATAGATCTTTAGTGGGATAGATGATCGGCATACAATGTGTCTGTAATCACCAATAAGACTTCTGGTGCTTCCATAGAAACAACTAAACACCTTGTATCCCTGCTAGTAAAAATAAAGAAATAAAAAATACCTCTTCACTGCCTACCAACCTTTAGGTATTAACCTTCTTGCAAACAGTAAGGTACCAGGTACATTACAAAACGCTATAGGACCAGTGATGTTCCTGGTACGTCATGGGTTACAAAAGAGCAAGCACCAATGCTACGTGGGATAGCAGGGCAAGGGCTGTCTGATGCCAAATCAGGCTAAGGCTAGGTTTCCACTTGGGTTTTTTTAGCTAAAAACGCCTATAAAAACGCCATTAGCGCCACCTGGCGTTTTTTTGTGAAAAACGCATGCAGCCAGATGTTAGCTGTAATTCAATAGGAAATCGCAAAATGCCATTTCCACTTGGCGTTTTTCTGTTTGGCGTTTTTTCAGTTCTCTTTGGCGTTTTTCTGCTTTTTTGGGCTCTGTGGCAGTTTTTCAAAACTGCAGCATGTTGACACTCTGGCGTTTTTTGCAAGAAATCTTGGCTTTTTTCCTCCAATAGAAGTCTATGGGAGAGAAAAAACGCCATGAAAAAGCCATGTGGGTTTATTGCCTTGGCGTTTTTTATGGCGTTTTTTCCACAGTTACAATGCAGAGGATGGACCCAGTATCTGTGTGTCCTACGAGAAATAGGCTGAAAACAAACAGTTTCACACAAAACAAAGTCCTGGACTGGTTCATATTGAATTTTACACCATTTGGAACAAACATGCCATTACAAACAAACATACGCGACCGGATCCTGCGTGCCAAAAGCAACAGCAAACAATTTGCACCATCATTTGGGGCCAATCTTCCCAGAGGAGCAGACATTCGAAATAAAGCATGCCTTACAAACCACAGAAAAGAGACAAAAGGGTCTACCAAGTAAATGACATCAGGAGAGGGCAGATACTTGCCATTTATCCTAATCCCTTTTAGCTGGGTGAAACTTCTAACTTGTAAAGGTTGGAAAAACTGCCTAAGGTCAAAAAAAGCAATTTCCACAGAAAGGCTAAAACGCCAGAAAAAACTGCAGAAAAAACGCCAAAACGCAGGTAAATGCAGTGGCAGTTTTCTTGGCAGTTTTCCTGGCGTTTTTCATCAAGAAAAAAACGCCGGACAAAAACCCAAGTGGAAACCTAGCCTTATTCTGTCAAAAAAAGTAATGCCTAACCCAATATATATATTTTTTATTATAATCGTCTTGGGTGAGTCATATTGATACCATTTTCTATACATTGGGGGTCCTTTACATGACACAAGGTCTGAGCCAAATTTATTTTAAAACTAGTACATACAGATATACATACAGTGGAAACTTTGTCCTAATATAAAATTCCATAAATTTGCTAACGATTTGGCTGGTTTGGGCATATACTTTTTTTTTCCTGCACCATCAAGTTTTTTCTCATGACGCCAATGTGCTTACGGTAAATGGTAAGCATTTTTTTTTATTAACCATTTAATTAACAGATCCACGCATAGCATGTCCCCTACAGACACCGGTAAGCTAGGCAGACTTAAATTGCTTTTAAAATTATTTAAAAAAAAAAAATATATATATATATATATATATATATATATATATAATACAGTAAGAGTAACTCTCTTAACTAATCTACTTTCTTCCTGTAATATAAAACATTCTACTGAAACCAGAAAGCTCATTCATGTTGCCGAAATATAAAGTGTAAATTTGTAATAGCGTTAGGAAGAAATAGTTCAATGTTTTAATAAGTGTAACAATGTGCATTATTGCCTGGCAGGAGCTGTGTGTGTTTAGGTGACTGGGGAAGCTAATGCTGATGCACGGCACTACTGGTTAGAGCACCACTCACCATTCACTATTCACTACTCACCATTCTATAGTTATGATCACGCCGGACTCTGACCAGCAAATTTCTGCACAGCTTCCTGAAACCTGCTGTGTGCAACACCAAAGATCAGTCGCCTCCCTTATCACAAAGAGGAACCGCTCTGCCCAGCTGGGCTTATTCTCAGCAGCTCCTCTCAAAGTACAGGAAGACTCATGACAGCTTCGATCACACAGGGCCGTGTTAATGCACAGTTATTGTGGGTCAAAATGAGTGCTCGCCATGGATCATACAAGTCACAGGCGTTCCTTATTGGCCAAATAATACATTTTACATGTCTCTGACTAGCACGGATATACTAGCCACGTGTATGCATTCTAGTATTCTACTTCTAGTAAACAAACATCCTGACTCCTTATCACGCTTCTAGTGGTAAACAATAGAACGGCTCCGTTTTAATAACCCAACAGAACACTCGGACTAATGAAAGTCTGCGGAGGAACAGACTTCATTAGCATTGACATAAGGAATCAGAGTAGGGAGCGTCATCCACAATACCATGACAGCCTCCTTGACCACAGATAAAGGAACTTTATTGCATATCGTCCAATGTTCCAAATGGCTAATGAAGGACAGGTATTATGAATAGGAATAATGTATTTTATTTATATATCCCATTTATAAATGTGTTTTCCACCGTTTCCCTATCAAAAGACATACTATCCTCCCTTAAAGAGGGACATTTGGAAGTTATGTTAAAAATGTGAAACCATTTTGCACTCTCATGACTTGTTGTGAAAGGTGCATGTTCCAATTTTGACCCGGCAACAGCTTGAAACATGATTCCCCCATGCATGCGCCGTACGCAAGAGGTGTTGCTGAATAAAAGTACTGTATTGGCTCGATTATAGGCCAGACCCTTCAAGTTTGGTGCTATTTTAAAGAAAAAAAATACACGAGTGGAATGGTAAAACGGTATTTTACCTAATGAACAGGAATACATGTATTGTAACATTTTTTGTATCTATTATGCAGTTAGTCAGCATGTTATATATAAGCAGAAAACCAATAGCCATTTTAAGGACCCCCCTTAATTCAGAATGCGCCTTACTTATAGATGTGCCCCTCTGCCCCCCAGATATGCTTTATAACCCCTGATTTGCCACTCTGCCCAGAGATATGTTTTATAACCCTTGATATGCCACTCTGCCCCTTCTATGCTTTATAACCCCATATGCCACCCTGATATGCCGCTCAGCACACCTCCCCCCCAGACTAACCAATGCATCCCCAGACTTCCTGGTGAGACTTTATTGTGTCTAGCGGGGGCAGCCGTTGTACGTCTGCGAGATGCACATAGACAACCTCTGCTTGTCTCGCCACTTCTGCCGGGGCTTCTATGCCGACGCTCAGTCAAAGAAGCCCCGGCAGCAGCGGAAGTTATCTGCGCTATGTGCTCAAACAACCTCCACTGCTGCTGGCTGGTCATGTCACGCCGGCGCGCTCGGTCATATAAGCCCCGGTGAAAGTGCCAGCAGCAGGGGTTATCAGCATCGTGCAGATGCCCACTGGCTGCCAGAGATGAGGATCCAGGTCTGCAGCACTGCGGGGGATCGGGATCCTAACCCTGCTGCTTGCCCACAGCAGGGATAAATGATAAAGAAAAATAAACACCTGCCCGGAACCGCATGTCCCAGGGTGCTGGGCAATATGAACTGCGCATCCCTGCACTAAACCTGGATTATAGGCCGCACTTCCACTTTAAAGACTTAAAGTGGGGGGGGGGAGTGTGGCCTATATTCGGGCCAATATGGCAACTATCTTTGTTCTTTCACATATCTTAGAAAAAACATGAATAAACTGCAAAATAGATTTGACAATTTTTTTTCTAATACGCCCCTAATCAGGCTCCATGTGCTATCTAGTTTTTGAAAATATATAGTTCTACGGGGTTAAATTTAAATAAGCGACCTCTACTGTGCCTCTGAAACATGGGTACAGCAAACTGACAGTATCAATTTTACTGCAGTGTTTACCACTGAAATGTTTGAATGAAAAAGGAAAAAAAAAAAGTGTAAAAATGTCCTGAGTTGTCAACTTCCAAATAAACATACTTTTGTTTGGAGATTATAAATCATCTAACCTCTATGGGGGTCCAAAACCCAGCATTAACTCTGACCTGTAATCCTTGTTAGAAGCTAAATATTAACCTCCTTGAGTGAAAACAAAAACCAGTTCCGCCACTCAGCTTTTCACTGTGATTTCTATAATCCAGATCTTACTTGGAAACTGTTAAAAAGAGGAACATCTAAGTGCTACATTGCTTGTTTAATTTGTATTTAAGGTTTCATTTTTAAGTTAGGATATGGATAAACAGTATATGCACGTTTCCAGGATTGCTCAAGAGCCAGTTTAGGATTTAGCACTGCCTGTATCACACCTCCATTGTAACAACTAAAATTCCTCTAAAGCTATTTACATTTGATGCAGTAGGTCCTATAAAGAGCACAACTTGAACTGTTATAATTATACCTCTATTTTATTGCATGTTGTATTGAGAACATTGTGTTCACATTAAGAAAATTATAGAGATAATTGGAAGCGAGAAAGTTTTTTGGCATTTTTTATTGTCCAACAGGAGTCAAAAAAACAAGCAAGAGGCGGCAACGTTTATTTGACCTTCTTCTTGGGACGCAGGTTGTTTGTGTGTCCACACTTCTTCTTGCGGCAGTTTACAGCACGAGGGTGAAGACGGGCATAGCATCTGAAAGAACGAGAATGTCAGACTGGCATTGTAAAAGCAGTCCTCTGGCAATGATACATTTCTAGATGGCACCAGAAATGCTGAGGCAGCATTAAAAAAAAGGTTACAGTTACAATAGAGGAAAATAGAATCAGAAAACATCCTCCACCTATTTACATAGGAAGTTCATGCACACTGCTTCCTGTCTATTAGAAACGGGCTTGGCCAATGACCCATCCAATGGGAAACCAGCTTTAGTTTAGTTATCACTACACCAAATCAAAAGGCTTATGGCAGTGACCAGGCTAAACCAGACAGTAACCAAAAAGAACATTTAGAAGGTACTGATTTGGAAGCAAGCATTAACGCTATGTACATTGTGAAGACACTTACTTGCGGCAGATCATCTTGTCACAGTTGTATTTCTGGGCAAGCTGACGAAGGGAAGGCTCAATAATGCCACCACGCAGACGCAAAACCAAATGCAAGGTTGACTCTGAAAACATTTGAAGAAACGTCAAGATGATTATAAAAACACTTATAAAAGCACCATGTGGGTAGTGTTTCAAGACTATAGTAAAAGAAAACCATTCTGTACAATGGCATTACCAGCTGCAATTTGAGGGTTTAACACCAGTTCAGCCGTATTTGCCATATTGGTATATATGTCACAGGAGTCCATTCAGAAGGCATTTCAAATTTTACAGAGTGAAATATTAAAATGACTACTCCACCCCAAGGTCTCTAGCAGGACATCACCTGGTGCTAATCCCAGCAAAGCTGCTAACGTCATACCTTTCTGAATGTTGTAGTCAGACAGAGTACGCCCATCCTCTAGCTGTTTTCCAGCGAAAATTAGACGCTGCTGATCAGGGGGAATGCCTAGGAAAATATCAAAAGTTGTGGGAGGTTTGAATACATAGCAATAACCGTAGAACATAACGCCACTTAGTGTGCCTATCACCTTCAAGGTACATAATTTAACTTATGTTTTGTTAAATTGTAAGTAAATGGAGTGATTAAAATGTGTTACATTTCAGTTAAGACATATAGAAGGCAAACAAAAAATATATATTTATCTCCTTATTAATGACAAAGCGCTATCAAATATCCAAATTTAAACTCAATTCACACAACCCATTATTGAACAAAGTCTATGTACCAAACTAGGGTTTTGCCATAGCTTTAAATGAAGTATTAAAATATGACAGGTTACGAGCCAACTGTAACAGCGCTGCAGAATCTGCCGGCACTTTATAAATAAATGTAATGTAATTGACATGGTATACAGATAATTTGTATTACTGCCTGAAACCACTTGGATAATGCTAGCTGCATTATGTAGCATTCTAAACTCAGCTATGTCAGCTTGAAAGTGCTTGTCAATATCAACTTATTTTAATTTAGCACTTAGAACTAAATGCAGCAACGGAAACTAACAGTTAATGTTTAAACCGCTGTTACCGCTTTTCCAAAGCATGAAAACAAAACATTGTAAGCTTATGAAAAATAAATTGACATATCTGCTAGCATTTTGTTTGCTCAACATGCCAGATAACCCAATGCTTTCTCTTATGTAGTTCTGCACCTTTAAGTATTGTAATGACATCAAAAAACTACATATATCACTATATATCTACACACTTTTGCCTTACCTTCCTTATCCTGAATTTTAGCCTTGACATTTTCGATAGTGTCACTGGGCTCAACCTCAAGGGTGATGGTTTTCCCAGTAAGGGTTTTCACAAAGATCTGCATCTTGACGCCTTCCTTGGTTCACTTTGCGAGAGAATAAATATATTAGTACATCACCTTACAAGCCACTGAACAGAAAGCCTAGCTAAGCAATAAATGTCAAATATATAAATGTCATATACAATCAAAATATTTCTTCCCATGATAAGCTACAAAGGTTTACAGTATCACAGGACTATTACAGCATCTCAAATGTTGAAACAGGGAGGATTGGAATACCAAAGCATTCAATTTAAAATAATGAGAAATTTTTATAACTTAAACATGGCGTTTGCAAAAAAATAAAGCTATTATACGAGGCAAAATATATCACAACACACATTGGGAGAATCCCAATGAAATAGATTACAAATGTCACCAAAAAGAGTGTAATTCCCTTGCATGACGTCAAAGTTTTAAGTATTGGCCTTGTACCCCTTCGCCGGAGGTAAGTGCGTTATATATTTAGACACGGCCGCAGCTGGCAGATTCATACATACGGCTTGTTTCTAATAACTATCCTCCGCACTGGAAAGCTAGTTCCCGATTATAACAACGCTATTTAATACGACTTGGAACACAAGTAACACGGGACGCAATACATGTAAACCGCTAGCGGAGCGCCATGAGGCGGCCTCTATCATGGCCGGCGCTCTCCTCATGCTCCATGGGAGGGGTATACGGTAATTAGTCGGCCAGCCGAGGTACAGGCGCACCCGGTAGGGTCCGTATCGCTTCCTCGCTACCTTGTACCATCACAGGCAGGTCTGGGAACAAGCCGGCGATGATAACTACAGGATTAAAGCAGACAAGCAGCGGACATGTCACATACCCACCCGCACGGCGGCCCAACAGAGTAGAAAAGGACAAAGCGGAAGCGGAAATTACGTCTTCACTTGAGAATCTTGGGCGGAGATAGGGAACGAAGTATTCCCGGGTTCGCCATGTTTGTTAAGGGCGCCTCTTAGTAAAACAATATTAGTTGCTACCGGGGTTAGTATGCTCAGAGAGCTGTTACTTAATAGTTTTAAAAATATTGCTTAGTTTAATAAGTATATATAAATGCTGATAGCGTTGTTTATTAAACAATTCACACAAGCAGTATAAAATCTTTGGGGACACTTATAGTGTCTACTCCCCCTCTTTGCTACTCATTACCAACACTGGCAGGTTCCTCCAATTAGAAGGGCTGAGTTGGCCCAGTATGATAAATAATTCAATCAGTGAGAAGAAATTTAATTTAACTATACATTATACAGGGCCAGCCTGTTGTACCTTTATAGTGTATAGTGAAGTCAATATGTTGAAACCACAGCTCTCTGCAAATTCTCCCTTAAGTGAATAGATAGACCTCCATGGGGTCTATTCACTAAAGAGGATTGTTGTACATTTTAAGGTTCTGAGAACGGGGCAGTGCGCACAGACACCGCGCTCACTGTGGAGTGCCAGGACATAACACGCAGTCCGTGTCAGGAAGGCGCATACTGTTTTACTCGGCTCAGTCCTTCATAGTGCAAATGGCATGCTTGGGAAACAGTAATTCTGATAATAATCCCTAATCTGCCTAGGCAAGAATACATCGATACATTATCCCCAAGCAAACCTCAGCGAGCAGAAAGGAGAAATACCGTATTTGTAAATGAAATTGTTTGATTAAAATACGTGAATCTTCTTCATGTCAGTGTCCTACTTGGTTAAACTATCGCATGGTCACAACATCTTGATAATGCACTCCTCGTAGCCATTTCTCCACCCATACCCATAAAGCAAAATGGGTCAAAGCATCTTTGGCCATTTGAAATGTTGGGAGGTATGTTTCTGTATGGAAAAGCCCATTTTATGTATAGTGATATAAAAGGAAGCTGAAATACTCCGCTCTTCTCCTTACCAAATAGACCCCAATGTGAAGATTATAATGTTTGTGTCTAATGAAGTATTGTTGGTTATCATGTAACTACTGGAAATCCATTTGTTTTGTTAAAGTTAATCTCAGCGTCAATGTGTTTTTAAATCTGTGCTCCTTGTGAAAGGGTTCATAAATTTTCGTTTGCAAATATGTGTTTTGTTAAAATCCTGCTTTTTCACATTCCCTATGATCTTAAATAATCACATGCAATATTCATTTTCAAGATAAAAAGCGTGTTGTTGAGCAATTAAACGTTTACATGAATTTCTATTATTATAAAAGTTGCCTGAAGCCTTCTTTTTTTGGACTCCTTTTGTAGCTACCCCCTCTTCACATGCAGAGCTGGAGACAGTGGCATTACACACGATGACAAGCCCCCTGGCAAGCTGTGTAGAGGGGTCCAGTGCATGTATCATTTTGGAACAGCTACTTTTTGGAACATGGCATTGCTTTTGTGAAATCTATATCATTTGTGTGCAGTTATATTACTGAATGTTGCAGTTTATTCTGGGGTTCAGGTGCTTCCCTTGCAACCCTTTATTTTGACCATGTGTAACATAATGAAATTTTACTTCACTGAGAGTTGTAGATAAATGGAACTGTCTCCGAGCAGGGGTGGTAGAGGCTTATACAGTGAGGGTATTTAAACATGCATGGGATGTAAAATGTATCTTCTTCTTTAATAACTGAAGTAACTCCGCCATGTGCAGATGGTATTGTGTGAATAATGTGATCCCCGCAAAATGCTGCTTACAGAAGACCCTTCAAATGTTAAATTAATTTGTTTCTGTTAGTTGGAGAATGACAGTAGAAAGCATAAAAAAGTTTTACTATTTGGAAGAAAAATTCACAGACGATTATGAGAATAATTTATTTTATTACATAATCATTTTTTCTATTTAATCGACCATAAAGCAGGTCGAGGAGGGAGTTACCTCTGGACTTGCAAAGAGTCATTCTCGCAGGAAAGGAAAAACCCCATCTTTGGAGGAAACCTTTTGAGGGGCCATGGCTGGAAGAATTGCCCTTCCCTCTGGGCATTAAGAGGTTAATTCTATCTTGTGGATGGGGCAAAATTAAATGTAAATAAATTATCACAAATGTCGATCTGCGGGTTACAATCTTCGGATCTCTGCCAGGATCCTGACACTCTGCTAATCTCTTTGCCGGAGAGCCGAATCCTCGGGGTCGCGGGAGCGGGGTCTTGACATGCCGTGTTCCCCACCCATTTTCCCCTTTAAATGGGGGTATTTCCCGCTGACATCAGCGGGACCGCTCTGCTGATGCAGTGGCCAGTCCTTGCCACGCCCCGCAAGGGAAGGACCTGGGTAAATGGAGTGAAGAAGTTCCCTGGTATGTACATACCCAGACAGGAAAACACTAACATACATACCCAGGCAGACATTAAAATACCAGAGAGATTACATCTGGATTTACCTCTTTATCCCAACTTCCACAGCATGTTTCCGTCTATCTTCGGGAGGGGGGCAATTGCGCTATTGTACCCCCTGGATCTGCCAATGGTATATGTAAGTGTATAGTGCGTATGTAGAGGGTGTATGTATGTAACTTAGTGTATGATGCTGAAGTGGTTGTGTGTGTGTATCTATGTGCACGCGTATGGTGCTTGGGTCGCTGTTTGTGTATATTTACATAGATGTTTTTACTCTTTTTGAGGTATGCTTAGCTGTACTACTACCTTGCTTAACTGTTTTTTGCTTGTTGATCTATCTTGCCATCCGTTATACATGGCCAACCTGGCTCTTATTGAATGGTTTTGTGCTTCATAATGCATACTAAGTTGGAAAATCACGTTTCACCTCATCTTCACTCACCTACAAATTCACAGTTTAGTCAATAAGCCTTAGCCTTAACATTGTTACAGATAAGTTGAGGGTCTTCAATTGAACCGTGCATAACACAAAAACTGTCTCTGTTCTCTAAAGGGAGAGTTGCTGCAGGAAAAGCTAGGCTGGCCCTGTATAATGTATAGTTAAATCAGGGACATTTCTTCAAAGTCTCTTCAATCATTGAATTCTGCATTGTAAAGGGTCAGCTTAGTGGTTCTTTCTGAAGAAACTTGCTAGTGCTGGCCTTTCATAAAGAATATTGGAGTGAGATTTAAAACCACAACTCTTCATCCAACTCCCCCTTTAGTGAATAAATCCCGGTGTATAAGGCCAGTGCTCTTGGTGATGGAAAGTGTTTTTTTTTCCACAGAATGTTTATGACGTGTCCTATCTACAAAATTTAAAACAATACACCAAACAATGCACCAAACAGTCTGCACGTTATTTTATTAGAAATGGTTATTTTTCTTTCCATGGCATAATTACAGTATTTGGATTTAAGGAATTGCTGCTTGTAAAAGAGAAAACATATTTTCCTTCACAACTTACAAATGTGCTTGGGTTTTCTGTAGCATACACATTGCAAACAAAAAAATAGTTTTCCTACATTTTTTTTTTTACTTAAAAGGTCACATTTCATTTCTTTTAACAAAACCTTGTATGTTTCTGTCAAATAAATAAGTAGAATTTCCTTCTTTAGAATATAACGGTGTTACATAAATACACTCAGTGGTTGCCAAATGTGGCCCAAATGCTACATGACAAACACATGATCTGGTTTTCTATAGATGAAGAGTTATGGGTACCAAGTTTTACGGTGTCTCTCTTAGCAAGAATAGTAACTATGAAGGTTGTGGATAAGTGAGCTATATTGTAAGTGCTATCCTGAAAACCTTAAGGTGCTATGACCCTCAAGGAAGTTCAATAAATACAAGGAACGAGGACATTGCAATTCAGCAAAGATTTAGATGGTAAAAAAAAAGACAAAACTGAAGGGATACATAAGAAGAAAAGTGTAAATAAAATAGTAAAAAGCGAGGGGAGGTATTTATAATTTAAAACATATGTAAACAGACCACTGGAAAATGGTTAGTAAGCACAGGACATTTCATGCAAACCACACCAGCTGAGGGCACAGGATAAAGTGTGCTCAGCTTTAGACAGGGCATCTCTCCACCTTGTGCCTTCATAATGAACCATGTATATCTCTGCATTACTTCAGAGCACAGCATGTCCATCTCGTCCGAAATCAAACCCATTGTCAAATAGTGGGCTACTTAATTGTACTGGGGGTTAAGAAACGCCTCCAACCCCAACTGTGTCCCTCAACTTCCTTTCCCACTTCAGACCATTAGTCGTCATGGACCACTTCATCATCTGTGAGGAGCTGACCGTTAGCGGATGGAGTGTCAGAAGGGGCCTGTGACAAGTCCTCGAAGTCTTGGCTCATGGTTGGAGAAATAATAGAAGGGCTGGTGTCACAGGACTCGGTGCTCTGTTCTGATGTGGCAATGGTGGTTGCTCCACTTTTGGGAGTTGGGTCAAAATCTTCATCATCTTCTGAGATGGGCGATTCATGAACACCTGATATCGAAGGAAAAACACTTATCAAACATGGAATAGGCAGTAATTATTAAACTCACCAATCTTTTATTTTTCAGCAGATGAAGGAAAATACAAAACAATCCGAAATGCCCTTACATACAATAATGAAAGCCAAGTTTATAGATTTCTGTTCAGAATATAAAACCTGAAAACTACTTGCAGTTTGTCATTGAATAAACTGTCTGGTCCCCAAAACATATTTGTTAATGCATTTTGGAGTCAAGTTTGCATGGGCACCGGTGACAATCGGTTCAGTATACATACTTTAAGATGCTTTCAGCTCTCAGTAGAGGCAGGGGACAAGACGATAGTCTTGTTTAAGTGTAATTTTTAATTGATTTGAGGCGTTTCTGTAAACTCTATAGGACATGTCTCAGGAAGAGAAATCTGCTTTATATCATTGTACATAACGTGCTCTGCACAAATCTCAGGAGCCTGGTAACCATGCCTCATAACTTAACATTGCTTGCATCAAATCTTTGTGATATGTAATAGTCACTTTAGTGGGGGCACACATTTCAGACTCAATGTTGTATAGCTCCAAGTCTGTGTATACTGATTTCATGGGGCAAAAGAACACTGTGGTACATGCTCGCATCCTGTAAAACTGGCAATGCAAACAACAGCCAGTGTGAACGTATGTGTTTGTTTTAACCTTGGATGAAAAATGATAAAAACTTACAGCTGAAAGACTCTGGATATTGTTTTGCCAGTTTGCCTTTTAACATCCTGTAGGGTCAAATAAACAAGGAAATATAATATTAACTCACTTTTTTCATAGACATTCATGAAACATCACATAACACCATCGCTCGGCGTGTCCTTCACACCAGTTACAGCATTTTACTATGTTATGCACACTATGTTATGGATGCAACCCGACAGGATACCAGGGTTGATTTTATTTTCATGACGATATTGCCGTCTGCAATTCAACCTGTGAGTTCAACTAGCTTGGTAGTACGTCAGGTTACCTGATTCTCCGGAAGATGATGTCCAAGTCCTTTTTCATCTCCACTAATGTTCTGGTGTGATGTACAAATCGATCAGACATCTGCTGCAGTCTTGTGCTGGACAAGCTGTTGAAATTGAGTAGCATTTCATTGGTTTTTTCAAACCGATCAAGCCTGCAGCAAAGAAGCACAAATACGTTCAGCATCAGGTTATTTATTTAGTAAAACTACCTAGAATGTTATGCTACAGCTTTACGTAAAAACTAGTCTATTAAGTTAAAGGGATGCATATGCAATGTAATGCCCCCATAAGCATTTGCCTCTTCCCCTGGCCCCCCAGCTCTTTTCCATGCAGGAGATGTGTTCGGTTCAGCAAAACTGATCATATAGTCAATGCAAAAAAGCCCCAGTGGAATAGTCATTTCTCATCTACACTAGCATGGATGAGGCCCAGGTCAATACTTCATATAATATTAATTTAACCGATTTCTTTATTACCAAACTGAACTTCATACAGTGTCTTAAGAAAACGTTAGAGACACCAGGTAAGAGAGTTACCAGCCATACCAGGCAACAGCAACATATTGATCTATTGATGTATAACATACTAGCCCACACATACTCACATGTGCCTCTGAGCCAGAATAATGGCATTTACGTCTTCAGCGTTCACCATATTTCGAATTCTGCTACAAAAAACACCTGACGCTGTAGGTTCCATCACTGGTTCAGCTCCCTATAAGAAAACCACAAAACAATTACAAATTGCGCGACGAGCATCAAACCCTGAACAATGGCTGAATAGCCTTCAACGACACTATGCGTTCATTTTCTATACGAAGCGACTGTGACATATACCTGGGCTCTGTATTTTTAGAGGAATTCCTTGGCGCTACCCAATCAAACGTTTCAAACAAGAAGTCCCGTAACTCTGGAGACTTATCATTAGACAAACCATGGGTCAGTATAAAACATAACCATCCCGTAACCATCATACAAGCCCATTGGAACAAAGTAGCATTCACTGAAATACATATTAAAGTCCACTTCACATGGTGTTTTTTTTTAACGGAAGTTGTTTCTTCTTCTGTCTCGCTAACCTTCTTCCCCAGCTACCTCCAAGGTAGCTGAGCTCCCTTTACAATCAAAAGGCGGTAGTAGCAGCCAATCGTACGTATGCTACTGAACGCCAATGCTTTGCTAGCATTCATCTGATTGGCTGCTGTTTCAATGGAAGTGCTAGAAGGTATGTGCATTCACTAATGTTTCCGGTTTCAGTAGAGTCAACCAAGTAGGGAGTTGTGAGACA
This sequence comes from Spea bombifrons, assembly GCF_027358695.1. Classification (NCBI taxonomy): domain Eukaryota; kingdom Metazoa; phylum Chordata; class Amphibia; order Anura; family Pelobatidae; genus Spea; species Spea bombifrons. The sequence goes on from NC_071087.1 coordinate 82,114,896, forward strand.
GAAGCCTCATTTTCCTACTCCGGCAACTAAAGAAAGCTCGGCTCGATTTGCAAACTAAGGTGCATCAGAGTCGATGCGATATGAAAACAGTTTTGGGCACTAAAGCGAATACCCAATTACTAATAACCAAAAGCTCTCTACGTTGTAAGCTCGTTGAGCAGGGTCCTCCTCACCTGTTGTCTCTGTAAGTCAAATTGTTACATTACATACTACTTGTTGTGTCCTGTCCACCCATTGTACAGCGCTACAGTATTTGATGGCGCTATATAAAACAAATAAATAATAATAATCTAGACAAGAATCAAGGAAGAAACTTCCTCATTTCTGGCATTGCTGCGCATGAGGAACTACATGTGTCCAAAAAGGAGTGGCAAGTCATAGAGGAAAAGAATGCCAGTCTTTACTGAAGACATAACTATCAAGCACCATAAAGGTGGTAGAGCTTTTGCATGATTGTAGCAGTGTCACACAGGCCCAGGAATTACACATACACACACCCCTTTCCTGCATGCGTCTTGGGACACTTGCAATATTTTGGAACATATATTACATTAAGGAAAAATTCGGTGGTCGGTTTTAAGTAAAATAGAGATAAGGTGAATAGCCATGGCAACAAGTTGATGAAATTGGTTTAACCCTTTATTTGCCAGGTACCAAACGAAACTCGTTCACAAAGCTGTTCGTAAATAAACACCACCACACTCAAAACAAGAACTTTATGTTCTTTCTGCTTCTGGATAACAAACAAAAAAACGATCTACAGAACGGGAGGCTTCAAGAGCTCCCCACCCGGGTCATGCAACATCCGGTTACCGTGCCAGGCTGGTGACACAAATCCTTGCTCATCTTCATCAAACTCTCTTTCGCGACACTCAGCCACCGGCAATACCTAGTCACTTCCTGGTTGGCCATGTAATCCGGCGTCTGATTGGACGGCACGCCCTGCTTTCTGATAGGATGTTTATTATGCCCGCCCCCGACCTGTCCGTCTTGTACTAGAGGCGTTCAGCCCCGGCACCCATAATTCCTGGAGTGGCTTGCACGGTGGTAACGTGCAGCTACATGATGCGCGAGGCTTTTTAAGTCTATGTGAACACGTGTGCATTATGTTTATATAAAGTGTTGTATAAAAAGTGTATAACTACAACAAAGCAGCTTTATATATTTATATAAATGGGGTGTAAAATACCGCATTACATTCTACACATTTTTTTCTTATTTTTGTACTTTGCGGGAGGGGCACAAGGAGTTTGGTCACCTATTTTTACATTTTCTTAAATTTGTATTATTTTTTACATTTTGTATGATGTCATGAGGACGTTACTGAAGTCTTTTTAAAAAAATGTCTTTGCATGTTCATTTCTTTTTTTAACTATTTTTACATTTTTAATATTTTTTTCTCCATTACCCTGCATTAATGGTCACAACACCTTCTGCCTTCCGGTATGGCCCTTGGTGATCGTTCTGGAGGGTGATCGCACGGCGAGCTGGTTTTTATGTTTGGTGTTGCTGAAATTTTAAGACATTTCAGCAGCACCGGCTGAGCGAAAGCGTGATCGTTGCCAGATAAGTCAGTTGTCGTTAACTGCATGCTTTTACGTAAAGTGCCTGCCACGTCAATTGTCCAGACCAGGTAACCAGATTTTTCAAAGGACATCTGGAGGAATATTTATTTTTTATTTATATGATTACAAGAAGTTGCAGGGAAAGAAGCTTATTAGTGCTATCCTAACCCCCTGTGCCATCTGTGCCCCCAGTTTGTCAGTGCCCCACAAACATCTTATCTGTGTCATCATTGCCCTCAAACAGCTTGTATGTGCTATCATTGCCCTCAAACAACTTGTCTGTGCTTCTTTTGCCCCTTGCTCCCTTCCAACATACACTCTGACACACATATGTAAACACACACAAATTACACACGTTTACTCATACTCCCTAACACACTGTAAGTACAGACGTTCCTCTTAACCAAACCTGGAGGGCTCCCAAAATATCATTATAGTTGCAATTGGGTGACTACGCAACAAAAACAACCTTTGTTTTGTTTAGACTGTTAATGAGCAATACATTTCACCTCAGTACCAATAGAACCAGGAAACACTGCCTAAATGTAATGGAGACCAATAATGATGGAACTGTGTTAATAACTATCACCTTACTTAATTTGCTTTACTTTATCTGCTCTTTCATAGTATGTGTACAATTGTATAATCCATGTTTGATGCATAAAAACACAAATTAATTCTAATAATGTGGCAGCTTCTGTGTACAGTAGAATTAAGAGCAAAGGTAGACTTTGTGACCACTAACAGGTGAAGTGAATAACACTAATAATCTTGTTATCATGGCACCTGAAAAATGCGACTTTGACAAGGACCAAATTGCGATGGCTAGATGACTGGGTCAGAGCAGCTACAAAACTGCAGCTCATGTGTGTTGTTCCCGGTCTGCAGTGGTCAGTACCTATCCAAAAGTGTTCCAAGGAAGGAAAAGCAGTGAACCCCCGACAGGGTCATGAGCGGCCAAGATTCATTGATGCACGTGGGGGGTGAAGGCTGGCCGTGTGGTCAAATCCAACAGATGAGCTACTGTAGTTCAAATTGCTGAAAAAGTTCAGGGGTGCTCGTCTACAATAATTACAGAAGCAAGGGGGAAATAAACAAAAATAATAGTGCAGCAATAAACACGACAGTGATGTATTTTCACATCAATAGTGAAATACAGTGTTTCAATACAGTGTTTCTGTGATTTTCAAGCTTATCTCAATTCATAGTGATCTAAGTGAAAAAAGGAAAAAAGACTGATTGCACACAGATGGACACACTCAACGGTTGTGTAAGTGCACTCTGTATTTACTGGATATATCACAGAATTGGACCACGGACCATTGAAGAAGGTGACCTGGTCTGATGAATCACATTTTCTTTTACATCTAGTTGATGGCCAGATGGCACCAGAATGCACTATGGGAAGAAGGCAAGCCAGCAAAGATAGTGTGATGCTTTGGCTAATGTTCTGCTGGGAAACCTTGGGTCCTGCCGTTCATGTGGATGTTACTTTGACAAGTGCCACCTACTTAAGCATTGTTGCAGAGCATGTACACCCTTTTATATTCCCTGATGGCATCCCTGATGGCATCTGTGGGATGTGCTTGACAAACTACTACTACCCCAACTTGCAACTTACAGGACTTAAAGGATCTGCTGCTAACACCTTGGTGCCAGATACCATAGCACAATTACAGAGGTCTAGCAGAGTCCATGCCTCGATGGGTCAGGACTGTTTTAGCAGCAAAGTTTGGACGTTCACAATATTAGGCAGGCGGTCATAATGTTTTGGCTCATCGGTGTATAGCCTGCGACATAATTCTTATCCGAAAAATAGTTTTTATTCCCTACAGCAAGGAAGTTACTGTTTCAGCTTCTCAACTCCAATAAGAGTTGTGTTAGCGCTTATTAATACATAATCAAACTGAGATGGAAATGTAGGAGAAATGTCACATTTTAACAGTGAATTATACAGTTCAACTCTTGTTGCAGTTTACGGCTCACACAAACTTGGCGTCTCTCTAGGGTGTTGAGTTGGTTAGAGGTGCTACTGTTAGGTTCTATACATAGGAAGGAAGAGTGCCAGAAACATGGCTCTCGTAGTGCATTAGAAAAAAGATGAAAATGTTAGGGCCGGCCCTGGCTGCTCAAAATGCATCGTGAAGTTTGTAAATGTGAACAACATACCCCATTTAAGTGAATAAACTTGTATATGTCACAAAATGTTTCCTTTTTACTCACTATGGACACCAGTTTTATTACAGGGGCACAACCTGCAATATCTCTTGTGTAAGAAAATCTATCTGTGACCCAAAATGTGCATACAGTGAGTTTTTGCTACAGAGAGAAACAATATTAAAGTGCAATGTCAGTTGATTGTCCCAAACAATATGTTGTCCACAATTGTGGAAAACAGAACGGCATGGCCAATAGTAACATTACTATATCCACAGCCACCCCTTTTATTAACACAAGCACAAAATAAGGGTTTTCTAACTTTAGCCTTTTCAAATATTATATGGAGAAAGCCATACTTTATAAACTGTATAAATGGTGTAACATACATTTTTGTTCCAGGTTGAGGTGAGCCAGGGGCTAGTGGCATCTTGGATGCAGTATTTATTCAGCGCCCCCTGTAGCCAAAACAAACATGCAAACACCCACACACTCTAACACCATGCACACATAGTCTTCTGGGGTATAACTAGAAACCACAGGGCCCTGGTGCAAATATTGCCCTGGGGCCCTCCAGCTTCACCAAGCAACATGTGCCACAGTTGCCCTAAACACCTTGTGACCGCCACCTTTGCCCCAAGCAGTACCCTTTTTGCACATCCCTGGCTCCAGGTGCCCCAGTCACCAACAGCCCTAGTTATGGCTCTGTATCCAACATGTGTGGCCTGGGGTACCTGGACAATATCTTGAATTTTCTGTGGACATCTACTTATCCAGCTCATTTCTAAGGGCAAAGGATGGCTTCAATAAGTTAATATAGGGGCCAGAAATATTAAGTGGAGGTGTTTATATGTTAGCTTTTAATATAGACATGGAGTACAGGTAAAAATGTCCCCTGTAGTACATTTAAGTATAATACAGCTGAAAATGACAGCAGTTAAATGTTTGGAAATACTGTGAAAGGGTAAAGAATGCTAAAACATAATCCTTTAAAAAAGAGCACTGTGTTAAATCAGTAAAATCCAGGCTCCCTCTTTAAAATGAACCTTCTCTCTGGATTCAGGATAAGGGTCCTCTGGAGGCATTACATAATGGAAGAAATATTTCGTGCAGAATAAAACGGTTTGGCACAGCCAAAAGTCTAAATTTTACCCAGAGACATGCTGTTGGATTAAACATTAAAGCCTGCAGCTTGAAGGGTTCATTTATTAAAGATTTACGAATTACTAGGGAACAAAGGGACCAAACTGTGAACTGCTTGTCTACCTGGACTGTTCCCTTTTGAAGCATATTACAATAAATACCTATATACACCCAGGCCCACACTGGCCATATGGCAAATGCTTAGCAGACTGGTGCCCAATGACCTAGCCTCTTACCCGCTATGAAGGCCAGTCAGGTGGCTGATCTGATAATACAGAACGTGGTTACATGCACAGCTGCATACTACATTTCTATATGTAGGCATTTATTCAGCAGGTGGCTTGCATGTCTTTGATCTGCTGGTCATTGACCTTAAAGTGCCAGGCCTTATTTTACACCCCATCCTGCATAGGTCCAACTTTAACAGGTTTGTGTATAGAATAGCTGTGCGGACACCTGCCTGACTTAACGCTTATTCCTGCTTGTGTAGCATGCATCCGGGTAGTTGCCCAGTGTGCCAGATGGCAAGCCTGGGCCTGGTTCATGCAATCAGAAATACATCAGACATGTCTTAATTGTGAAGTAAACAGTTACATTTCAAAGATCATTTACACAGGGTAGCTGAGAGGCAACTGACACTGCAAGTGACTGCGCTGTCTATGGTTATGAAAGGCCTGCACTAGAGAGCTTCTTCTGGGAGAAAGGTTGAGTTGCCTCTCTTTACTGCATAGTTAAATTGGTGGCATGATCCATAATAATACTAATTAATTTAGCTATGTATGTTAAAGAGTTAATAATAGTGGGGCAAACCCAGGGGCATACCTAAAATTTTTGGCACCTGGGGTAGATCCTATATTTGGCACCCCCTGCCCCCTACACTTTAAAATGTAAAAATGCCCACACTCTGATTCACTCTCTTACTTATGGTCTCTCCTACTCTAACTCTCTCACATTCTAACTCACGCTCTCTCTCTCTCTCTCTCAATGCCTTCCTACTTTCTCAATCAACTGCTTGCATGTCCCTGTCTCCTTTCCTGCAGCTTCAGTTCTTCTCTTGCCTCTTGTTCTTGGTCTTCTTTCTTCGTCTGCTTCTCCTCATGTCTTTACTTCACTGTATGGTAGTCAGGGCTGAGAAATGTTGTCATAACCAGTGTCAGATCTCAGTGATAGCTTCCATATAGCCTCTGTGAGACACACTGAAACGGTACACCAGGATATGGCTTAATATCCTGGTATTTTGCCTTAGCGTGTCACAGAGTGATAAGGAAGGTGAATGGTCCAGCACTGTTACAGGTCGAAACCCAGGTAGATGCCAGTTTCCACCCTCCCATTCACCTCTCACCACAACTTGCCAACTTCCAACCATGGCCCTGCCACAACAAAGGTGTCACACATTTGGGCACCTGAAATATTGGCAGGAATGTTGCCCCTTTCTAGTGGGGAGTGCTCATGGGGAGTAATTCCCACAAATCCATTACCTTAGCAAAGCTTATATCTAAATCTTTACTGCATTGGCTGCATGATAGAGACTAGGTTGCCACTAAATGTGTGTTTGGAGAATTTCACAAAGAATCCAAGCTCCCCAGATTACTCCAGAGAGAACCAGCAGCAACAATACAAAATAAAGTGCATATTGTATTGAAGATGTTTCAATGAAGTATGATGTTTGTCATAGTAAATGTCTCTGTGTTTGATGGGTTTGAGTATATCATTCCTTATTAGGCTCCTCTATACTTCTATTAACAAATCCCCTTTAGGCCAGAGCTTGGACCCGTGTCATCAACAGCAAAGCTCTTTATTAAAATCATCTGGAGAGGTAGTTCAGGGAATTACCTGCAAAAAACAACAGGGCTGGAAAAGTACGAACTAAACCACGGCCATCAATGATGGGTGTTACTCAGGTGTTTATAGCACTACATTGAGAAATAGTTAGAACATGACATAAGTATATACATTTCTAAAATAAACAGCGATTAAAGCTAAAACATTGTAACTTGCCAGACATATATCTGGCATAATGGAGGTGAGATGAAAGATAGGCATGTACATTAAGTAGGTTTGTCCTCAAACATGAACGACAAATGGAATATATTTTCAGCAGATATTAGAGTTCAAATGATCAGACGTCTTTTCTATGTTATAATTCCTTCCATAAACATTACCTAGGCAATAAGATATGTCTGTTTTATGAGTTGGATTAAATACATTAAATGCATACAGATCCAGCCCTGTGTTAGCAAGCGAGTACATGCTGGTGGAGGTCACAGTTTAGTATAAACGTTTCAAACGGCTAGCATACCACGGAAATGTCTAAATTAGCAGACCCTGTGGATCTTCACATTTTAACCCTTTAATATGTGGAGTGCCACTATGTACATTGTACATAATTGGCGCTACGGAATTTGATGGCGCTATATAAAACAATAAATAGTAATAATAACTATGTATGACAAATCTATAGTGGGATTCAGAAGGGTCCATACAGCGGTCGCTAACGTTCCCTTATGACATATTATCACATGCAGAAACAGTATTGCAAACTGGCACTTTTGCAGCCATCGTCAACAGATTTTTTTTGTCAAACAGGGTAACAGAATGGAGCTCGTGGTCGCTTGCTACCATGACAACACAAGGTACACTAAAAATGGAGACTTTCCGGAATGCCGCCAGATAATCTTTTGTGAGATCAGCTGGAAGTCTGATCTCTACTAACTGTGACATCAAAGACGCCCCCCCTCAAAAAAACAACAAAGCATAGGCAGACACAATTATATTAATAAATGTGTTTTTTTTATTATTTAAATGAAAACCAGTGTTTTGCTACGAGTCCCAGAAGGTGTTGGTATTTTTGATTTCGTCTATTGGATAAACTCGCTAAGGGGGGTGCTAATTCAGTTTATTTTACTTTTGCTATTAGGTGAGAGTAACAAGTCCTGAAATATAACATATAGGAAAAAACATATAGCACTCCTTGGGTTAAAATGTAACCTGATTATAAGGTGGTCATCTGCCTAAAGCTACAGAAAAACTATGGAAATTTGCAAATCCTCCGACAGGGCAAATGTGTCCTGACCCCCCCAGCACTTACAGGGTTAATGATCCACCACACAAATTCTACTACTGTTATTGTAGTGTCACGCTAACAGAGGCAACCAAATGGTTGTTATAAGTAACAAGAGAGTGGTAGATAAATGGAACAGTCACCCATCAGAAGTGGTAGCGGTTAATACAGTGAGGGAGTTTAAACTTAAAATATATAGAATTCTTTAGCAGATTGTATTGGGGGTAACTATAAAACCCCAGACTGATGAAACCTGTAATGTCATCTCAGTTCAGGTATCTATGAATAGCATACATTAAGGAGCTATAGTGTATAATAAGGAAAGGTTATTTTCATTGTTTCCTTGCATTAAGTACAGTTGGTATTGTAACTGATCACTGTGCTATGTACGTGCCTTTCCTCTGTTAATAATTACTGTAGCGTTAGCCTGTTTACTGCGCATTATGGAGAGACAGGCTTGTGGCAGGGTGGACCAATTAGAAGGCGGGGTTAAGCCACCAATCAGAAAGCAGGTTTCATTGTGTTCCCGGAAGTGGTGCACAGCCCAGGTGGGAGCTGCTGTGGGTAGCAGGTGACTGGGGAGCCTGGTCTGGGGGATCAAAGAGCCTCACAGGTAATCTAACAGGGGGCAAGTGAGGATGCGTGATGCCCCAGGAAAGGGGGTTTTAAGGAAGCATCAATAGCTCCACCGTTTGCAGGGAAGTGATAAGCGATCACTGGGAATTACATAACATGAAGGACATTTATACCTCAGTGTATCGAAATGTGTATGATTGACAGATCTGCACTTTGAGGGCTGTTACAATAATGTCCTGCCTCTTCCCTGTATGTATAGTCATACATGGACTGCAGAGTGTGTGTGTGTGTGTGTGTGATGTTTTGTTGTATGTGTATATATGTGTTTTTCTCCCAAGCAGTTTGGGATCTGTAAATTGCTCTTTATCACTTTAATGGAATTAGCTGAATCTAGATCTAGATGTCTTAGTAAACAGTTGGAAACTGGCATCTACCTGGGTTTCGACCTGTAACAGAGCCTGAGGCCACCTACCTGTTTGCTTTTTGATGAGTCTTGAGGTTAATATTTAATTTGGCGACAGAGCAGAGAAAGATGGAACTCCTGGCGTGGGTTATCTTTTTACAACAAAGCTGTCAGTGTATGCATTTGATAGAAAATATGCGTAAATCCAGAATTTCCCTGAAACAGATCCTGTCATCCACCCTGTTTACCTGAACCAACCGTTCAGTTTGTTGAGTGCAATACTTTGTTATTCTGTACGCTCTAATTGTCTGGCATCATGGCAGCTAAGTCCTGATTTCAGGACAAAATAAATGTGGCCCCTGGATGTTTGTTCTGTCCAGTCCCACGTTGTTATCCTGTTTACCCGGATGATACATTTCTGCTGGCAAAACGTTCACTTGATCAATTTCATAAGCATGTGAAGCTCGTTGTGCGCAAAATAGATGCACAATCTAAAAAATAGTACACCTAAAACTTAAGAAGGCGACTGTTCCTGCCTAACGGACGCGTATAATGCAAAGATCCCCTTGTGTGTTTTGCAGCGCCAAATAACACTGAAGGTTTCTTCTCCTCCTCATTTACAAAACAAATTGTATAATTATTCTAGAAGTTTTTCTACCAGAGCACTCTGACATTTAACTAAAATGTTGGACTGTTGTTATCTTGGTGCCAAAGCAATATGTTGCACATTCCTTATTGCACAAAGGGTTAAGCGCATACGCAGCGCGGGGTTCTTTTTATCTGGAGGGATCAGAGACTGCAGAGCACTCTACAAACTGATGCCCCTACCTGTAAATACAGTTGGCCGTGGAGCGCATAGGTGCTCGGCTACATTCTGTGGCCCTGAAGGCATAATTGCTAGATTGTCACGGTTTTAGACCAATATCAGTCAAATAGCAAGCAATGGCTCTACAGGGATGAGGAGGATGAAATTCATCTAAAATATATTATGCCAAATATTAGGGACTTTGGTACAAAATGATGAAAGTTGAGCAATCACGAGAACATTCTGTTGGTTGCTATTGGTGCCTACTTCATATTTAGAATTGCTTGCTTAATACACTAAGAAAGCAGGCGCAAACTGTATTTGGTTTTAGGGACTTTTTACCCCGTTATAGGAACCACCTTGCCCGGGCTATAACCCAGTGCTTATTAGTGTATTCTAGGTTATTCTCAGTTCACAGATAATTCCACCACCTTTTTTGATGTGTTGTCTATTTGTATAAATTAAAGATTTGGTGTGTTATGTGCAATGAAATGTATGAAAGAATAATGCTGTTGACTTTTAAGACTTTCAGTGTGTGTAAATATATGAATAATCAGTTACTTGGAAATGCAAACCTTTTGTAGACATGTTTGTTGTTTATGCTGTGTGATTATATAATTGTTAAGAAGCAAAAAAACAGTTTAACAAAACTAAACTTTTGCGCAGGATCGTGACTTGGAATCTGATGGTGAATTTTGTCATGTTCTTTTGTTGGAAAAATACAACTATTATTTAGACTTGAAATACACCACTCTTCATGCATTGACAGCACCGTTTTATTCAACAATCTTTTGTTCTGTGGTCACATTCCAGAAAATTTCTAAGCTGCTTTTTTATTGAAATATATTATGTGCGAAAATGTGAGTTGTGCTTTTTTGTTCTTTCAGATTTCTTTTGTATTTTTTGTGTGTATTATTTAGTATGCATTATGGGTTTTATATATATATATATATAATTGCTTAAGAATAAATTATAGATTACATATAGTAGGAAAATTATAGCTCTACGTGTCCTAAATATATATATGTTATGGGTGGGTACAGTAAGTTATGGTTGAACAAATACATAGTAAGACACTGGTCTTTGCAGTACAACATAGCCATGGTGGTGAAGTGGTTAATCACTCCTTACTAAATTAAGTTATTTAACGTATTTTATATTTTTTTCCAGACAGTTTAAATCCATTGCTGAGCTTAGGGCATATTTAATAAATGTAAAGATTTTTTTCAATAGTTTCAACACATGGGACAAAGGGTAATCTGGAACAATGCACGTAAAAAAAATAAAATAGATGAGGCGTTATGTATGTGTACAACACATACGAAACCAACATTAAATCCTGGTAATTGTAACTTATTAAGTTGTTACTATTTATTAAAATTCTCTTTCTAAAAAGAAAAATAATATGGCAGGGTTCCTTAATTAAATAAAAATGTCCCCGTTCTACCCACACAATGCTCTAAATCTCCAGCTCAGCAATTGTAACCCAATATCCATGAGAATATGTGAATGGATTTAAACCAGAAATGAATCCTTATTAGTGCTAGTTGTATATTCCCAGAGTTGCGCTTGCTTTTCCCCAGATCCCACTCCCCACCACATACTGCACTAAACAGGCTTAGTATACCCCACCAAGCCCAAGTGGCTAGAAGAAAAGGCGTATTAACCCTTTAATGGGACACTTAACAAAACCAAAAATGTCTTAATGAAGAGCCGGTGATAGCTTTTATATCTGTCGCCATGGTCAATATTGCCCAAAGGCTGCTTTTCCAGCAGATGATGCTCCAGACAAGAAGTATAACATGGTGTCACAAGATCTGTGTAAGAAAGGAGGGTGCCCAAAGCTACCTTATGCCCCTTTGGGCTAGTTGGTCTTCAGCTAATCATTCTAGTTAATAAGAAAAGGGCAGAAATCTATTGTCAACAACAAATTAGAAAATACTTAACAAGAAATGGCAATAATCTAATATTCTAGTCATCGCTTGAGATAGTAATAAGAAAATTGGCACTTAGATGAAAAGTGGTAATGATAAAATTGAAACAATCAGATGTGAAATATCTGCACAATCCCCCTCCTGCCCTAAGCTCCTGGCTCTGCTCTCCCCCATACACACTCTGCTTCCTCTTCTACATTATACCAGTTCTCTTGTCACTGAAAATAAGATTTGTGTTCTTCTTTCCTCTAGTCTCTGTCATCCACTTTTGTCCCTACAGTAACTCACATCTTCAATCTCTCCCTCTCTACTGGATTCTGTCCTATTTAAGCATGCTACCAAAACTCTCCCTGGTCCCCAACAATCTGTTCAACTACCGTCCCATCTCTCTGCTTCCTCTTATCTCCAAGCTTCTTGAATGACTTGTATACAACCAACTAAGTTTCTCGATTCCAACTCTTTACCTGACCCTTACTAAAGTTAATGATTTACCCATAGCTAGATCCAAGGCCCAATACACTGTTTACTAACCTCACTAGATGTTTCTGCTGCTTTTGACTCTGTGGACTACCATTTTCTTCTTCAAACTCTTCACAATCTTGGTCTCTGTGACACTGCTCTCGTCTGGTTTGCATCCTACCTTTCTGATCGCGCCTTAAGATTCTCCCTTTCCAGTAACATGTCCTCTCCCCTTCCCCTCTCAGAGGTTCAGTTCTAGGACCTCTTGTGTTCTCACTTGACACTACCTAAATTGGCCAACTAATTTCAACCTTTTGCTTTCAGTTTCACATATATCCCGATGACACTTAGATTCACCTATCCTCTGAATCTGAATCGCCTCTGTTGCTAACTGGATGTCTCCATGATTCCTAAAACTCAGTCTCACTAAACCAAACTTCATATCCTTCCTCCTGTCCTAACATACCTTCAACTGTTTCCTTCAATGTCAACCATCACCCCATCACCCCATCCCCACAGGAACACTGCCTTGGTGACGCCTCTTTACTCCGACCTTTCAATCGCCCCTCACATCCAGCCTGTTAAAAAAAAACAAACTGCTGTCTCTATCTTAAGAATATTGCTCATGTTCGCCCATTCCTAACACAAGATCCAGCCAAGGCTTTTGTTCATGCCCTCATTATCACCTGTCTCGACTATTGTAACTCTCTTATCATACCCTCTGACCCATAAAAAGAAAAGAGTGTAGATGCATTAGCAAAAACGGACTGATATTAAATAAGCATCAGGACATCAATGTTCAAAAATGTACTCGTACATATTATAAAACCATTGTTGGTATGCGCAATCCTGACAGATACATTGAATGGATGGTTGTTCCAACAAGATATTTTCCTAGTACCGCAATTAACAAGGCATTGTCTTGCAGATGTCGTGTCTTCTTTAAAATAAGATGTTTGGTAGGTTCTAGCTCACTGGTATGTTTGTCATCTCTTAATCTGGGGTTGTAATAGTCCCTTTTGTGTTTGAAAGCCGTTGTTTTTGTGGCCACATTTCCCAGATTTCCTTTTGCATCCTGTCTCCTTAATATCTCTTCCTGCTTCAACATATTTCTTCCTTTTCTAATCATTCAATCTCTGTTGTAGCCTCTCAACACCTGTCCCTGCTCCTGTGATATGGCATATACATTTTGTGCTAAGGGCCTTGTGGAACGAAAAATATGCCATATTTAGGCCATACAAAATAACTGGAGACCTTTATATTTTATTAACCAAAATTTATGTTGTAAGAAGGTAAGATGGAGTATTTGTGTAGTCAATACTTATCTGTTTACCGGTATTCTCTCTTTTACAGTTCATTTCCCTTTTCACCTCTTCAACGTGAGGATGGCCACTTCAGATGGATCGATCTCAAATGTAGACGAAACACCTGAGTCTCAGGATGGATCTGATGTTCTTCAGGACCAGCCTGTGTCTGAAGAAGATGAAGCCAAAGCAAAGAGCAATTTATCTCTTCTTGACAGCACTGAAGACTTTGAGATCATAGACAGTGCTGTGGAGGAAGATGACGATTTAAGTGACCTTCCCCTTTTGGAGGATGTAGAGAAGAAGATGGCCAGCTCTACAGAGAAAGTCTCCAATGAAGATCAAAAGACTACATTGGATAAAAACTCAGAGGAGTGGCTTGATGTTCTAGGTAAGTAGCTGTAACACAGCTTTTGGGAATCCGGAACGCTGAAGTAAATGATCCTGTTATATATCAATTACAATCAGCATTTGAGTAATGTGTTGTGATGTTGATGTCCTTCAGTATGAAGGTCTGTTTTTATGTAAACATCGAGTCGAAACATGATTTTGGAAAAAAATATTGTCATTGATGTTTCTGTAGAAGCGTCTACAGCATGTTCTAGATCATTATAATTTGACTTATAGTAAGGAGAAAATAAGCTATATTAAATAATATAACTTTAAATATCCATCCTATGATCCTTTTTTGACAGGTAAAGTACTAACTGTTACATAGTGAACAGAGATTCATTACCAAAAAATCAGAAAGAATGGCTAACAGCCTAAAGTTAGCAGCTTGTCTCTGACGTTTCTAGGTAGTATTTCAGTTCGAACGTATGCTATTTGATATTTCATGAACACAGAAACAACAAAAAATTGGTGCATTATTTCAAAAGAATGTGTTTAATGAGTATATGATAGAAGTACAAAATAACTTACGTATTTAGGAAAATTGGGAAAGATGTCTAGGTAGAACAGCACCTTTAACGGGACATAGCAGCCATCATATGCACTGTTATGCATGTGATAGCTGACATGTAATTTTGTATTCATGTCACCAAATAACACTGATTGCAGAATGTGGACTAAGAACAAGTCATATTTCCTCTTATGTAGGCAAGATGCCTAGATAACCCTTAAACATATGTATTTTTCAGTACACCTCCCCCTATAAGATGGTGGCAAAAGGGTTAAGCCACTAGTTGGTCCTTTTTTGTGTACTGACACTCTAGTCTTCCCCTGACCAAACACAACATATTTGCAGCCTGCACCAGACCTTTAGCCTGTCTATTGACTTTGAGTTGAGTTTACATCTAGCATGTTCACTGCAGAAAAGTCCTTCCAGTCACTATACCTGAAGGCTCAACCGAAGGGGAGTGTGATCGCTAGAGGCAGAAAACCTAGATCACCCCTTGTGATCTCTAATAAGCGGTCCCTCCTTTTGACATGGTATGTCATGCAAGACTGTATTCACTTGGTTCTAATATAGTTAGAGTTGGTACTCCCAACTCTATGGACTCCCAAAGGCCTTTCTTCTTTACACCACCCATCCACCTAGAGATGTAGGGGGTACAGAGTCCTCGTAGATCCACATCTCTTACACAGATCTTTATTTTAAATAACTGTCTAGAAAAGTTTACCTTTTTTGCCCAAAACAAACCTTATGTTTTCCTTTTCCTGACAGGAGGAAGCCATGATAGGGTGAAATGCGTTGTGGGCATTTAATAAGCTGTTTATTTGATTATATGGATTCATTGTTTGGATTCTACTACATGGGTGTAATAAATGTGCTACATTTATGTTTACTTATACCATTATTGTTACCTTTCACATCTGCTTGAGAACCATAATTGGGGGAGATTATCCTATGGGCATCATATAAAAGGCACCCATTTCTGATACAACCGTACATTTTTGCACCATGTATTTGTTATATTTTTCCTTGTTATTCACATTATTGGAGTCTGAGCATTATGTTGGGGTAAATATATACAACACATTACTTCAGCATATATTTGTAATTTTTCCTATTTTGGGGAATTCACTGAGCGCACGAACCACTGTTTTTGATTATTTGTATTGTATTCCCCCCCCCTGCATAATCGTCCTCACTTCACTCAACTCCAAAATTTTCCATAATTAATGCAGGTAAGCAATATGCAAGCGAGAGATTGAGCTTGCCCTAGACTGCAGGTGAAGGGAGCCAGAGAGCCTGGGGGGAGTGCGAGCCAATGATTATTTCCATTCAAAAATCCATTAATAGCCAGCCTGCCATGGCTTTCATTGCATGGCTCTAACGCTGGGGATATATTAGCTGTCACCCAAGTGAAATATAGGAGGCCCAGAGGAAGCCATTACAGGCAGTGAGTGTGACAGGAGGTGAGTTACGGGATGTCAGGCTAGGCCAGTGAGCCAGCGAGGACAGACGGCATTTGCCTTGGCAAGACAGCAGGATATGGAGAAATGATGCATGTTTAAGGACAGGTGGAACGAGCTGCCCGGATGGTTTTAAATCTCCTTATTAAGCGCAGGTGGAATAACAAGAAGGGAGTTTGAGGATCCCTGAGCTGGGACCTCATTAGCAGCTCTACCTTTGTGTGCCAGGAGACGTTGAATGTGGATATTAAAGACTTCTAGTGCTGAAAGGCCCAGCACAAACGACAACCTCATTCATTAAACAGTGGGGAGGAAATTCCCATTACGATATGTGTGTGTGTGTGCACATCTATCATCCGGGCTCCGTCCAAAGTTTATAATATAAATGTAACGGATTGGAAAATGTGCAGCCGCGCTGTTTATATGTCATTTCCAGTCCATTAACTCCTTCACTACAAGAGAGACTGTAAATCATGCAGGAAATGTGACAAGTCCAATTGACAATTTTGCAGTCTCTATATAGAAAAACAAAGTGAATGGCTACCTTCTGTGTGTCTTTTTTTTTGTTTTTTTGTAGAAGTATATAAACCAGGGTATGGCAATTGATTTCATCTGTAATCAGAGATGCTCTATAATCATTTAACACACTTCATTTTCTTGTTTACTGCATTAATTGTATATAAAATGCAATCTACATCAAGTATACAAGTATAGACAAACACAATGTGCTGTAGCTAATAACACACAGACAATGATGATCTTTCATGAATTTATTGAAAACTCACAGTGCTGGTGGAAAAAGTAAGTGAACCATTGGATTTAATAACTGGTTGAACCTCCTTTGGCAGCAATATCCTCAAAAAAATGCTTCCAGTAGCTGTGGATCAGATCTGTACACATTTCTTTCTTACAGAACTTCTTAAGCTCAGCCATGTTACTAGAAAGCCTGGTCCAGGCCCCGAGGCAGCAAAGTAGCCCCAAATTATGATGGTCCCCTCCACCATACTTTACTGTTGAGATGATGCTTTCATGTGGGTACACAGTGCCCTTTTTACACCATATATAGTACTGTGTGTTCTTCCCAAACAATTCAACCTTCGTTTCATCAGTCTAAAAAAACATTTGTGAAGTGTCAAGGTACTCTTTGGCAAACTTTAGGCGTGCAGCAATGTTTTGGTTTTGGTTGAGAGCAGCAGCTTCCTCTGTAGTGTCCTGCCATGGACTCCATGTCAGTTAAATGTTTTGTGTGTGTGGTCCTGATGATTCCTTCAAGGCTTTAGCTGTTACTCCATTCTGCTCTTGGAATCATCTAGGCTGGGCGCTTGCTTCTAAGGAGAGTAGCAACAGTACTAAATTGTCTTAACTGTGGACTGATGAGCATGTAAACTATTTTGAGATTATTCTGTAACCATTTGTAGCTTTATGCAAATCAACAATTATAGATTGTATGTTTTCTGAGATTTTCTTTTTTTATGAGACATGATTCACTGCAGCAAATGCTTCTTTTGAATAACAAACTCAAAGTGTTTGAGTGTTGGCTCTAAAACACACTTCCAATCCTGCTTCATTGATTGGACTCCAGGTTTGCTTACTCCTGACTCCAATTAGCTTTTGTTAAAGTGATTAGCCTAGAGGTTCACATACCTTTTCCAACCCAAACTATGAATGTTTGTATGATGTATTCAATGTGGACAAGAACAATACAATAATTTGTGTGTTATTAGTTAACAGAGTGTTTGTTCATTGTTGTAGCTTAGAAGATGATATTGTATTTTAAGAGAAATGTATACATAATTGCTGGTAATTCCAAATGGCTCACTTGCTTTTTTTTGCCACTGTATAATGCAGTGCAAAAGGTAACATATTGCCTTGTGATTAGTAATACAGTTAAGCAGATACGCAAATAATGACTTTGGCAAGTAATATATATCATGCTAATGAGAGAAGGGAGTGAATTTTTATCTTGGTAAGGCAGAAATTTTGGAAACTTGCTTTACTTTCTAATTTCAGAAACTTGCTCTACTGTTCTACTCTCATGGGTTAATGTGTGATATTATATATTTTAATATGTCCACAATCTTTTTTTAGTTTAAATAGTTGTCATTCTTTTCAGCCCTTCTTCCCACTGTGTAATATGTATCCATCTTGGGAATAATATCGACACAGGTGTGCAGTGTCAAACCATTCAAAGCAGTGGGTTCTCCAGCATGTGATAATCATGGTCTCGAGCGAGGAAGCATTTCATGTACCTGGTCTCTCAGGCTCTCTGTAAAAGAGGCTGACATTCGCAGTTATCTAAATTATTGCTTATCAAAAATTGGGAAAGAGACCAATGTTGAGAATTTACAAAAAAAATTGAAGAGCATTTTTCCAGAAGTTTGTTTTTATATAGACACATGTTGGTGTGTCATGGTTAGTTATTTACACATTTCCTGTCTGTATTGCTCTCCTTGTAAGCACTGCTTGGTGGTGTTCCAGAGAGTGAGCCATGATATGTAAAGTTTCTTTGTATCTGTAGTAGAAATAACCAAAGGAAGTTTCTTATATCTATTCATATATTACACACAGTCACCTCAGGGTAGACATCCTGATTTTTCTTACGCCAAAGGGTCCTACTTGTGAATATATCTCTTCTTTGGTTGGTGCCAGTTTGAACATTTACTTACCATTGGGGCCCGAATAGCTGACAAAGAAGCTCTGACCTTGTGGCTAAAGCTCATTCTTTGCCCACAGTAGCAGACCATCCTTTGAATATGAAACCGATCTAGTATGTCTTCATTTTGGAACCTGTTGATTGCTTTTCCAACTTAAGCATTTGTTAATGGAACTCCATGAAATGTTGTCTACAGGTAATGGACTCCTGAAGAAGAAGGTTTTGGTTCCTGGAAATGGACCTGGAAGTAGACCACAGAAAGGGCAGGATGTGATTTTACATTTGAAGACCACTCTGCAAGGTGGTGATGTTGTGGAAGATCAAGATTCCCTAACTTTTACCCTTGGGGATGGTGATGTCATCCAGGTGAGAATCCTTGATAAATAAACTTGATGGATTGGTGTAAGGCTGGATGGTGGGGTAACCATAAGCTCAGTCTTGGAAATGTTAGGCTTCTTGCAATGGGACGCCATCCGTGATGCAATTCCAGAAAGACAGTTGGTAAGGTGAGTTAGAATAGAGGGTGAAAGGTCAGGAGAGGAAAGTAGAATTGTGTGTCAGCTGTATGTAGGTGGTATTGAAAGCCAAAGGAAGATATGAGTTCCTCAAGGGAAGAGGTGTAGATGGAGGAGAGTAGAGGGCCAAGGACTGAAACCAACAACTAAAAGTAGGGGAGAGGAACAAGTTCCAGCTAAGGATACCTCCCTCACCAACACAAATCTACGGCCGGAGAGGTAGGATTTGAGTCAAGAGCGTTATGTCACAGATTTTGTAGAAGGAGGGGTTGGTCGACTGCATCAAACACTACAGAGTGGTCCAAAAGTCTGACTTAGATTGTTGTATCTTACATTAGCATGCATACTTGTATCATTGCTTAAAGATGAATGCTTATATATATATATAAATATAATTTGCTGACATACTTCAAAGTCAGAGACCCTGAATGAATTGAACGCAGCAAATTCTGTGGTCTTTCTTATAAATGTACAGCATGTACAGTGGCACATCCACGGCCTATAGTGAGCATGTTTCAAAACTATTGCTAGTGTGTTGTCACCCTCTAGTGGTGTTATAGGAGTATTGACCCTCCGCTGAATAATCTACTAACGTGAAGTTACCCCAAATGACTTTATAAAGTGGCACACATGGATAAGTTAATTCCTAGTATAACAAAAAGATAAACAAATCTTAACAAACTAGCATTAAACTAGAATAAAAGAAAAACGCCACCCGTGTAAAATCCTATTTTTTTTTATGCTGTATTACCTTGCCATGTCAGGCACGTTTCTAGCTGTTGGTTCTTTTAATGCAGTGTCTGATTCGAGCCTATCTGTCCTTACACAAGAGAATCTTTATTATGTGTTATTTGTTTGCTATTAGTCTCATGTCTCAACGTGTTTTCCTGTTATTGATAAATGAAATATCACCATCTTACCTCTGTCCGTGTACACAGGCTCTGGATTTGTGCGTGCAGCTCATGGAGTTAGGAGAAACGGCTCTCGTTGAATCAGATGCCAAATACTGCTATGGGATGGAAGGCAGGTTGGTGGAGATCTTAGCGGATCCTTTATCCTCAAACTATTTTTTTCATGGACCCTAATAGCCAACTGTGTTTAGTGTTACTGTAATGTATATGTTTTCGCTCTTTGACATAAGCCTGGTAATAGTAAATTGAAGCACCAGCTTCTCTGGGGGGTGTTAGTGTGTATTAACATTATTAATAATAATAATAAATAAATAAATCAAAATAATATAAACATATAGGGTGGTTTCCAAATCATTTATGAATATATTTGTTTTTTTTTGTTTTTTTTCCATTTGTACGAACTAGGGCTGCAACTAACGATTATTTTCATAATCGATTAGTTGGCCGATTATTTTGTCGATTAATCGATTAATCGGATAAAAAAAATGAATGTAAATTTTTCATTTATTTAAAATAATTTAATAAAGAAATGATGTTAAATACAAACAGCATAATAAAAAAAAAAACTGATGCATTTATTGTCTTTATTTCCCAACCAGCCCCCCCATTTATGCACATTTGAGCCCAGACATGCCACGCTGCCTCCCACATATACCACTCCACGCTACCTCCCAGACATGCCACGCTGCCTCCCACATATGCCACTCCACGCTGCCTCCCACATATGCCACTCCACGCTGCCTCCCACATATGCCACTCCACGCTGCCTCCCACATATACCACTCCACGCTGCCTCCCACATATGCCACTCCACGCTGCCTCCCACATATACCACTCCACGCTGCCTCCCACATATACCACTCCACGCTGCCTCCCACATATACCACTCCACGCTGCCTCCCACATATGCCACTCCACGCTGCCTCCCACATATACCACTCCACGCTGCCTCCCACATATGCCACTCCACGCTGCCTCCCACATATACCACTCCACGCTGCCTCCCACATATGCCACTCCACACTGCCTCCCACATATACCACTCCACGCTGCCTCCCACATATGCCACTCCACGCTGCCTCCCACATATACCACTCCACGCTGCCTCCCACATATACCACTCCACGCTGCCTCCCACATATACCACTCCACGCTGCCTCCCACATATACCACTCCACGCTGCCTCCCACATATACCACTCCACGCTGCCTCCCACATATACCACTCCAGGCTGCCTCCCACATATACCACTCTACGCTGCCTCCCACATATACCACTCCACATATACCATTCCACGCTGCCTCCCACATATACCATTCCACGCTGCCTCCCACATATACCACTCCACGCTGCCTCCCACATATACCACTCCACGCTGCCTCCCACATATACCACTCCACGCTGCCTCCCACATATACCACTCCACGCTGCCTCCCACATATACCACTCCACATATACCACTCCACGCTGCCTCCCACATATGCCACTCCACGCTGCCTCCCACATATACCACTCCACGCTGCCTCCCACGTATACCACTCCACGCTGCCTCCCACATATACCACTCCACGCTGCCTCCCACATATACCACTCCACGCTGCCTCCCACATATACCACGCCACGCAGCCTCCCACATATGCCACTCCACGCTGCCTCCCACATATGCCACTCCATGCTGCCTCCCACATATACCACTCCACCCCCACATATGCCACTGTGCCTGATACGCCTTATACCCCCTGATACACCACTCCATCCTCCCCAGACATGCCAGGCTGCCTCCCAGACATGCCACGCGGCCCTCCCCACATTTGCCACTCCACTCTACCCCCAGATATGCCACTGTGGCCCCAGATATGCCTTATACCCCCTGATACACCACTCCATCCTCCCCAGACATGCCACACTGCCCTCCCCACATATGCCTTATATAATGTATATGCCTTATACCCCCAGATATGTCACTCCGTCCTCCCCAGATATGCCTTATACCCCCCAGATATCTCATAGTCCCCTCATAGAGTCACAGACCCGTTCACAGCACACTGACGCCATACTTTTATAAATAAGTACTGGGTTAATCTTCACTGCCCCCAGGATTTAGATTCCCTTTAGTCTGCCCCCCTTTATCTCTAACTGCACCTTAAGTTAACTTTATTAAATTAACCCTCAGTCCTCATCATTAAATTAACCCTAAACACCCCACTAACCATAACTACCCCTAAATTAACTCTAAATACCCCATCAAAACAACTACTCTAAATTAACCCTAAACACCCCATTAACCATAACTGCCCCTAAATTAACCCTAAACACCCCATTAACCACAGCATCCCCTAAATTAACCCTTAAGACTCTGTCAACCACAACAGCCACTAAATTAACCCTAAACACCCCATTAACCACAACTGCCTCAAATTAACCCCAAACACCCCATTAACCACAGCTGCTCCTAAATTAACCCTAAACACCCCATTAACCGTAGCTGCCCCTAAATTAACCCTAAACACCCCATTAACCATAACTGCCCCTAAATTAACCCTAAACACCAAATTAACCATAACTGCCCCTAAATTAACCCCCACCTCCCCTAACTTTCAGTAGCCCAAATATTAATTTTATACTTACAGTTAGAGGAGTGTCACAGCCATGTGGTTCTGGCCTTCTGGGAGAAGGAAGGGGGCGGGGCCAGTTGTCACAGTGATTACAGGGAGGGACTGGTAAGTAGGAGCTGCTGCTGTGAGTCACTCAAACTGATTATATAATGAGGGGTATTTTCTGAGCGTTTGCTCTGAAAAAACCCTCATTTTATAATCGATAATAATCGATTCAACTAATCGATAATGAAATTCGTTGGCAACGAATTTCATTATCGATTATTATCGATTTTATCGATTAGTTGTTGCAGCCCTAGTACGAACTATGTATAATTTATTTGCCTGTACAACTTAATAATTTTTTCCCACATTTTTAAATGATATTTATATATATAAAAAAAAATGTATTGCCTATAAGAATATGGTTTTCCCATAGTGTAAAATAGCCCTGGCCCCTAACTGTTTATTAAACAGATTATCTGTGTTATACTGTACGTAGGCACTGCAGTCTTAATATATTACAGTTAAAATTGATTCCTTATCCTAAAATATTTTTCGTAAACCACCTGTAGCGCTGG
This sequence comes from Spea bombifrons, assembly GCF_027358695.1. NCBI lineage: Eukaryota > Metazoa > Chordata > Amphibia > Anura > Pelobatidae > Spea > Spea bombifrons. The sequence goes on from NC_071087.1 coordinate 82,137,915, forward strand.
ATGCCCATGATCCTCTAAAACAACTCCCTGCTTGGGCTGAAAGTCGGATTCCTATACAACCTTCTCTGATTGATCATGGGAAATTGGGGCAATTTTGTGCATTATTTGCTTCTTTGGTGATGGCATTGGAGCCTAAATTATAAATATATTTAACTTCAAAATGGAAAATTAACTAAAAATAATATAATAAGAGAAAGATGGGTTTCTGTGTTTACTTTTTTATAATTTACATTGTTGCATAAAATGTATTATTAGGTACAAGGGCTGTGTGCAATATTATCTGTTTTAAGGAACTATCATTCATTGTTTGTTTGAATAATTACCCAGGAGTCCAGACATCCCACCGAACTCCAACTTGATTCTTGAAGTAACTCTCCTGAATGCCCAAGATGGGCCAGACTTGGAACTGCTCACAGGACAGGAAAAATTGGAATTGGCCAACAGGAAACGAGAGCGTGGGAATTTTTATTATCAGAAAGCTGATTACGTCTTTGCTATAAATTCATACGACATAGCACTGAAGATTGTAAATTCCAGCTCCAAAGGTTTGTTCATTGTGATGTTTGTATATAGATACGCTATATGACCAAATGTATTTGGACACCTGACCTTCACACCTAATATGAGCCTGATGGACATCTGATTACAAAACCATGGGCATTAATATGGCGTTGTCCCCTCACTCCCTCTTTTTGAGGCTATAACAGCCTCCACTCTTTCGGGAAGGTCCACAAGATTTTGTAGTGTTTCTGTGGGAGTTTATGCCCATTAAACCAAAAGACCATTTGTTAGGTCAGGCACTGATGTTGGACTAAAAAGCCTGGCTCCCAATCAACATTTCAATTCATCCAAAGATGTTCAATGGGGTTGAGGTCAGGGCTCTGTGCAGGTCACACAAGCTCCTCCACACGAAGCTCATCAAACTGTGTCTTTATTGACCTGTGTCCTCCCAAAACGGGAAAGGGCCTCCCCAAAACTGGTGCCACAACGTTGGAAGCATGCATTTATCTAAAATGTCTTTGTATGCTGTAGCATTAACATGGAATGAATGACCTAGCCCAAATGCAGAAAACATACCCAGGCCATTATCCCTCCTTCACCAAACTTTGCAGTAGGTGCTATGCACTCCGGTAGGGAGTGTTCTCCTGGCATCCACCAAACCAAATTCATCCATCAGCCTTCCAGATGATGAACCGTGTTATATCGCTCTAGAGAACACGTTTTGAACTGCTTCAGAGTCCGGTGGTGATACGATTTTTGTTTGTCTATGGATATGGCATTCCTATGTGCTTTTATTTTATACCCCACCTAGCAATGAGTATTGCTGAAACATCTAAATTCAATAACTAGCAAGTGTTCACATACTTTTGGTCATATAGCGTGTGTGTATATATATATATATATATAATATATAATATATATATATATATATATATATATATATATGGGTGTGTTTGTGTATTATAGACACATACACACTCTCCTCCTTCCTATTTTCTTTGTAAATTTTAAAACAAGATGTATTGGTAAACATAAAAAAATAACCTGTATGTCGGCTAAAAGATTGGTTGCACACTGGTAAATGTTATGCTATCACTGGTAAGAACATGAGACGGATCTTTCTCTTGCGGATCTGTTATTAAAGGAATCGCTAATAATAGTCGGCTAAGCTCCTCTCAGTCGCTGACATATGAGGCTTAGCCTGTTTCTGTGTTAAGTGGATATATAGGGCCCTTCAGGGCTCAATATTGAACCCAGCTGCAAGGGATAATTTACAGATAATGCAATGTATCTAATCATACATGTGCTATTATTGTGCTGTACATTTGGCAGCTCTTGTAACCCAGCTATACCCTATTTCATTACCTCAATCTGCTTTCGTCGATTCTCTGTAAGTGAGGGTGATCGGTACTATGGGAGTGTGTTTGGAGAACAGCATGCAAGTGATACATTCAAAGCGATCTTGTCACCTAACCAGTTTTGGTGCTAGTGGAGAGAGCATAAATAAACTGCTGTGTGCTACCAGACTTGCTTGGGAATGTCGCTAGAGAGAGAACTATTTCATATTCCCATTCTGTTGATGTTTATATATCTCTATACCCTAGTTGAGTTCAGCCCAGAGGAGGAGGCTGAGTTACTGGATGTCAAGATAAAGTGTCTGAACAACCTGGCTGCTTCTCAGCTGAAGCTGGACCACTATGAAGCTGCCTTAAAGTCATGCAATATGGTCCTGGAACACCAGCCAGAGAACATCAAGGCCTTGTTCAGGAAGGGGAAAGTGAGTGATCTAGAAAAAGATTGTGTCTACAATGCTAAATCTAACATAGATGTAGGGAAAGAAATTGAAAACCAATTGAAAGGTGATAAGGCCCTTCAACATTTCCTTGCATCGAGTAAGCTGCTTTCTGTTGTCTACACTCTCCTGTGTCACTATAAAATACATTACTTACCATTGTGTTCATTTTTTGTTTCCAGTTATTTCCAGTTATTTTTTTTCATTCCTGATTCCTTTAAGCTCTGTTATGCTCACGACCCTTATTCACCCATAATTCCAAGTTTCTATATTGAGGCATTTCAATCTTTTCACTGTGAAATCAACAGTGTCCAATGCTCTTACTCTGTTGTACTGTAGAACCTTTCCCGTTATTTTTTTTGTCAACTAGACCTGACATTTTAATGCCCTTGCACTACACCTGCACCCTCCCCAACAATAAACACTCCATACTGTTAAACCAATCTCAACCATGGTGCTCCCTCTTCCCACATTATCTATCCCATCCCATCCCAAGTAACCAAAAAATAGCTGTAGTCATGCAGTTACCTTATAGTCTTTCTCTCTTTATAACCCCCTGCTTCTGCATTTATGATTTTGATGTGCATTATTAACATTTCTGTGGCTGCAGGTACTGACACACCAAGGGGAATACAGTGAGGCTATTGCAATCCTAAGGAAGGCCTTGAAGTTGGAGCCTGCTAACAAGGTAACTTAATACCCACGCTGGACTTGTAGGCAAGTAAATAAATAATTGCAGTGTTTCAAGCTCTTGTGGACTTTAGTTCCACAGATGAAGTGCCCAAAATGTTATCCACTCTTGCAGCAGAGCATGGTAACTCGTTCAGTTGGATGGAGAGTCTGAAAGTACTTAAGTATTTGTAGCCCATTGGAAATAAAAAAAAAAATTAACCAGCAAGTACTGCTGGTCGTAGCAGAGAAGTCGCTTGTCCTGTCTCAAAACTTCAAGGAGTCATCCTGGCATTTGTGATAAATTAGGGCCTGGCCCATTGTATAAATATTACTTTTTAACACAGGTATTTATTTTGGTTGCAGACAATCCATGGTGAGCTTTCGAAGCTAGTTAAAAAGCACACAGACCAGAGAAACGTGGAGACGGCCATGTACAAGAAGATGCTGGGAAACATGAGCTCTCCAACCAAGGCCACACCAAAAACTTCTTGGGTAATAAAGTAGATAGAGTGTCTCCTGTATTTGACTGCCTTGTCAACGTATAAGAAAAATAGCTAGGTCAATGCAAGGCTTATGATATATCTTATTTGTTTCTTCCTAATCGTACCTAGTTTTACAAAGGATGATACATAACAGAAAAATAGACATTGTCACACCAGATAAGAGACCTCTGTATTGTTGACATGGGGATACCATGATTTACATTAGAGTCTCCACTCCATTCTATAGAATTCCATGGAATGGGGTGTGTAAAACACATTTGATGACATTTGAAGTACTACCGTATTTCCCCATGTATAAGACGCACCTTAATTTTGGGGCCCGAAAATTAAACTTCTATCATGCCCAGGTACCAGGATGAGTGTGATGTTAGCTGTGCTGGGATCTGGGTATGTCTGGGCATGATAGGAGTGTTATTGCTGTTAGCAATCATGTATATTTAATATAGCAATCACACTCCTATCATGCACAAGCAGCCAACACATGCACATCACTTTCAGCCTCCCTGTGTCCTGCCCCCCCCCCTACTTACACATCCATGCTATCACACACACATATTCATTCATTCCCCCATTAACGCAGACTCATACACCCTCCCCCACCCTTACCTGAACTGCAGATCTTCCGGTGCCACTCGCAGACTTTGTTTCCCTCTGCGTTGCACAAACTCTGAGTGAACTTCTCTTGTCCTGCCCAGGGGAGCAGGAACTGAGCGGAGTCATGTGATGTACATTCACGTGACTCTAATGGGTTCCTGTGTCTCCTCGATTGAACAAGAGACGCTGCTGAGCAACACAGTGGTAAGCGGGGGGGGGGATCTACAACCACTGTATCTTTTACATGGGGAAATATGGTATTTGACTTCGGTAAAACACCCTTTTTTAGTAGTGATAAGAGGTATGGTTAATTTGTGATTGTATATGTAATGTATATTATATGTATATGTTATTAGTAATAATGTTTTCTTTCTTAAAGTGAATTCTATAACACAACAGTAAGAATAGATCTAATGTGACATTTTTTTTTACACACTGTGCTGTGCAAGCATGTGTACAAAATATGATCCGGTTTTATACGAGAGAGTTATAGGTGCCAAGACTTTTTTTTTGTCTCAACTTCTACCTCAGACTACCATGCAAAGTACAAGGTCTTTGTTAATAGCTGTACACCAGAACCGGCCCTTTGACTGTGTGGGGTGACGTGCCGTTTGCATCACAGTTCATGCAATCAGACTTTTGGATCACACAATAGGTTCTGACAGGATGGTAGAAGCAGGCTCAAAAATTGGTGTGCAAGCTGTATATCACTTGCATAGGGGCTTCTACAGTAACCTTAATCGCTTACACAGTTCTTCACTTAACAGAATGAACAGACATATATTCCCCAAGAAGGCTACTCCAGCTTTCTCCTCACCCCACTAGAACCAATGAATAAAAAAACTTAACAATAGGAAGAATAGTGTGTATATATATATATTGTAATGGGGAAGAATAATCATCAAGGTCCTAAGAAAAAGGAATTTGAGATGGCTGATCCCTATACACAATATAGGTCTCAAATAATGCATACTCGTATCAGAAAACAGACTGATAAACCATTTACCTACAGTGAAGGAAAAATTGGTTGATCCCCTGCTGATTTTGTACGTTTGCCTACTGACAAAGACATGATCAATCTATAATTTTATATTTGTTATTTCAACGGTGAGAGACAGAACAACAACAAAAAATCCAGAATAACACATTTCAAATTAGTTATAAATTGATTTGCATTTTACTCGGTGAAATAAGTATTTGATCCCGTATCAATCAGCAAGATGTCTGGCTCCCAGGTATTCTTTATACAGGTAGCAAACTGAGATTAGGAGCACTCTCTTAAAGGGAGTGCTCCTAATCTCAGCTTGTTAACTGTATAAAATACACCTGTCCACAGAAGCAATCAATCAATCAGATTCCAAGGATGTCAGGGACACGATTGTAGCCCTACACAAGGCTGGAAAGGTCTACAAAACCATCGCCAAGCAACTTGGTGAGAAGGTGACCACACTTGGTGCCATTATCTGCAAATGGAAGAAACACAAAATAACTGCCAATCTCCCTCTGTCTGGGGCTCCATGCAAGATCTCACCTCGTGGAGTTTCAATTATCATGAGAACGGTGAGAAATCAGCCCAGAACTACACAGGAGGATCTTGTCAATGATCTCAAAGCATCTGGGACCATTTGGTAACCAAGAACACAATTGGTAACACACTGAAAAGACTGAAATCTTGCAGCGCCCACAAGGTCCCCCTGCTAAAGAAAGCACATGTACAGGCCCGTCTGAAGTTTGCCAATGAACACCTGAATGATTCAGAGGAGAACTGGGTGAAGGTGTTGTGGTCAGATGAGACCAAAATCGAGCTATTTGGTATCAACTCAACTCACTGTGTTTGGAGGAGGAGGAATGATGCCTATGAAACCCATCCCCATGTCAAACACGGAGGTGGAAACATCATGCTTTGGTGGGTGTTTTTCTGCTAAGGGGACAGGACAACCTCCCTGCAAAGGGACGATGGATGGGGCCATGTACCATCATATCTTGGGTGAGAACCTCCTTCCCTTAGCCAGGGCATTGAAAATGGGTCGTGGATGGGTATTCCAGCATGTGACAATGACCCAAAACACACAGCCAAGGCAACAATGGAGTGGCTCGAGAAGAAGCACATTAAGGTCCTGGAGTGGCCTAGCTAGTCTCGAGACCTTAATCTCATAGAAAATCTTTGAAGGGAGATGAAGGTTCAATGAGTTGCCAAAAGTCAGCCTCGAAACCTTAATGATCTGCAAAGAGGAGTGGGACAAATCCCTCCTGAGATGTGTGCAAGCCTTGTGGCTAACTACAATAACATCTGACCTCTGTGATTGCCAACAAGGGTTTTGCCACCAAGTACTAAGTCATGTTTTGCAACTTATTTCACTAAGTAAAATGCAAATCAATTTATAACATATTTGAGATGCGTTATTCCGGATTGTTTTGTTGTTGTTCTGTCTCTGGCTGCTCAAATAAAAAAATTATAGACTGATCATGTCTTTGTCAGTGGGCAAATGTACAAAATCAGCAGGGGGCTAAATAATTTTCTCCTTCACTGTACCTGTCTGGCCTCGCCTTGAGAATCGTGTGGGCAGTACAAGCTTCTCCCAGCAGGTGGCAGCATTCAGCAGCAGCTATTGTTCACTGCAGGAAGATGAGCAAGCCAGGTAACTATGTACAGACTTCATGTATTACGTAGTTATCCCAAAGGAAAAGAGTCAAACTGATCTGACTCATTGCTATGTCGTTATTATCAAGTGAGTATATTACTTATGTAATGCCGGTTAACTACCTCATCTGTTTAAACTGTGCGGTAAAGGTAATCTGTTTTTTTTAATTCTTTTTTCCAGATATATGTAACTTAAAAATCCAATTAACTGTTGTACTTTTCTTTATTTATCCATTAAATCTTGATTAAGTACTGGTTTTTAGATGGGCCACCCCATGTTGACACTGCAGCTACTTTTAGGGAAAGCCTAACAAGGGTGTCTGGTAAAGGGCATCAAGAAAAGTTCCCTGATACATTCTGCACATCTCAATGGGTATCAATAGCGTACCTAGTCCTACAAAATGTGGTGACCTGGTACCTTTTTAAAAAAAAAAAAAAAAAAAAAAAATAATGCCCTCTCTCTGTAGAATGGCATAACTGATTGGAAAGCTTTCTTTTCTTTTGCAAAAATCATTTCCTTGCACAAGCCTAGTACTAGGAAATATTTGAAGCTGCTTACACCAGCAGTGAAAATATCCAAAAACCCCACTTTAGCACCTTTTTTAGGTCATTGTTTCCTCTTGCATTACTATCCAAGGGATGACTGTTGTAGATCCAGGGGAAGCAAAGTTCTCGATGCCCTTTCCCCTAGATCATCTGTTCCCCTCTAATCTGCCCCTTCTAAAGGAGAAGCCAGCAGTGGTAGAACTTACTATGGCATAGCCCCTTTCCCACTCATAGGGCAGCTGTATCAGTATTTATGATATTCGTTTAGGATTTTTATTTGTTTGTTTTGTTTTTTTCTTTGCAGTCTATACCTTGGAAGTGGCTTTTTGGAGCGACAGCTGTAGCAATAGGAGGAGTAGCTCTGTCTGTAATAATAGCTGCTCGCAACTAAGCAGCATGACTTGACCACGAGGACAGAAGCCATGACCTACACTGAGAAGAAGATCTAGTAGCATCAACATCTGAAATACTTCACCTTTTATTCCAAGACACACACACAAACGTTAAAGGTGTAATCCAGGAAAAGAAGTATATGTAAATGTTGTTGTGTTTTCCCCTCCTATAAATAGCTGTGAAAATTTGTTTTAAGGGAGAATTCACAATGTTAAAATTGGACAGGACCTTTCAAAATGCTTGTCAGGCAAGAACTGACGTCTGATTGTTATTTTAGAACTGCCAGAGTGTTCTGTTCTCAGTTAGGTATCTGGATCTAAAAACCAAACGATCCATGTATATTTTAGCAAAATGTGAGGCCAAAGACTACAGAAAACTGCTATTTTTTCCCATTTCCCCCTATTCTGAAACTATGTTAAGGCATGCAGACGACATTCTGCAAAACTGTTTTTTCTGTGGATTCTGTAGGACGATATATATCATGATTCCTATACAAAGTTTAAAAAGTGGGATTATCACAACATTCAAGGGAAAGGTCCCGTCAGCGAGAACATTCCATTGGTTCCTATGGTGATAAGAATCAGAATCACATTTTACACCGTTTTTTTTGTTGTTGTTGTTTTTCTTTTTAACCAAACCCTCAATGTGATGTCAGGTTGACAATATATTATACCTTGGTGCATTTTCCTATTTGTTTCACACAAGATCATTCTCTGTGGTTCATCTATTTAGCGTCAGGCAGAGGACGGCTTACAGCATTCACCCTAGGGTCCAGTGAAAAGCCCACTAACGCCTTCGTGGTTGAAAACAGATCAGTTTCCGCTGTTCATCTCACATATACGGAATGGGAATGGACCAGTCATCATTGTGGCTTTGTGTGGGAACGCAAGCAAGAGAAACAAACCCTCCGGCAGTGGCCCTAGATATGTAATTCATAGCAGCCCAGGGAGCAGTTGCCCCTAGTCCCATTTCAAGCCCTTCCCTGGCCATTGCCTGTCTCTTCTACGTTTATATAATATATAATACACACGCTACCGTTCAAAAGTCACTTAGAAATTGCAGTGTTTTCTTTTTCCTATTAAAATTGCATCAAATGGAACAGAAATACAGTGTAGACATTGGTAATATTATAAATGACTGTTTCCATTTTTAATGGAATATCTTCATAGTCATACAGAGACCCTTTATCAGCAACCATCACTCCTTTGATCCAATGACGCATTGTGTTCACTAATTCAAGTTTTAAGTTTAAAAGGCTAATTAATCATTATAAATACCTTTTGCAATTATGTTAAGACAGCTAGAAATGTTCTTGTTTTCCATGACAGTGACCCCAAACTTTTTAACGGTAGTGTGTGTGTGTGTGTATAAATATATATATATATATATACACACTTTTATTTTTTTTGGAAGGGGGGTCATTATCCAAATACAATGTGTGCAATTTCTTCCTGTCATTTGTATTAGGACAAGATACCATAACCTACTGAATATGGTATTGCAACGTAGGACACACATAGTATAGCTAATGACCAGGTTCTGTAGGTTGCTCACAGAACATTTGTCATGCCGTTTTCCCTGTGTAACTGAAATCATTTTAAGGTTTTCTATATCATTCCCTTTTTATTCCTTTGTTATAACGCCAAACCCTTAACCTTAAATCTGCCACCCTGATTGGGGCCTAAAATATTCCATGTTGTTTTTAAGTTTTCTAAAATCTGGACTATGCTTCTTTTCACCAAGATCCTAAAAATGTTATTATTTGTGTTAAGTTCCTGGAAAGATGATCAACACAAATCAATTGAAACCATCGGGGGGGGGGGTATTTGCCCCTGGTTAGCGGGGAGCTATGCCCCACAGAATAGCTTTACTGAACCTAAAATGTTTGGATTTATTATATATATATAATTCTTTTTTTTTTTTTTCATAGAAAGCTTTGACCAGTTGGATAGTAACTCCTAGAATAAATAATTTTCCACATTTTCAGTTTCTACATTCCTTGTGGAGCACAATGTTGATGATCCGTCACTCACAAATATGTTTGCCATTTGACATTATCTTCTTTATAGTGTTTTGACCACTGGAGCTGCCTAACCTCTGATTTAAGTCACAATACTAATTTTAGGTATAACTATTTAAATATATGAAAATTAAAATTGTTTCATTGTACGGAATAATAAATATAGTTTAATTTATGTGTGTTGAGTATATTTTTATTGTTGACAATATCGTGTTTATGGATGGTGGGATTTGCATTGTGTCTTGTGAGTATAATATAGTGTTGATTGGACCCGTAAAGATCTTAATTACTGATATTGTATGTATAGAAGGGCTTTGTAAGTCCTGGAAACTCCTTAGTGACTAATAGAGAGGTCCTTCGATATCCTTAGAGGAAGGACAGTCCGTCTTTTGGGTCCAAGTCCCGCTGTCCTCAAACTCCCGATGTCCTTTTCTAGGTGCCTTAGGACTATTCATAACAGCGCTCACATCTTCTCATTGGTAATTGTCCCTCCAAAGACCTCAGGGTTACATTAATATAATGTGCCTGACCACTACAAGTTCCTTATTCCTATAAATAATGCGTTTATATACCTAATCTAGACCAGCTAGTGTTGAAACTAGTTACATAGTGACCCTTTTGCAAATTTATTGGGGGGGGATTCTACATGTTTGCCCCCCTTTGCCTGCCCCATCCCAGCTATTTTCCGAAAACATGTCCTTGAACGTTATGTACTTACGATCAGTCACTTCAGGGCTGGCTCAGCAAACGCTGCGTTCTACTTATTTATATTATTTCTTTACTTTTAACTTATTTATGGTTTTATTTTTTTTGTTTTTGAAGGATATGTACTCTCAGAGTACCTGAATATGGATTTTTCCTTAAAACCTTTAAACATTAAACTGTCCCTTTCAAACTATTGGGACCTCAGAGGTCACTTCAATATTCCATCTGTACCTTCACACCTATTTCTATGTTGGTCCAATAAAAATATCAAATTCATCTAAAGACTCTGTATTCTCTTGGGTAAATATGGCTATGTCCATTTTTCGTCTGTATTCTTCACAAATTGAAAGAGCTCCTAGATGCGTAGTGAAAGAAGATGGTGATACATGCTAGGATACGTCACTTTGGATTGTTATCAAACTTTTTGTCAAACCGAGTTTTGTTTCCAAATGCCTCCAATTTCTCCAAACCAGACTATTCCAAACAGGGGTTGGCAACGTGTACGCCACCACTTGTTGTCTGCGTAGCGCCTTCTGATCATCGGTCTCCTTCCAACCAGCCCAAAATGGAGGGAGTGTGACGTCTATAGAAAGAAAGTCTGTCATATGCCGGCCCTCAGCACTGAAGTCAAGGTCTGTAGGGACTATCAAGAATTAAAAGCAAATGAATAGATGGGGGAAAGAATGTCTTGTTTTGTTTTTATATGTATCTCCCTCCAGCATGCAATTATGTCCTACTTGGTCTTGCTTGACTATTGTTTGTGAACTGAAATCTATGTTACCAAGACCAACCTTTGCACGGGATTGTCTATAATACTGCCTCAGGATACCAGTAGCTCATGTGCGGTGATTGTGGTTCTTCTGGTGTTCCTGGGTACTGGATTTATGTATATGTCCCCCTACTTTGAGAGACATTGTGCCCAATGAGGGACACGAGCCGGGTTACCAGAACTAGCAAGTGTCAGACTGTAATGAGTTATGAGTTAAGCATATCTAGGAACTTCCTTGGTATGCTGGTGCAGAGGTCTCCTCCTGCAGGTGTTAGCATTAACTGTGAGTAGAAATGGGGGACAGAAGAGACAGGAAGTGGGGAGGAATCCAGTTGGGAAGAGACTGAATGCTACCACTACCATAAGATAAAATGGCTGCCCAGGAGCCATAACTATCCATCATTCCCAGCAATAATTCTGTGTGAGCAATCGTGAGCTTGGAGCCTATGCCTGACTCGACCTTGCTTTGTGGAAAGGGAAGAGCACATTCTCTTCTTCTGTCAGTGTAGCTTGGCCTAGGCCGACTAAGGGGAGGCATAAAAAGTCACCCCCCACCTACTGGCTCGAGTGCTCCCACCTGGGGCTGCCCGCTGCTGTCGGAGCAAAACCTATTGGGGAGATCATTGATCTCCCTCAAACTGGTGGTGTGTCCACTGCTGAGCACCGACATATGACATCATATCATGGCGCTCAGCATTAATCGCTGGCAGCATTGGAAGCATTGAAACGCTGCCGGCGAGTAATGCTTGGCACATAATATAACTGTGTCTCTGAAGAAGAGTTGGCATGGTTCATGTAGGGCCTGCAACCTCAGTCTGGTTGGCTTAGCCTCGTTTGACTGTTGCCAGAAGCTTTTGCTTAATCAGAATTCAAGTGTTATTGAACAGTGCAGTCATTCACCCAACCAGGAGCCAAAGAGCTGTCCTTAGGCCTAGTATTCAGCTGTGGCACCTGGAGCTTGTAGGGTGTCAACCTGATGTGGCCAGCATTATTCAATATAAAATCTAAATGCCTAATTCTACAACATAGTTTTTAATAAGTCACAAGAAGTCTTTGGTAAAGGCGTTTTTCCAAGCCACGCCTCTAGCCACACCCCTCAAACAAAAGTGCCCATTTGCACAGTTCAAACGTTTAGCGGTATGTTCTGTAAATAAGAACTTGGACGCGGCTTCCACATGCACTATTTGCATAACCCCGCCCTCTGGCGTGCCAAGTACGTCGTAGTGAGGTAGTATTTATCCGTTGACGGTATGTCATAATAGGAGTAGGCGGGGCGTGACAGGATTCCTGAAAGCAGGCAGTCATTTATGCGATACGCCACTGAATTAGCTGCTCCTTGGCACTGTGGTAGTCAAAGGCACGCCTCCTTCCCTACCCTTTAGCCAATAGGCTTCATTCAGGTTCTCATGAATAATGTAGCACAGACGTCATGGGTCGCTCACTAAATCCAGCACACTAATCCCCTTCAATTTGCCTCTCTAACTTGGACATTACTGGCTTAGCGTGCAAAACGACACGTCTGGCAGCCAATGGCGGGGTGTAGGTTAATAATGCAATGAAGAGGCGTGGCCAGATGCTGGGGAGCTGGGCTAGCAGCGGTGGCGGCGGTGGGAATGGTGTTGTTAAGATGGCGGCGCTGCAGGAGGAGCGGAGTTACGGGCTGTCCTGCGGAAGGGTCGGTGGGCGAGTGTCAGTGTTCCACGTCAAGCTCACCGACAGTGCCCTGCGGGCCTTTGAGAGCTACCAGAGATGCCAGGTAAGGACGGCAGACGGCTGGGGAGCTCACAGCCGAGTTGGGTGACCCCCTTATAGGGTGTTCAGTGGGTGCCCCCGAGCCGTTAACCCTTTCGCAGCTGGTGGGCTGTTAACAGACATGTCGCTCTTTATGTGTTGTGTAACGGGGTAACCTAATGGTGTTGATTCGTACACTTGTCTGCCCCTGACCTGCGTTATCCCTGGGCCTGGGTTCCATAATCCATTTGCATTCACTACAGGCGTAGGGTGACCACCTATATATTGTATAATGGCCCCCACACTGCTACTGACAGCCTGTTGTCTCTGCTCACTCTATTACCTGACTCGACACTTTTTCCACAACTGCCTCTCCGTCCCAGCCTTTTTCGTTATTTTCCCCAGTCTGGGCACAGTCGAAGTTGGGCAAACCTCATAATGTCAGCTCGTGGTCTCTCAACTTACAGACTGAGTGCCCTAGGGTTGGGTTGGCTGAAGGCGCTAAGGACGTTCAACTCCTATCACATTCAGCCAACATGGCCGACAGTGACGAAAGTTGAGGGCCGCAGATTGCTCAATCCTAGTGGACACCGTAGATAATGCCTGAGCCGTGTAAGGCTCGCTCCTGCTATTACTTGTAATTGATTTTCTATGGAATGCACTTCATTAGTTGCTGGAGCCACCTAATACGGTTAGTCTTATGACACTAAGTTATAGTCTCTTAATTAATTCCCTGCCTAATATGGCTTTTGTAGGGTCATGCTTGTTTTAACCCTTTGCTTTCCTATTCTGTAAGGAACATTAATAAAAATCAATAACTTCTTGCCCTTTCTCCCTTTTATCAACTAGCACTAGAAACAGCCTGCGGTTTATCTGTCCGTAAGAATGTTGTACATTGCATCCTCAGCACTGCAGGGGTTAGGTTACCCTACTCAACGTGGCGATTACAATGCGCTATGCTATTGCGATAATACACCATTATTTTTGTGTGTATTATTTTCAGAGGAGAAAATGACTTGCCGCATCCTATTTTCTTAAGTCTGTTTTGTATAGGCCCAGATTTGCAATAAAGTTTTTATTTTTTGAATCAGGTAACTGGGTTGATTGACCTCTGTTTGTTTACCTCTACGTAAGACGCGCACTCTATTTGGCAAAAAGACCTTATTAGTGTTTTATATCGCGCCATCATATTCTGCAGGGCTGCGCTGTGGGACTTCTTTGAATGAATGCAAACGGTGAATACAGAAGGACAAAGGGTTATATTCACTAACAGGAGAGTTGTGATTTCAGCCGTTCATTCTGTATCTCTGACACTGGCAAATTCAGAAGCTCGCTAGGGTTGGACTTTGATAATGTATAGTAAAGTGAAGGTGCTGAAACCACAACTGTCCTGCCCACTCTCTCTTTAGTGAATAGACCCCAGCGAGTAAATGCTATACACGTGTCTTATATTTGAGGTAGTCTTAGAGTCAGACCTCTATCTGAGGTCAGATTATAAGATCCATATCCCCGCATCACTGCAGGGCTCCTGGATCCTGCTCTCTGGCAGCCGGTGGACGTCTATAATGGAGCGCCGACATGACATGACCTTCTGGCGCTCCGTCATAGAAGCCCCGGTGGAAGTGCCGGGCGGCAGCAGAGGCTGTCTATGTGCATCGCACAGACATCTACCGGCTGCCCTCCCCAGACACCAGGGAGTCTGGAGCACGGAGGGTAAGTCTGTTGATGCATTGGTAAGTGTGGGGGGACAGAGTGGCAGTTAAAAGGAAATAAAAACAAGAAATGCATTTTTCTCAATTGTAGTCTTTATTAAATTTGAAAAAATGTTTATATGTGAATTAATATTTACAAGTAAAACTTTTTTCCTATAAGGTAGTCTTATATTCAGGCTTTTTCTTTTTTCCCCTAAATTAATATTTACATTTTGGGGGGTCGTCTTATAATCAAGCAAATACGGTATATTCAACATGCATGAGGTCATAGTGCTTTGTGACATTTCTGTATTACGCAGATTCTCTTTGTATTTTTGTGTATTCCTACATTGTGGGTATCCACGAAAATACTGTCAGCATATTACTACATTCCCTCAGGATTGTAAGCTTGTGAGCAGGACTCTCTCCACCTAATGTATCGGTTTATCTTTGTCAATTCTCGTCTTGTCATACCCCTCGAATATATGTATTGTAAGAAGCGCTGTCTAAATTGTTGGCGCTATATAAATAATAGATAATACTACAGTCTTAAGAAGACATGATGGGCTTTTTTCCCCCACAGGTCATGGTCTTCAGGGATATTCTGTGTGGGTTAAAGTCCACTTTTTTTTTTTTTTTTCTGGTGCTCCTGCTTTTCATGCCTGTTTGAAGTAGCGGCTTTGCTACATCAACATGTTTACTTTCATGTTTGCGTTCGTGTCATATGTGGTAGCACTATAGCAATGCTTTTGTGTACGATCGGCATAATATGCATCGCCGGCACTCTTCCCGTTAGTGCCCATACGCTCATGTGTCTGGTAAAGTTAGTAATACTGCGTGACGCAGAAGAAGTGACACACGGACGGGCAACAGAGCAATCCTAGGCCTATGATTAGGACTATGTATAGGGGCGAAACGCAATGGGGTTTTGCTTTTGTCTCGACGAAATACATCTTCAAAGGAGTACTTTACTGGCTGTTTATTTCCTTGAGAGGTATCGTCTGCCGACTTCCCCCACTGTGTCTCGTGTAACCCTGTAACTTCTTAGTTTTGATCTACCATGGTGCAAACTGGATCATGGAGTCTCCAAGGCCATTCTAATCTGTTGTTGTTATTTCTAGTGGATGGTTCATCCATTTTAGAAGCTAATACAACGTAATAGAAAGTTTACAGAGCTCTTTTTTTTTTTTTTTCTATTAATTGGTTTCTATTCCTTTTCCGGATGAAAGTCCTGTAGTTTCCAACTCTTGTACACAAAAAGGGGTCATCGCTGCGAGCTGAGTGTAGCTAACATGTGGTAGTTGACATGTGGTTCTCATGGACCTGGATCTCCCATGGTCCTTAGCCAAGCATTCTCAACCAAGTGTGTGATGGGCTGGGCAATGCGGTTTTAAATTCCATGACAACTGGATTGCCGTGTGTGGCTTAGAGTGGAGTTACATTGCATTGGCCTTGCCAATGTATGTTCTAAGTATGGTGAAAGGAAAAAACGTGCTAATATACTGTATGTTACATGTGGTTACAGGACACTTATTGAGGCCGCGTTGATGTCAGATAAACATGGAAACATGATAGGGCCACTTCAGCCCCTCTTGGGGGATAGCTCCTATCTGAAGCATTGGCAAGTCCAATAAAATCTTACCAAGTGCATTTTGGATGTCTGAGAAACTTGGCATGAGCGGTACCCGGTGACACACGAGCTGCTGGACATAGATGTTTTAGCTTATTCTCCTCTGTAAATCAGGCCTGTTCAAAGCTAGAGAGCCAAGTAGCCATGGCTCTGAAACGGGTGCTAACCTTTAGCATGAGATTTCTTTTCATCCCCCTGCCACCCTTAAAATAAATAAATAAAGTAAATATTGGCCTGTTTTAATTCCGCATTGTTACCCGATCTATTGCTGGAATGGCTGCTTGTCATCTTGGCTAATGTTAGTAGCGTGTTGGAGCGGTGTGACTCTCTAGTGACGGCTTGTTGCTCCTCTGCGTGACGTGCATGTTTGTACCCACTGGATCCCTGCGCTGACAGTCCTGGTGTCCAGTTCCACACAGACAGCAATTACTTAAGATCACACCTTCTCGTTTGTGTACCGTATGTGTACTTGTCTCCCCTGAAGTGGAATCGTAAGTGCCGCATAATGTTTGTCCCTTTTTAAGTATGTACACGTTGATGTGTCTAATGGATCTGCACTTCCGTTGATTATAATTGTAGGTTAGTTCAGATATTGGCTAACTTGGGATTGCTGAGGTTAAGACAACCTAATTAATCCTCTGTTTTGGATAGAAACTGAATTTGTCTGTTTATATGGATGATTATTCTCAATTAATTTATTCCGTAATATTAAAGTTACTGCTACCCTTTTGAAGCCTTTTCGAAGGTGAAGGGAAGATTATCAGGTTGGGAAATTGCAAGTTGTGCTAAAAGCTGTGGTGGTCCCCATCGCCGTACTGTATTGATATGCAGATCTAATGGCCTGCAGTCTGTCTTCATACTTTAGTCCTAAATCTCGAGTCTTTTTTCCCAGGGTTTCCCTCGTTCCATGTGCGAGGGGGATTCTTGAACAGCATGTTTTCTGGCTTCTTTACTTCCTGACGCTGTGGGGGAAAACTAAAGGCTTTGCTGTGTCTCGTGCCGCCCATTAAGCTATGCCGTTTCTCCTTCACAATGAAATATAGCACTACCGGGCTGTTTGCCTTTTGTTAAGTGGATTCCCATCTTAGTTTACATAAACCTTTGTCCGCGGCCAGGCGTGCTAGTAGTCCCTATAGTGGTGGTAACAGTTGTCATAAAGAAATAATAATGTACATTGTTTTATCCATCATGGTTAATTAAAGGAAGCTCTCTCAATTTGCCGTTTTCCCTCTATTCTGCACGATGCAGTTCCATAAACCTTATGTCTATAATAACTAAGATAGTTTAAAGAGGAACTCCCGTATGTTTTCCCTTACTAACCACTATCACTACTTGAAACGGTTTTAAAAATAACAGAATAGTGTTTGTAAAAGCTGCATGGTGGCTTCTTTATGTGTTTAGGGCTGTTATATTGGCCTAATCAACCTCGTGGTAAACACTAGGATGTCATGTGATCCTTTCCTAGACATCCAACAATGGTGACCTATAGATCTGCTTTGGGACAATGTGAAGCAAGCTCCAGTTCTCTTTAGTGAACTACCTTACTGTATACAACGCCTGCAAGGGAATATATATATACACACACACTGATGGTTGTTTTTTTTTGTTTTTGGAGATAGACCTAGGACTCAGACACAGCTGTCTGCTTCAGTATGGTGAATGTTAAAACCAAGTCTTTCCATAATGCTTGTGCTGATTGCCATGTGAAAAGCACGAGCTGTAATGAATGAATTTAGATGCGCTGAAAGCTGTCATGAACACCGTTCCTCTTAGGCCGCCACTCCCCTTTGTTGGGACAATTGATTATGAAGGAAGAGTCTATGGTAATTATGAGCTAATGCTAGTTTTGCAGTAGCTGTCTGACACCACTAATGTGGAAGAATGCATATTAAGGTATTCTGTGACCACTCTTTTTAATTCTTGGAAGAATGCATATTAAACACTTGCCTGACGCAGCCACGCTGTAACATCTTCTTTCGCTATGATCCAAGATTTCTTGCAGCTGCTTAAGCTGTCAATCAGTTAGGAAAGTTCTCCTGTTGAAATCAATGGGATGACTATACACATGCGCACTGGGGTCTAGAAAGACCCCTGCATTTAGAGCCAATGTTGGAGGTGAGTACATCACATGCAGGGAGATGCCTTCATCTGAATACATCTCCTGCAGGACATCTAGCTGGGTGGTGGGGGAAGGGGAAATGTGTTGGGGGTGGGGAGGGTTCTGCAGAATCCCCCATGCGTTTGCAAAACAGATCACACGAATTTATCGTATGCGTTAAGGTGCATTTGATGGGCAGCGTGTCCCTCACAAACATCTTCTCAGAACACAAAGTACGGATGTGTTTATGATCGTAAAAGCTGTGTTGGTAACAGACAATGACTGTGTGTGTCACTCAACCTGTTAAGAAAAGGCACCCCTCTAAATGAATTTATAAGCTCAGTCGTATGGGGGTCTGGGCTTCTTAGATTGCTGTGGGGGGTTGGGTAGCCTAACTGGGTAGGATTTCTAGTGTCCATTGCAGAAAGATTGCTGATGCCCATCCTGTTTGTTTATGATGGAGACTCGGTAGATCTTTTCTACAATAGAAGGGCTCTTTGTGGCCTTTTGACCTCACCAGTTTCTTGCTCAATTGCAACTGAGTGTTAAGATTGTGACTTGTTGCCGACTTTGCACTTGTAGTTAGCATAAACGTATTATAAGTTCTGCCCCGATCCACGGTAACAACACCTTTTCGCTTTGCATCCTCTGAAGGCAATGGATTGTAAGCTTTCAAGGCCAAAATGAATCTGTTTGTGCTATATAAATAACTGTAATCTGAGAGGGCTTGTGGTTTTTATTTGTCAGCCTCACTCTGTCTGGAAATATCTGTTTTATAATAGAAATGTAAGTTTTGTTTCTTTGAAATGAAACATAGATTCTTTTGAGCTGGAATATCTATATTGTATTCTGCTGATGACCTACTAAGTGCTCTGAGGACTAATATTCAGAAGAGTAAATGTATAGAATCAATATGAAAGGGAGTGTAATTAGCTTACAACAGCAACTCTCTTCCCAGGGAACATGACAGAATGCGTTGAATGCTTTCCTAATGCAGCTGGATGCAGGCATTGTGCGTGTTCAGTCAGAAAAAGATCATTCTGTAAAGAAACGGTCGCATTTCCAAACTTTTTGCGCAGCCCGCTATATATGTAGTTAGCCTGTGTAATGCTATATTAAAATAATCCGGGAAACTGTCTCCTGATCAGCAGTGTGACATACTCGCCACCAGTCTGCGCTACCGCAAGAGTTCTGGGGGCCTGACGAGTCCTCCACCTACATGGCCCGAAAGTATGTGTATTGGAATGAACAGGAGCACATTTCTGCCAGTGATTGGCTGCTTTGGGAAACATGAATGGTGGTGGTTTGGGCTAAAGCTGCAGTTCTTCTCCTGCAGCAAGGCATATTAAAATACGTAAATACTATTCCTTCATTGGTGTGGTATTAGGTATTAAACTCTCAAGTTTAACCCCTTAATGACAAAGGGCACTGTTTGCATTGTTTTCAATGGGTTTAGGGACCGCCCATTGTCCTTAAGGGGTTAAGTAAACTGAATCACAAATTGCAAGGTGGCAGACATATAATTAAGTTAAATGAATATTGGAATCCCTCTTGACCCCATCTAATTTTCCTCTTCTTGCTGCCTGGGTGAACTGAAGCAGGAAGCATTCTTAAGTACACGTAATGTGCATGAGCTACAGTGCCCTGTTGAAGACAACGCAAGCCATGCTGCAGCTTGTAAAATGCATTGTGGTCCGTGGTCCTTCTTACCTTGCGGGGGGGGGGGCTTCGATCAGTAGAAAGCTGTTTTGTTTGATACGTATCTAGAATAATGACCGCAGCTTTTCATCCCTTTTCTTACATATTTCGTTTGGAAATGTGAATGCATTTAGTGATTGATACCATAAGGGGTGATTTGTGAGCAAGCTATTGCAGAAGCACATCCATCATGGTTTTATTTTGAGGTATTACTTGAAATGTGTATACAGTTCTAGTTTTAATAATTAAATATTTAAACGTGCTGTCCGTAACTGTGTCCTTTGTCATTGCTGGTTCTGCAGTCACATTTCTCTACCATACTTTTTCCCGTTAGCCTTGTTCATTTTGCGCATCGTAGGATCTGTTTTTTCATGTACCGTTATGAAGCAGTTTTTAGGCTAAAGCGTGAACTGCTTTAATAGTCTTATCTGCTCTTTCACTTCAAGTGGTTATCCAGACAGACATTTCCCAGTAAGCCTTGAGTTTTGGTTATTTCCCTAGTAACAGAAATGGGTTTCTCGCGCTCTCTCTGTGTGAGTGAATGACACACGCGTTTTGTCATACCTGCCCTGACGTCCATCCTTGTTTGTCACACAAAGGCATTTGACATTTGGATGTTGAGCGGTTGTGGCTTTTTTTTGCTCTCTATAACTAATGCTATGATCTAAACGGTTTCCAATAACCATGAATGTAAAATACTTTAAAGCAAAGTTTAGTGTGGATGGAGATGGTGCCAGACTGATGGATGTTTTAAATGTGTATGAGGGGGAGCACACCTGCTCCAGGCTAGCTTTATTCTGTATCTTTAGAGTATATGACACTGCATGAGCCAAAATCACGTGGTTTTGCTATCCTGTTTAATTGCCTGAATGCCCTTCTTTGTAATAAACATCGATTATATTAAATCACAAGCAAGCCACGACTCATGCCTATATACAAAATTTAACTTTAGGATTATGGTAACCATGACACCCGGCGGCTTCCCGGATCATCTAAGTGCTGCTTTTGTGCAGAATCTCATAGCCCTTGAAGCTACCTTTTTGAGGCCTTAAATAGGGGGAGGTTAGGTGTTCACTGTGTTGAATCGGTTGAATCATTCTACTTCCCAAAATGGCTATTTTCAAATTTTTTTTCTTTTCATGGAATCCAGTGCATTTCACAGCATGCATTGTTTGGTATTTACACTTCTTGCACATGCTCAGTAGCCCTCCTATTGACGTTTGCTTCTATTGACTAGAATGGAACCTGTACCTTTCAGTATAGGAGTTAAGAGACAGAAAACTGAGTGCCTGCACCTGTCTGAGCATTTAACAAGAAAATAGGGCTGGAGTGCTTCTTCAACATGAGCTACATGACAAAAAGTATGCAGGTCTCTGCTTGTCTCGTTCTGAAATCATGGGCATTAATCTCGTGGTGTTCCCCCTTTGCTGCTATAATGGCCTCTACTCTGAAATACCTGAGAACATTTGCTTCCATTCAGTCAGAAGAGCATTTCCGAGAATATCATTGCATGTTACAATGTTTAAATGTCTGTTAACCCCGAGCCATCAAACGGCACTAGACCATTGTTCTTCCACCAAACTTTACCATTGACATTGTATAGCCAGACAGGTGGCATCCACCGAACCCAGATGTGTCCTTGGACTGGCCAATGGTGAAGTGTGATTTGTAAGTGCTGGCTGATGCTTGGCATTGTACGTGCCTGCTCATCATCAATACACATTTCATGAAGCTCCTGGTGGATGATTCTTGTGTTGCCAGAGAATAGGAGTTTACAACACTTTTGCCAATCCCATTGTGTAAGCTTCTGGGGCCTACCACTTTGTGGCTGAGCTGTTGCTTAATAATCACAAAACAAGCACCATTTTTAGGGGCATCACTGGTAGAGTAGAAACATGATAGTCTTGTTGGATAGGGGCCTCATATGGCATTGTGTAGTACAGTCTGCTACCAATGATTGCCTATGGACATTGCATGACTGTGTTCCTGACTTTATAAATCTGTTAGCCGTGGATGTGGACAATCTAGCCAAATTGACTAACTTTTTGTAAGGGCTGTCTGCATACTTGTACGCATGTAGTGTATTTTGTCAATTTTTTTTTCCCCCTTGCAAAAACTTTGCAGGATTTTTCCTCCTGCTTGCGCAATGTGTTAAGTTCCTGATCTCGCTGAACTGCTACTTTATTTTGACACTGCTAAGAATAGTTTTCTTGCTTCGGCTTTGCTAAACATCCATACGAAACTGTCAGCTCTTAAAATTCAAGTAAAAGTCATGCTTATAGTTATTTATTGGGGTAGTGGGTTCCACACGTGAATCCTACATTATTTTTTAAGTGGGTCTGTCATTGGTTTTCAGATGATAATTGAATTAATCTGTCACCTGTGAAGTGCTACTGGTGATAAAACGTATCACCAGTAGCACTTCACCCGGAGGAGCGGCGCTCACCCGGCAATCTCCGGCTTCAAACCCGGAGAGTTCCTAGGTATGTAAATTGGTTTCTCCCCAGAAGCCTCCCATTCTGTGAGGGCTTCATTGTTACTGTAGTCTCAGTTGTTGGCAGTCTTGCGTTTATCCTTCAGTGTCTCTATGGACCCCCTAAGTTGCGACATAACGTGATCTTGCTTTGCGTGTTTCCAGTCTTTCATCTTACAATATATGTGCCCTTACATGCTGCCCTTCAAAAGTTTGGGGTCACATAGCTGTGTTCATGGAAAACAAGACCATTTCTAGTAATTGCAAAAAGGGTTTTCCAATAATGTGCCTTTTAAACTTAAGCTTGGACTAGCTAACAGTGCTGTTAGAACACAGGAGGGATGGTTGCTGATAAACTCCTTCTGTATGAAGCGTAGTGTCCTGCTGCCGTAAAGAGAAAACCGCCTTAAAGCAAAGAAGTGTATATTTCCCATGCCAGTACGTAGAAAAGCCTAAAACCTTTTACATTTATTAAGTGCACAACAATTTATTTGTACAGGTGTGTGTATACTGTAGTGTAAGTCGGTGTGTATGTATAATGCTAGAGTCCATTTGTCTACTGTATTGTAGTGCCAGAGTTGTTGTATGTGTGTCTGTAGTGTTATTTTTTTGCCAGTGTGTATACCCGCCCGCATGTGGCAACATTAGTGTGTATATCAGCATATAGTGTGTATCAGTGCATGATGTTAGAATGTGTGTATATGAGCGTAGAACGTTGGCGTGTCAGTTTATCTAAGATGTTAGTTTTTGTGAGCATAAGAGTGTGCAAATGTATGTTAGTGCATGGCAAGGCTCGGCAAACTCTGTGCGCCAGGAAAATAAAAACATTGTTGAGGAACAGAAAAAATGCTGGATCCAAACCAAATTTGTTGACCCATGCATTATTGTCCCTTGAAGTTGAGTTGTGTAACTAATGTTTACAGTAAGTCCTCCATTAATCCTGTCAGTGACAACCATGTATAACATATGGTTGGCAGGGTGAATTCTGTGTCTTAATGGGGCTGCCAATGAAATGATTGTTGAATGAGTTGGTCAGTCTTCTCCAACACTGAGGCTTTGTTGAGGGAACAGAAGGCTATTGACTAGTCAGTGGCCGATGGGCTCCAATTCTTAAATATAGAGGTGTGAGAGCATGTAAGTGGTTGATCTTTTGTTGGGTCAGCTGGCCAGCATTCTTAAAAATGATATACTTTTTTGCCTCTTTGGCTTGGTATACATGTGGAGGAAACTCGCTTGGGAGCAGTAGAAGAGATGGTATCCAGAGCCCAGGCAAACAATTCTCCCCTTTGTGCTCGTGTCTTTGATCGTACAGGTACCTGGCGTAACTTATGATTTTTCTTTGCATGTGAAGAATGTACCATTGCCACGTGAGTTGACACCTGATACCATTTCTAGGGAAATGCCACAATCGCTGTTAAATGCTCGCACGCTGTCAGATAATATTCTAAAGTGAGAATCGAAACGGTTGGCCTACACATAACTGTTTCAGCCACACGACGCAGAAGTTTTGCATAGAAGCCATCTGGCCGTGATACTTAATGTTCAACTCTTGGAAACACTGAGAATTCCCTGCACCTTGACAGCCTTATTTTAAACCCTCTGTGACACTGTGTTCCTGGAACTCATGAAGTTTAAAATCTGCGGTACCAGTAAGATAATTATGGTGAAATCACTTGGTTTATTTTCACGCATATTGTTTGCTGTCTGAGGAACACAGAGTTCCTTTATAATCCTTGTGTGAATTTCCCGAATGTCGTGTGTGTGTGCGCGCGCGTTTCACGCTATGGCTCACTGTTAAAGCTGGCAGCAAGAAATAGCTGCGGGGAAAGGATAAAGGCAAGTTGTATGTATGTGTTGTCTGTAGACACGCGTCCATATGGTGATAATCGCAAGGGAAATGTGTTTGGATTCAATTTCGAAAAGTAAAATACACATAGACATACCATGCTGTCATCCCTTGGAGATCTCTGGTGTTACCGTAGACTTCTGTACTGGTATAGAACCAGTGCACTTGCCCTTGTACCCTTTTTTCTTTTCAGCCACTGCACAAATAATGTTTTATGGAAGATCTACACAAGGATGCATACATGCGCACCCATGAATCTGATTTTTCTAACTTTAACTTGCTATCATGGTGTATTTATAAAGATTCTAGCGATCAGTGGGATCTTTTCATTTGGTTGGTATGGTGCTTATGAGAGCTGATAACTTACCGGTTCTCGCAGCAGGGCAATTGTTTTACCAGATTAGAATCTTTAGCCATACCCACCTCTGCTCTCCTCACCGGTGACCCTTGTGTGACTAGCCTTGCAAATATATAAATGAAAATGCATTTGATAAACAATTGATAGATTAGTGAAAACATTAATACATTTTAGACACGGCTAAATTAATACATTAAATAGTAAGTTTATAAATATTAAATTGTAAAATACGCGAATGCATTGTAACACCATACAGTAACACACCGGGCAACAGAAAGTGATTTCTAGGTGACATGGTAACCTTGTGCCCAGACCTTGTTGTGCCCTGTCTTAGTCAAATATATGCATGCATGCATGCATCTGTGCACGGAAGGGCTTTTGGTCGTAGTGTAATTTAGTATGTATTCTTTAAAAAAAAAAAAAAACCTCTCAAAGGATTTCATAATGGAGTAAAAAGACATCAGTCAGTATGTGTTTCATGCTCGGTAGCTGTGACTTTATTTAGACATCCTTGCGCTTTACACTAGGGCTGCAACTAACGATTATTTTAATAATCGACTAGTTGGCCGATTATTTTGTCGATTAATCGGATAAAAAAATACATTATTTTAAATTGAAGAAAAATTGCAATAAAAAACGTACAATTTACACTTTCATCTCTTTATTGCAATGGCCTCTCTCTATTCACCTTCTTATTTTACTGACATAATAATAAAAGCTACAAGAACCCAAACACGGTGTTTCTCAAACTAGGTTTTAATACAAAGTTATTAGTAAATATTAATTCATATGTTAACTATTTTTCATATTTAATAAAAACAGAGAAAAAGCCTTGTTTAAATTTTTTTTTGTTTACCAAACTGCCCCCAGATATGCACATCTGACCCCCAGCTTGCCACTCTGCCCCCAGATATGCCTTATACCTCCTATATGCCAGATTCCACTGTGCCCCCTGATATGCCTTATACTCCTTATATCCCAGTGATATGCAACTGAGCCCCCTGATATACCTTTTACCCCCAGATTTGTTTTATGCCCCCCTGATATGCCTAATATCCATATGCCTTATACCCCCTATATGCCCTAAAAATTCATAATACCCCCCATACACCACTATAACTCACCCATACACCACTCGGGCTCCTCCCCCTCCCATACACCACTCTGGCTCCTCCCCTCTCATACTCCACTCTGCCTCCTCCCCCGCCCGTACATCACTTTGGCTCCTCCCCTCCCGTACATCACTTTGCCTCCTCCCCCTCCCATATACCACTCTGCCTCCTCCCCCTCCCATACTCCACTCTGGCTCCCCCCTCCCATACACCACTCTGGCTCCTCCCCCTCCCATACTCCACTCTGGCCCCTCCCATACTCCACTCTGCCTCCTCCCCCTCCCATACATCACGTTGGCTCCTCCCCCTCCCATACATGACTTTGCCTCCTCCGCCCCTCCCATACTCTACTCTGCCTCCTCCCCCCTCCCATACTCCACTCTGCCTCCTGTGAACCTCCGTTTCTGACAAGACACCAGGGAGCCGGGTAGAGAGGCAGAGTGGCATATGAGAGGGGGAGGAGCCAGAGTGGTGTATTGGAGGGTGGCTCCCATACACCCCTCTGACTCCTCCCCCGGCTGAGGATGATTCTCTGTCAGCCGGTGGGGGTCTGCATCGCACAGACAGACTCTGTTACTCACCTTCACTTACACTGAGGCTTCTATGCAGCTGCAGGGAAAGTGCCTTCAGTAACGGTGCCGGGTAGAGAGGCAGAGTGATGTATGGGGGGGGGGAGGCAGATGGGAGCGGGAGAGAGACGGAAGTGAGAGACCGGCCGACAGTGAGGGGAATCCAGGTCCCCTGCAGCGTTGCGGGGGATCTGGATTCCGGTGTTATAATCCGATCTCTGTTTGAGGTCGGATTATATAAGGAGAGGAGTTTTTCAGAGCATTTGCTCTGAAAAAAACCTCATTTTATAATCTATAAAAATCGATCCGATTAATCGATAATGAAAATCGTTGACACCGATTTTCATTATCGATTTAATCGATTAGTTGTTTCAGCCCTACTTTACACCATTAGTGTTTAAACGTTTTTATCTTAGTCGCATCGGTTTCGGCCATCTTTCTTGTAGACTTTGATGTAGGATGCAACCATATGGATGCAAAATAATTTTTTATTTTTACTTTATGATGTGACCGGCTTTGTGCCATTGAAAAGCTGTTATTCTAAGGCTCGTGTCATCTCAGTGCATGTACTTTTGAATGGAATGCTGTCACATTTTGTGGTTTCTTCACTTATCAAGCACTTTTAGTTGGCCTGTAAAAGAAGGTGCTGGTTCTTAATTGACAATCGAAATAAACTTTGAAAGACTAGCCACATGCTTGAAGTTTTATTTTTGTTTGTCACTGATTAGTGTTGGTGACAGCAGCGAAAGGAAAATTTGCAGTGTTGCCCTGTGCCTCTTCTGCCACTGATAATATTTCTGAACCAACATCCATTCTTTTCCTTGGGTCTTCTTCCAGGAGGCCCCCAAAGCAGTAAAGGTTCTGGTGGGGTATACAAATGATACCGCTACTGAATCTCACACACAAAAGGTGTTGAGAACCTAAAGGAACAATTTGGTTTTTCTTTCCCAACCAGAATTTTCAGTTAGATGGCTTTGCTCCTACAGCCAAGCTTGCTAGCTTAATAGGCCATGTCGAGGTTTGTCAGTAGCTGGAGAACAAGGCCCTGGGACCATGCGCTGTACTTTTTATGAAAGGTTGCCATTTGCCATCTCCTGGAACACTGCTAGGGCTTCACGGATACAGCAAAGCTATCTTTCCTTTACTGCTTCCTCAATTAGAAAGAGTAGTGTGCAAAGCTGTTGCAGAGAGACTATGGTCAAACAGAACAGCCTGCTGGCCCTAAACTATTAAATGCTGCCTTGCATCATGGGGACTTCTTGGTCATATGCCGTTCAATTAGTTGAGTAACTCTGAGCTGAGCCTTGACTTTCTACTGTATGTAAATGGCCACCATCAGTTAGAGACCTGGTAGAGAAACTCCAAGCATCAATTGGTCCCTTCATGCTGATTTCATGTCTTCATTTAGAAGCTTGTAGCTCCATGTGAAGAATTTTAAGAATGTATAAAAGTATTCAAGGTAATGTAATAGGCATTCATTTTTTTTAGTGGGGCTATTGGGGTTAACCACCTAATTGCCTCCTTAAAATATTAGATTGTACTTCAAGCAGGACGCTTTGTCAAGATCCTCAGACACACCTTGATGGAGATTCTGAATATCGATTTTTGCATTATAACCGTCTTTCTTTCTGTATTTGCCCAATAATAACCTACTAAAAAATGCAGTTGAGACTAAAAATATATATATATTGTCCCCTCTCTAACACTTTCCACTACGATCTATATGGAACTGACCCCCACCACTACACTATTACGTAGGCTAGAACTATTCTACTCGCCAAACCAGAACACACAACCCCTCTTACAAACCTATCACATTATTAAATACTGACATAAAGAGACTCACTAAATTTATCTCCACCAGTGTCTTCTCAATCCTACCTTCCTTTTTATCACCCAAATAGGATTTCTCATATCCTGCAAAGCAGTCACTACTGTTTAACACACCACATCTAGTAAAATGTAAAATGCCACATAAAAAAAGCCCTAATCGGCTTAGATGCACACACAGCATTTGGCACCATAGCCTTGCCACGCATTGTTAGAATTGTAAAACTTTGTTATTTCGGTGCCAATTTTCTTGCCTTTTCAGAACTCTGTACACACATCCCACGGCCATTATTTCCACAAACTCAATAAATCCCTCCCCCATACCAATTGAAAAAGGGGTCTGTCAGGGATGCCCCCTGTGTCCCCCTTATTACTGAATATTGCACTAGTTCCTTGTCTGTAAATCTTAGAAAGCAACTCTACACTTCTGGGAATCTGAATAATCCATCAGTCTTTGGAGATGATATCCTTAAACTCCTCGAAAGACTTGCCCACCTTAAAGTCATTGATGATTTTGACAAGGTAAGTGGTTCCAAAGTAAACTCATTCAGTTAAAACAAACATACACAACCCCCAAATATGCCACAGACTCCAATTGTTTGGGCAACTTCCCTTTTCTGATACCTTGATATCAACATACCAGTCATTGACAAAATCATCACTGAACTGACAGTCCTTGTCCTACATTGGAAGAGCTTGCCCTCTTTTAAATGGTAAGCTTTCCCCTGCTAAATATACACGCTTACAGGTCTTACCCATTTCAAGATTCAGGTCTTACCCTTTTCAAGATTTTATCCTCCTCTAACCAAAATCAACACTATCTTTTCATCATTTTTTTTTTCTCTTTCCTAAAAACTCTTAATTTCAGGAAGGACAAGCAAATAACATTTTTTTTCTTCTTCAAATGGTCATGCATGGGCATCGCTAACATAAGGCATTTGCTTAGCCAAACATCGCTCTCTGTATTGGCCTTTGAAGACACACAAAACCCACCATTCCGTATAACACTGCTGACATATTACTATGTATTTACAACCAAATACAAACACTAACGCCTCCAGACAGTATGAATCCGCCGGACCAATTGATATAGCATTCCATATACACAACTCCAGTTCAACAATACTCTATCGAGTTCGCGCACAGAAAATTACCATATGACATTGGCTCACTGCATTTCCAGATGTATTTATAAAAGATATGATTGATCCTTACAACCATAGGATAACCGCAATTCCTCCTACACTCTTCAAGGATGTGTTCTGCAAAATTCTGCAGCTTCCAAATGAGAGACAACATTGGACAACTGTGATACATCTTGAAGACCTTCTGCAGACCTTACACACAGTCCCTGACAATGTATTGGGGGCAAATACAATGCCTGTGTACCCTCTGCTCTTAAAATAACACACCTCAACTTTGTGTATGCCGTATTTGTACCTGATAAAAGATGTACAAAACTAGTGCATTCTAGCAGCTGTAGTGCTGAAAATTCACCATCACTGGATTGAGCCAAAACTACCTCCAGTGTCTTTCGTATGCCATGGTTGACGGCTCAAAAGACAAACTGCTCACGTGTGTTTCTCTTATTACCCTATAGTGAGACATCAATGCTCTCACACTAGATATCTGTAAATAAGTCAAAGTGACTTTCCAAAACGCTACATGTTGTATAAAATAACTTCTCCGACAGCACAATCCACTTCAAGTACCATAAACGACTTAATGAGCACCGCAGCTGACTAAGGATTTCTGACACGCGTTCACAAATCTACTATGTTGGACCAGCCCACAACATGCATTCCTTTTTTTTCCACAACATACTTGAGAAGAGCACAGTGACGGGCGTACAGTATTGTTACTTGTTAAGATTTTGTTTGATAAAACTTGTGGGACTAGCTCAGTCTGGTCTTGTCTCTTCTACAAATGCCATGCAAAGTTTTCCTTCATTGCAAAATAGTCACCTAAGGTGACTTGGTCTATTTTTGGTATGTGCGTCTGGCTCACCAATTTTTTTTTTTTTCTTTGCCTGGTTGTCTCCAAGACAACCCTGGGGACTTTCTTTTCAATTAAACCTGCCACAGAGGTAATTAGAAACCTTCCAGCAACATCTACCTGCACCAGCTTCTAATGTATCCTCTCTAAAAGTCAAACAAGGATTTTCCCTCCCAACGCCAGACACATGAGCCGCGAGCACGGAGTATTTTTTTTTTCTTCCTTCTTTGCAAACTATATTTAAAGTTAAATGCCGAAATATATTTTTTCAGTGTTCTGTTAATTGTAGACTAAATTTTCTACATAATCTCACTTGAAGAGTTTATTTTCTGGCAACCGCTGCTTTTGTAGTGTTGTGATTCATATTTTCTTGTGGAGTGTCCAAGAAGGACAATATTGTAACAAAAGGGAGAATCTTTACCCAAACCCTTTGAATGGGGGGCGGGGGGTTTCAGATGGCTGCTTTCATGTTTAAATCCTAGTTTTCTGTGTAGTTTGTATTTAAAGGCATCTGGTATGAAGCTCAAAGAGCCTTTAAGTTTGTACAGGGACTAGGTAGAAACAGGACTGTGGTTAAGTGTGTGGTGTTTGAGCTGGGAAAAGCGTCCAAAATATCACAACAATGGCAGCCTCTGGATCTGCAGATAATATAAGCGTATTGGAACAGGTGATAAAACCTTTTTGCTCAATGTTACATTTTGTCCCTGTTATGGAAGAGAAGTGTGGGGTACCGTAGCCTGTATTCATAGCAGCTGTTCAGAAGAGGTTTGATGTGTTTTCTAGTTAGCATTTGTCCAGATCCTCTTCTTGACAGCCCAGAGATTGGTTCAACAGCCACACATGTGCATGTATTGTAATTAACCAGCATCCCTCTTTGGAAGCGCCTGGAAAATGATTTTTAAACCCCGTGCTGTGAAAAGGCTTTACGGAGGATTGCAGGATTGTTTTGGTTTTCTATGGAATTCCTGAACAAGCAAACTCATGGAGTTGGTAACCATTGACACACTCCTCCTAGAACTTGCACAAAACCGCCATTATCTTGTTTCTCGGAAATGCCATTCTTGCAGATATCAGACTCCAGTCTTCTAGGGCTTCCAATAGGCTAGGATTTTACAGTATCCTAGCTTGAGAGAAGGCATCTGAAACAGCTGAACATTATTGCTCGGGGCTATACAACGAAATCCTGACTTTGCTATGTTGGCAATATTGTACACATCCCCCAAATGTGTGGCTGCTGGCTACGTACCCCTTTTCAAGTGCAACTCCTACTCCCCATTTTTTCCCCTACTATCATTGGATAAAATATAATTTTTTTTATAATATATATTTGTATATTATGTTTTCATGCAGCCATTGGTATGTGTGCCTTTGGTCTCTTAGTCCATTCTACTAGAAAAACACCCCGACTCCTTATCGTACTACCTTCATCGCTTAGTGGAACAGACTTCAGTAGCACTGCAAATAAGGAATCACGTCAGTGTGATAATTGAGCTGGGGAAGTTACCCAAAATATCTCAACTGACAATGGCAGCCTCTAGTTCTTCATGCACTTACACAGAAAGAGCTCCCATTGATTTTAATGGGAGTGTTTACCTGCCACTGATTGGCTATTCGAGCAGCCACTCATCATTGAACTATGGAGCTTCTACCTCACAAGTATTTGTTAAGAATGTATAAAAGTATTCAAGGTAATGTAATAGGCATTCATTTTTTATTGGGGTTAGCCACCTAATTGCCTCCTTTAAAATTTGATTATACTTCAAGCAGGACGCTTTGTCAAGATCCTCAGACACACCTTGATAGAGATTCTGAATATCTATTTTTGTGTTAGTTCGGGCTTTGGACTGGTGTACGGAAAAGAATGTGGATAAGGCAGCAGTCTTAAGTATTGCATGGGGATATTCTAGATAAAATATCTGTCTGGTAAGTGATGTCTTCAGCCTTTTTCCTTGACCCCACTTTCTTCTTTAGGTTGAAAAAAAAAAGCTTTTCATAAAGGTGGATGTTGTATATAAAGCACATATGATAACTGGTGTACCCATCATGGACATTGTGACAGAATGATCTGTCATACAAGGCACCAAGGTAGTCAGAGATGGCTCCAGCCTGGCTACCAAACAGGCAGGAACTCCATTGTGTTGACTAATCCCATTAACAGGATGGCTGCCAGGGGGATATTCATTAGCTAAAGGGGACTAAAGGTTGGGTTGTCTACATGTACCTGTTTATCAATGTTGAATTATGTTAATGAAGTGCTGTGGCTATGTGAGTCTGTTTTACAAGAATAAACAGTTCATTCCTGCTCAGTTCAAGGTAGTTGTGTCTACTTATTGGGTACACATAGCAGGGTTCCAAGGTGCGCATGCTGGCTGGCGCTGGAAGTTATTCCGGGGACAGCAGGAGGATACATGTAGGTGATCTCTGGGAGTTACTGCAGCTCTTTTGGTGAACCCGTTACAGACATCCTTTCACTAATAATATCGTTATCCGTATAAATTGACCATTCCAATGGCATGGCTTATTAGTTTCCATTATAGTGCTATCAAATTAGGCCATGTAAGATTTCCCCGAGTATGTTCTTGCTTAAGAACTGAGTATGTTCTTGTGTGTATCTTAAACTGTTATTAAAATCAGAACTGAAATCTAATACTTGTATATTTTTTGTTAATGTATGTCTACAGTATATGCCACTTAGAGAAAACAGGTACATAATAAGATGCCTTCTCAATCTCATGGCATTGTAAAAATGATTCTGGCTGCTATAAAAATATGGCATTTTTTCATGGCACGTGCAGGAAAATGACTTGACCTTAAGAAAATCTGTTTCTAACATAAAGGAAGATCTATTAAAAATCACTGTTACCTTATAGAGATTGTCTTGCGGGTCTGTACAACGCACCGTCGGTGGGATTATTAATCTGACATCTTCTCTGGAATTTGGGATCTTTTTACAGGCTCTGTGTGCATTGAACCCCAAGCGTGTTGCTTGTTGGCTTTGCAGGGGATCTGACGGCATGTGGGATGGTGGCTGAAACGTATATGAATCTGAAATGACCCCTTTAACTTGTTTCATGGGGGATCTTATGATTGTAGTGACTTGTAGTACTTGCTGGAGTATAACGTTTGCTAAGGAGAGAAGGGCATCACCAGTGTTTGTATTCTACAGGTACCAACGATGAAATAACCTAATTGCTATGACCCCACATTTATTCAAAATACTATTTTACAACCAAAAAGACTTATATTGACACAGATGTTTTAAATAGGGAATTTGAGATTTCCTCTAGCGCGTATGTGTGTGTATATGTATATATATATATTTGTGTGTGTATGATATATATATTTGTGTGTATATGTATAAAAATTATAGTGGATTCTCTGTAAATTAGGAAGTGGTTTGTTGCTATAGAAACAAGCCTTGCTATAAAAGCACCTTGTATAGATTGTATCACATCTTTCCTTGTAAATAGTCTGATTACTGGTAGAAGCATTAAAGTTGATCTATTTATATTTTACTGTGTGGATTCCACGGTGTTGGCCGACTTTAGTTAGTACTAGGGCTGCAACAACTAATCGATAAAATCGATAATAATCGATAATGAAATTCGTTGGCAACGAATTTCATTATCGATTAGTTGAATCGATTATCGATTATAAAATGAGGGTTT
Source organism: Spea bombifrons (assembly GCF_027358695.1). Taxonomy (NCBI): domain Eukaryota; kingdom Metazoa; phylum Chordata; class Amphibia; order Anura; family Pelobatidae; genus Spea; species Spea bombifrons. The sequence continues at coordinate 82,171,750 of NC_071087.1, forward strand.
TTTCAGAGCAAACGCTCTGAAAAATCCCCCTCATTATATAATCCGTTTAGTCTGACTCACCGTCTCACAGCAGCAGCTCCTACTTACTCCCCCTCCCTGTAATCACTGTGACAACTGGCCCCGCCCCTTCCTTCTCCAGGCCAGAACCACATGGCTGTGACACTCATCTAACTATATATATATATTTGGGCTACTGAAAGTTAGGGGAGGTGGGGGTTAATTTAGGGGCAGTTATGGTTAGTGGGGTGTTTAGGGTTAATTTAGGGGCAGTTATGTTAATAGGGTGTTTAGGGTTAATTTAGGGGCAGTTATGTTAATAGGGTGTTTAGGGTTAATTTAGGAGCAGCTGTGGTTAATGGGGTGTTTGGGGTTAATTTGAGGCAGTTGTGGTTAATGGTGTGTTTAGGGTTAATTTAGGGGATGCTGTGGTTAAGGGGGTGTTAAGGGTTAATTTAGGGGCAGTTATGGTTAATGGGGAGTTTAGGGTTAATTTAGGGGAATCTAAATCCTGGAGGCAGTGAAGTGACATATCTGGTGGTATAAGGCATATACAGTAAATAAGGCATATGTGGGGAGGGCAGTGTGGCATGTCTGGGGAGGACGGAGTGGTGTATCAGGGTGTATAAGGCATATCTGGGGGTAGAGTGGCATATCTGGGGGTAGAGAAGTGGCATGTCTGGGAGGCAGGGTGGCATGTCTGGGGAGGATGGAGTGGGGTATCAGGGGATATAAGGCGTATCAGGCACAGTGGCAGATGTGGGAGGCAGCGTGGCATATGTGGGAGGCATTGTGGAGTGGCAGATGTGGGAGGCAGCATGGCGTGGCATATGTGGGGAGGGCAGGGTGGCATGTCTGGGGAGGATGGAGTGGTGTTTCAGGGGGTATAAGGTGTATCAGGCACAGTGGCATGTGGGGGGTAGAGTGGAGTGGCAGATGTGGGAGGTGGCGTGGCAGATGTGGGAGGCAGCGTGGAGTGGCAGATGTGGGAGGCAGCGTGGAGTGGCAGATGTGGGAGGCAGCGTGGCATATGTGGGGGGGCAGCATGGCATGTCTGGGAGGCAGCGTAGAAAGCCTGGGCTCAAATGTGCATATATTGGGGGGCTGGTTGGGAAATAAAGACAAGAAATGTATTATCAAAGTTTTTTTATTCTGCTGTTTGTATTTAACATCATTTGTTTAGTAAATTATTTTAAATAAATGAAAAATTTACATTCATTTTTTTATCCGATTAATCGAAAAAATAATCGGCCAACTAATCGATTATTAAAATCGTTAGTTGCAGCCCTAGTTAGTACTTTTGTCAGATCGGTTACTGGGCGATCAGCAGCATTTAGTGTAAATGTGGGGAGACTTCCATACTTATAGGACGTCTCACGTTTACATTTAGGACTTCCCATGCAGGGGGCGAGCCATCAGGAATCCGTACACACACAGGTACCGAAGACAAACCTGTTCACTCGTTTTATGGGTTTTAAGAACGTTTAGGACATGAAGGGTTAAAGGTGAAATACTGATAATACATATCTACAAATACGAAGCATTCCGTTGCTTTTAAACGTGAGGATAGTGGAGATATATATATTATATTATGTTTTATTATATTTTATGGATTTCTGTGATTCAGCTGATAGAAGTGCATTTTTTTGTTTTAAGGCACACTTCAGTCTGTCAGCCTAGGATTTGTGCCAGATTTCTGAGCCGGATTGTGGCATGACTCAGACATGTTATTGTAAAACCAATAGCTGGAAACCGAGAGGATGCTGGTAAGGAGGTGGAGTGGCAGCAGTATGTTAAAAAGTGTTCGCTTCGGGGTTTTTTTTTTTTTTTTTTGCCCACCCCTGTTTTATTGGAAAGCACTAAAAATAAGCAAACTGTTTCCTGGAAAAAATTTTTTATTATTCTGGGAAAATGGTTATTACTGTTGGTAGGTCTTTTTCTTCATTCCCAGAAGTTTTATAGGAAGCTGCTTACTAATAAAAAGTTAGAGGAAAACATTATTTATCTTGTGTCGTCATTTTAAAACTCTTTAGCACCTGTGCAGTATCGGTGATTGTTCGGTTCAAGTTCCAGTAGACTAAATTATGATATATATATAATTTAGTTTCTCTTTAAATTTCTTTTACTAGTTCTTTTTCAATCCACTTTCTTTTTCCATAGTCACTATATTTTTTAAATATATGCTGCTGGATATATGCCTAGGTAAAGTGTTTTGGTTAAAGCTTCTTTATTTTTTTTTATTTTATATATGAGGTTGTTGACGAAATTGAGCTATAGCAAAACTATGAAAATAGACCAAATGTTCAAACCATCATTCAAAGGGTTAAACTTGCAAAAGGCAAAGCCACAAAAAACAAAACTGAGGAAGTTGTGACATATTGTTAGACTTTTCCAGCTGCTAGGATATGTTATCTGACACTTACAGTAGAGAATTATATTCATACTAATTCTGGTGCGTACACAATGTTGCTGGCGCTCGCGCACGTCTTGAATATGTATGTAAAGCTTGTTTTCTCCTAAAGGTGGGTTATCCGATGTTAAGCTTATATTTACTAATATTACGTACATCGCAGTCATGCCTGCTTCCGCAGATAAGCTCCAGCTATCGTATGCGCTTTAATAGCGGAGTGTCACCTTTCATCCAATGTTGCGTGAGAGCTCCATGGGGGCTGATGAGACGTATGAGCAGAAAGCACACCAAACCAGCCAAAACTAGCACGTGTCTTAGACTGAGGGTTATGCTACAGCCTCCTTAAGCGGTTAATTAGGTTTTTTGAGTGGGGGGGGTGGATAAAGCTCCTTAAATGTACATTGTTGTTCACTGTTGATTAAGGCTGCTTGAGACAGTAGACAGTCTCTTGAAGTTGGAAAGATGTCTGTCACATGTGTAGTAACTAGCTAACGTTACTACTTTCCATGTACCAAGCCCCTTCCACGTCTGGACGGTTTCCAAAGGTTATGTCCTGCTGATAAATGGGCCGAGAATGTGGTGTTTACGTCCCTGGCCTGCGGTGTAGACGTTCCCTCTCACACCGTGGCTCCAGACTGTGATAATAACAGTGTTTTCCTCCTAAACCAAAATAGTCTTTGTGCAATTTGAGGCCACATTTAGAGTTTGGGTTTGATGATATACCTAGATTGAGCTGTTTTAATGTTGCGCAGACTTATTGGCACTTTAAATTTTGGGAACCACCATCTTGTATTTTGCAGTCTATGATATGGGGAAGAAAGAACCTTGTAACGTGCAGTGACATAGCCTGATTGTCAGGGGAGCAACTTAACCAGTCTAGCTTCTGATTGGTCACTCTGTACTTTTGGAGTCATGTAAGGTAGACTCCTAGGAAAGATGTTTGCCCATTGGGTGGTCTTCGTAGGGATCGACAGAATGCCGATTGTTCAAAGATTGAATATGTAAAGCCAAGCACCATGTATGTGTCTGTTACCAGTGTGCCCACCGCTGTCAGCTTTGGGTCATTTAAATAAGGGCCATCTCCCTTTGTGACTCTGCCGTTTGTTGCACATATTATTTTGCATAAGATTCTTAAACTTCAAATCCCTAAAGGGACTCCCCTGCTTACTTTGTCACTTGGATTTTTTTGATGGATCCTGTAGCCTAAAAACTGTGACAAAGTTCCGGTGGTGGTTTTGAAAAGGCCTGGAAGCTTTGGCAGTTTCAAAGGCCTAATGGAGGATGGATGTAGGCCATCATTCTTGGTACTGTTAAATGCCTAAACCTTTTCCTGCATTTATTCCTTAATCAAATTTATGATAATGATTTTTCATGTGACACACTAAGCAGGCATTGGCAGGTCATTGCCATGGAAACCGATAAACCTTAAACGTTTGTTTTTGTGACTAATAGAATGACAAAAAGGCTTTATTTGGTTAGCATGCTCCAGAGTGCAGCTAATGTTCTGTTAAAGTAGACCAGCACCTTGTAATGAGATGTTTAGCGCTTAATATTTTTTTGGGAGGAAGGGGAGGTTGAAGGTACTAGATGTCCTTTTCAAGACTGAAGTCATAGAAGTATTTAACTCTTAATCTGGAGATGGTCAGGAATACGGTGCTAATTTGGAAGTCTATGAAGCATAAATTATAACAGGGCTGGAATAATTGAATGCTGACTGCTTGGCACCTTTAACCATCTTGCTTGGAAATGACATGGTATGTTTGTGTGTGTTAAATGTTCTACATATGTGGATAGCCCCTCAAACTCCGGTCCATTTTACCTCCTGTTAGCCAGTATTGTTCATTTTAGCACAGCCCCGCAAAATGGATGTGGTAATGATGAAACTATAAATACAGAAGGTCATTTATATAATAAGCAATCCTAGAGTTTCTCTTTCTATATCTGGCCCATTCTCTGGATCCACAGGTCCTGTCTTAAGTACATGTGAAGCTTGGTTGTGTAATGTTGGGACTTTTCACTTTGTTTCGTGGCTAAGGTATTTGGAAAGGATTGCGTGTGTGTCTGTATAATGTTTGGTGGCAATTTGCAGCTCGTTTGACATGGAGAGGCTGCCAGGTGGTGGTCACTTCTATGGAGCTGGCATTACTTTTAACTCTAACCCAGTGAGTACTGCTGTGCGGGGATGTCTTAAAGGGGCTGCTTACCTTAGGGGCCACAACAGCTGCAGTTCTGAAGTGGAGGTCTGTATAGCTGCTGGCACGTAACTCATAATCCTTCCTACTCTGACTCTTGCTCTTTGATATATACCGTATATGTAATTGTATTTATATCGGTTACACGCAAAAAATCTGTTACCAGACCAGCCTGTGCTTGTCATACCCTCCAACGTTTAATGTGCCCAAATCTGTCCTCCATTGGTTTTGTGTGGTTGGCGGAGATGCAAGGGTCAGTCGTAGACGCAACCTTTTTTTACCATTTCTCTTCAGAATGGGTTATTTGCGCTGTAAAGAGGCTGTGTGAGAGCTGTGATTGGGGTCCATGCTACAAAACAGACCTCAATCCATTTTATGACCTATCAGGGGAGATCTTACATCCATTATCAACCCGTGATCCCCACTGTCTGCGGACACCAGGCGCTGTGGAGCAGCGATCCAATCAGCAGGCACAATACATATATTTTGGTCATAACCTAGTATAAGAAGTGACAAGTTTTAATTCTTCAAGCGTAAAGTCACATGATAGGAAAGATCATATGACAAATATACTCATGCCCCGCAACATGTATAAGTTTTATTGTTCCGTTTGTAAAACGCCATAGGGCTGTCATTCTTATCTGTAATGTTAAGTGATTGACATTCTAGCTGTCTTCTGCTATTTGTCCTTAACCCTGCTAATAGTGCTTCTGATTTATGAGAAGGCTTTGTATTTGTTCTGTTTCTTCTGCATTTATCTCTGTTCTGGAATACACAGGTCTCTGTCGCAATAAAAGACAGAATGCCCCTTTGAACATTTCCCAGTGTGCATATTAGGTGCTGGAGATGCCAGAAACCAGATTCTCTCAGTCATGGCTGGGAAGCCCAGAAGCTACTGCAGAAAATTTCCTATGACGAAAAAGGATGTCCTGTCATTAGGAGACGTAATGTGGTTTTGCCCAGACCTTGTGGAAACATTTGTCTCTCTCGTGTTAATCTGTGAGAAGCAATCAGTTGCTCTGAGGTATTCCGGATGCTGTACACAATATCGCTTCTCCGCGAGGTACATCAAAATCTGTGTTTTGGGCACTGGCTTCTCTAGAGTGGCAGAAGGCCTATGAACACATCTCTGTGCTTGAGGATCTCGTGTATTATAATCACTTCATTTATCATTACTATAATTTATCTTTGGTGTTTCTTAAATACAAATGCTACTGTAGCCCCCGAAACAGCAGCAGGAACCGCTACCTGATGCCGGCTGATGACTTTAAAGAGGGAACGTCGGCTTTAAAGGGTTAATGGGGGGGGACTAGCCTGCCAGCTCATTCTCCGCTCTCCCCGTAGGGCCCAGACACATTAACCCCAAAAGTGTTCACCCCACGACCCCAAACTTTATTCGCTGCCACCACCAAGCTCTGTTTGAGGTTTTAAAGATGCATTAGGAGGCTTTGGTGAACTGCCCAAAAATAGAAAGCAGGATTGATTTATTGATATTTAACACAGCCTTGTGCGTTAATAACTCTGGGGTCATCACATGGTATTACAAATGTACAGGTACCAAACACCTCTCATCTACCTCATAGCTAGATGACCCATTGTTTCTCAGGTCCTGTTTAACCCCCTCCTGTCATGTTTCCTATCAGTGTAAAGCCCACACTGTCGGCACACAAGCATCTTCATGTTATGATTCTGGAAATGTAACCGTATTTCCCAAATCATAACTGAAGATGTGAGGTGCTGTGACCTCCGTGCCCGGTCCATTGTAGGATTTTATGGCACCCACATGCTGTGAACTATTGTTTATGATGAGGTGCTGCATGTGTGCGAATATTACTGAATATAGGAGTTGTTTTGTAAGTCTTGGTGTTTAATACCATGCAACTTCAGTTGAGTAAACCCTTGACTGACAACTCCGATTTGATTTTTTTATTTATTTTTTTAATTTTAGTAAATAGCCCTAGTGTGTTTACACACATTCTAATGCTACCAGGATCAGCAGCAGGAAGATGGTCCGGATGGCTGGTTTGTGGCCCATCACCTGAGACTGGTGAATAATCATTTCCCATCTTTAGGTCCTGGGCAGCCTCTGGCGTTAGCTGTTGACGCGTGTGAAGATGGGGCTAATACGTCTCTTCGCTGCTTCTTGTGAGGAATATCTGCGTTTTCCATCAGCTGATCTCGCACTTTTCATATCAGACATTACAGATGTATGCGGATGTTCTGAATGTCTGCTGCAAAAAGAACATTTAGTCCCTTTCTTGATTTAATTTGTTGTATCGAGCTCTGACAAATCCAATTCTCTTTTCCCACTGTGAGTGTGCCGTTTATGAGCAATGTTTGTCTTATCTTTTGAATTCATCTGCAATGGCTTTTTAACACCGTCCAAAAGAGCGGATTGAGAATGACTGTTCGGAGCACACTTCATAGGAGGTGATTTGGATGCACGTGCTCACAAATCCTGTGTGCGTAAGAGAGTGGAAGCAAGAGAAGAGTTTGTTAGCTGGGGCTTTACGCTTTGCACAGCCTTTAAGCTGTTCCGAACCAAAGCATTGGACCGCCATAATGGAAACATAATTTAGAGAGGCAATTCATGCTCTCAACTGCTAGGGTGGAATTGAGAGCATAAAGGGGCAATTTATTTTTAATATACGTGCAAAGGGTATGACAAAACTAGAATTCACGGGCTCTGACTATACATTAAAGCAGAGCCCTCTTTGCCTCGCGGGTTTTGGCGTCAAGGTGCCTCTTTTATAATGTCTGGAATCCCATAGAATAACACGTAATCCGTCCAGGACTCCCTAAAGCAGCTAATGTGATTGAGAAGACTTGACGTCCTCTGTTGCCGGTGTGCAGCTGTTTTCGGACGTAATACTACCCGAGGTTACCTTGCAGATAAAACAAAACCACAAATGAATTTGGACATTTTTGAATGCCTTATGTATGTAATGTTTCTTATAAAATGTATTAGATGTGAAGGGCATGGTGTCCCGCTGTGTGACAAATATACCGCAGCTTGTATTCGAGTCGTGGTTTCTGGGTGAAAGCCTGTATACTTTTCAGGTCACTCGCTGTTTCATTGACCTGCTGTTTGCTTAGATTTGCCTGTTCTGTAATACACCGCTACAGTCCCTCTTGTTTATGGAAATCTGAGATGGTGAAATACCGTTTTGTATGCAAAGTTTCCTCGCGCTTGCTGTGGTTGCACTAGATATATTTGAATATTTTTTCTTGCTAACCTTCAGTGGCGCTGATCAAAACTTGGGTTCTGCAAGCCCCTTGTTTTTGCCCTTGTGCAGATGTTTTAAGTTCTCCCAGTTGCATTCTCTTCTGACTCTATTCTGACTGGAATGTTTAGATCCAGATGACTGACTTTCCCCATTTGACATGATACTGGTTCTCAGTTAAGTTTCACAGTTGGGACTTTTGGGGGTTTCTCAGCAGGTGGCTCTTTGCAGCTGGCCCCTCACAGGCGCTCTCGAGCATCTGGCTTTGATCTTCGTGTTTTTCTGAGGTCCTAGGGCCACACTTTCGTCCGAGTTTCTAATGCTTTGTAAATTTGAGACGCTTGTGCGTCTTGTTTTTAGAGTTGAGTACTGTTTTCGTACTGTTTAGTAGGCTTTGGTTGTCTGCTAAGTTCAGTATCTAAAACAGGCAATTTCTGGATTTGTCTGCTTGGAGGCAGCTCAGTCAAAATTACTGAAACTGCTTAACTTTCCAGTATGCCCATAAATCCTGGTCTGTTTAGTCCAGACTCCAACCCGAGTCAAACTCCGTGCCTTGCGTTCCTCAAAGGATCAGGGGTGTCAGATCCATAATGCTATACAACAAGCCATGTTGTCGGTTATGAGGGATCTCTTATTTCAAGGGTGTATATGTAGATATATACATACCTCTTTCTATTTACATTTCTTTTTTTTATAATTATGATTTCCTAATTCTCGAAGCTAAGTGGGCTGGTGACCCTAAGTTTGGAAAATAAAATCTTAGTATGCACAATTTTTCGTTTTACCTTGTCCAGCTATTGGTCAGAAAAAATGATACCTTGTTAGAAATACTTCAAGTGAAGGGAGAAAAGTGCAACTTTTTCATTTTAGCTACGCGGGGTATTCTTGAAAGTTTGAGGGATGGTGAGTTATTTTATTTACCGTAATTTTTTTTTTTTTTGTTTTTTTTTGTTTTGCAGGCCTCCATAAGTTTGAAGCCAGCCATCCGTTTTCAAGGAAGTCAAGGGGTAAGTTGCATTTTTCTTTTTCGGTTCTTTTCTAGCTTTTGAGTTTTGATTGCGTTGCCTTTTGCCGTCATAGACGTCCAAATTAGTTGCAAATTAATAGAATGGTTTATTTCAAACATAACTACTTTCACAGACTGAGGAGAGTTAGACGGTTATAGTCTGTGAGCCATCCAGCCAAGGCTAGACACAGCGTGAACAAATACTACTTAATAATGAATATTAATGTTCAATGCACTGGAAAAATTATGTTGAGAACTAAAAATGTGTGTTAAACATTTCTTTTATTGTACTTCTATATAGATATAGATATTTTGAGGCTTGAAAGCTTTGCATGTTTTAGTGGGTTCTTTATATCGTTACTTTGTGGCATATTATTTGATTGGTGTATCATTAATCACCATTTATCTAAACTTGGGAAAAGGTAAAACAGTTGACTGTCCCTGAAAGCACCACTAAGCAAGAATACACATTTATGTACTCTGAGAGAAAATATGCAAATAGCAGCAGCCCTTCTTCTCTGTGGTCTGATAATCCTTGACTCGGTTGCTTCAAGCAGTCAATCGGTGTCAGCATACTGGTCCCATTGCAATCAGTGGGAGTGCTCGCCGCACAGAGGTCTGAACCCGCAACATTTGCTGTACCAGCGCTGAAGCTGACTGGCCATAAATATATAACTTTGAAGTTTTTCCTCCATGAAAAATAGCTAAGAGGAAGAGGCAAACATATATGGGAGGATTCTACTAAACACATTTGCAAAAGGCACACCACAAAAATGTAAAGGGACCTTTTAGTTATTATATGCGTATAACATATCCCAGTACCTGTTTGATGATCTGCAAAATAGAACATGCAGGGCAAAATACTGTTTGCTCAATTATAAGACAAGTTTTTTTTCAGAGCAAATGTCCCTCATCTTATATTCAAGGCTGTCTTCTAATCAGACCTCAAATTGAGGTCCGACTACAAGACTAAGATCCAGATCCACCTCGGCGCTGCAGGGGATCCTCCTCTCTGGCAGCCGGTGGAGGTCTGTGCGATGCACGCAGACAAACTCCCCTGCTGCCTGCACTTCTACCGAGTGCTGGCATCACATGACCTTCCGGTGCTCCACCATAGAAGTGCCGACAGTAGCGGAGGTAGTCTGTGCGCGTCCTGCAGCCGGTGAGCATTTGCTGGAAGCGCACAGACAACCTCTGCTGCTGCCGGCACTTCCGCCGGTGCTTCTATGGTTGAGCACTGGAAGGTCATGTGATGCCGGTGCTCAGTTATAGAAGCCTCGGTGGAAGTACTGGCCAGCAGAAGCGGAGGTCTGCATTGCACAGACCTCCACCGGCTGCCCCACTAGACACCAGGGAGTCTGAAGCACGAGGGACAAGTAAAGGGATGCAGTGGTAAGTCGGTGGGGTGGCGGGGGGTTCAATGGTTTTCTGGAGGCAGAGTGGCATATAGGGGGTTAAAAAGTATATCTGGAGGAGAGTGGCAAATAGGGGGTTAAAATGCATGTCAGGGAGGCAGTGGCAAATAAAAGGAAATAAAAACATTTTTTTTTTTCCAATCATAGTTTTTATTAAATATTAAAAAAGAAGGTAATATTTACTAGTAACTTTTTCCTATAGGGTAGGATATTCTTATATTCAGGCTTTTTCATTTTTTTCCTAAATTCATATTCAGATTTTATCATGTGGAACCCCAACATCCTTTTTATTTTGATGGGTTGCGTGTGCGAAGAACGAAGCAGCTAGCATAGCAACTATATTCAAACCACCGCAATGAAGGATCTGACCTCCTGCTCTATTTTTACTTCTGCTGACAATGACATGCTGATTAGCACTGATTAACCCCTGGCATCCCGACACGCAACCAAGAAGCTGTCGGATCTTCTCATTTTTGAGACTTCTGTTTTCAGCACCTTTTTAGATTTTATTTAAATGCAAAAATGTTTGAGACAGATGGCCGGGATAACACTACCACCCTGATCTTATCACTGCATTCTTATATTTTCTCATGGTTCTGGTAGCTGTTACCAGTGGGTTATTCCATTTCACTTTGCGATTGAGCTTTGTATTTACATGCAATTGAAATATTTAATATCAAAGTATAAAATGTACTTATTTTTATCTATATATCTATGTATATTTTGTTACAAACTGGTGAAAAATCTCCTATGAAAAAGGGCTGAGGTACAATATGAGCAATAAATGTTATGACTCGAAGTGATTCACAGACGGGGTGAAGGATTTTTAGTGGAATACCCGATTAGGTAGTGAAAGCACCCCTTACTCACCCCGAAGGATGCATGGGAGACGGGTGTTGCACCAAAGCAACACGCCTGCTTGAGACAGTTTAATGTCCCTAACAGCCCCAGTAGAGAGTAATGCACAAGTTCTTTGAGTACATTAATGTTTTATATAGCGCCATTAAATTCCGTAGCGCTGTACAATGGGTAGACAGGACATAACAAGTAGTATGTAACCTAACACTATAACTTACAGAAACAGGTGAGGAGGACCCTGCTCAAACACACTTACAATCTATGCATTTCATAAAAACAGAGACCCCTGCCAGTTCTGGGTAAGCTAAGGAGATGTTTGGCTGGACAGAAGATGGCTAGGGGCCTGCAGTATCCCCCCTCCCCCATGCAAAAGGAACCGCTCTGTTATGTCTTAGTGCTTATGAAAGATCCAATCCCCCCATAAAGTCCCCCATATCCTTACACGTCATTAATATCTTAATTACTTTAGATTGAAAGCTCCTTGTTTCTGTAAGTGATTGTTATATACTACATTTCCTGTTTACTCATTGTACAGCACTGCAGAATATGATGAAGCTTTGTAAATCAATAAATGATATTTCTTCAACTAGCCCATGATCAAGCTCCTCTTTTTTTTTTTTGGTCCCATGTCTATATACCACACCAATGCGTACCACCAGTTTGTGAGTTCTTTAGAACTTGAAAGCAAACTGTTGGTAGGCTCTTGTACTCGCAGTTTTATCAGATTTTAACCTATCGCTTAAAAGTACAACTACTCAGCCTTCCCGTTTTAACTTATCTTGATATAACGTCCCAATCATTTTACTCGTTGTGTCAGGTCTCTGTAACCTCACTAAATGCACTGCCTTTCTTGTGTATAAATGCTCATTTATGGAAGAAGATCCCTAAACTTATGGCATTGGAAACCTCGCTACTGTTTTTCAACTTTCCTCCTCCTGATTGGCTCCTTTAAGCTTCCATTTAGTGCATTCCATTGAGGTTTTGTTCCTCTACAGCTTCTCCTATAGGTAATGTTTAGCTGTTTACAAATTTGTGTTTGTTGAGAAGGTAGTATTTCACATGTTACATATCGACACCTATACTGTGGTCCTCATCCTAGCAGCACCCTCTCCTCGGTTAAATCTGTGGGTCTGTGACAACCACATGTTTACAAACTAAATGTTCCAGTAGTTTTTCTCATAGACTTGCTGTTCAGAAACAGGCGTCCCTTGGATTTCTTAAGAAGGGGGGTGGGGGTGGTTCTTGACTTCTAGGAAAAGGAATAGGAAGCAGCAGAAATGGAGAGCAAAGAGGGAAATACATTAAGTGGTGAGAGTCAAGGAATAGATTGGTGCACCGCTCTTACCAAACTAAATGATCACCACTGGTCCTGGGCTTAGTTATTCCTGTAGGTATACAGATAAACCCCAAGGGGGGTTATTAATCCTGGATGGCTTTTTTTTTGCGAAGTACTGGTTTTATGTAGTTGGGGTGCACTGTGAGAAGATTTAAGCAACTGAATTTGGCTCCCTTTCAGCTCAGCTCTAATTGTTGGTATAATGGATTCCTGTTAAAGGTCATCTAAGTTGTTACTGATGGCTTAGTTGCCACCCTACTAAACTATAGGTGTGGAAGAATTTATGTGGGTGGCATTAATGGCCAAACATTTGTTTGAGGTGTCTGTTGGAATTAACAATGAAAACAAGATATTAGCATGCTTTGTGCATGAGGCACGGGACAGAAGGCGCTGTGCTACTTTTCCAAAAGCTTTCACCCTCCACTGACCCCAAGCTCACCCTCTAGTAATTCTAAATATAGTCCTTGAAAGGAACTTGTGAGATTTGCATGACCAGATGAGTTCTCATTACCGAAACAAACAAATCAGTGTCTCGGTTTTAATCACCGTCACTTGGTCAAGCAGTTGGGTCTTCCGTCTTCTCGCTTTGCTGCTGTGGGGGGAGGGGGGACGGGACATTGTGTACCAGCTTCTTGGGAGGTAAATGACTTTAAAGTCTGTTCTGATTCTTTGGTATGCTTATCCGGTGGTGTATTTTTGATGGGTGTTTAGTTGTGGCAATTAATGGTATGTGGTTAGGGGTGGCAGAGTTAGGGTGCTTATTGAAAGACTATTTGTACTTGGTTGCAAAATGTTTTGTGAACGCCAAGAGTATTTTATTTTTTTACAGCAGAAGTGTGACTAGGTATGGACTAGTGACGTATTTGTTAGTCTGTGCTCTGATATCAATATTGTTGTATCTTTGAATTCATTACTCCTGTTCGTGTTACAGAATAAATAGTTACTCATCATTTTATGGCATAAACACATTACAGCAAGTCAAAAGCCAGTGCTTTTTTTTTTTTTTTACCATGGTTTTTTTTTTTTTTTTTTTTTTTTTTCCACCTAATAACTTGACTTTTAGCACTACCAAATATACAGCATCACACATTGTTGTTTAATGTCCCTGACGCCATATTAGTGCTTATTATCCCTATATTAAAAAGCAATTGCCTCGCCTGGAAGTTGAAGCCCCGCTGATGCAGTTGCCCTTTTCATCTGCGGCCCGATGTTTGTTCCTGATTGGCTACTTGAAACACTCATTGAAATTGGAACATGCGCTTTTTTACTTGAGCGTGCTTTTGAATATTGCCTTTTACTGAGACTAATGGAATCCACAGACTGTTTTAAAATACTTCACATCATTGTGTGGTGGCTTCAGTTCCTCTGTCAGTGAGCTTGGTAGTGTTAAGCTCACTTTGTCCCAGCATCTTCTGTAGGTCACACGTTTCATCCTCAGTTGCCTCTCCGAGGGGCTTTTCCTCCTGCAGCATGTAATATGCATGTTATTTCTACTAGTCTCAAAGGGTGAAAACAAGTGAAGTAATGCCAACGGAATCTGCTTGGAATATTTAATGATGGTCTGTAAGTTTTGACATGCAATCACATTCCTTTGCTGTTTTGTGCAGACGTACTCCGTATATATATATCGGCTCTTTTGTTCCGTTCAGTGCATGTTAATGAACCTCCTCTTTGTTATTGCAGCAAATCACGATTCCTCAGCCAGACAGCCCGTCGGATGTACGTAAATTCACGTTCTATCTGTCAAATGTTGGCAGGGACAGCCCCCAAGGCAGCTTTGACTGCATCCAGCAGTACATCCAAAGGTGAGTTCTTTTCCATTTGGAATACCATGGACACATACACCTTGTCATTGCTGTAAACAAGAATAGATATTCATTGGTTATAATCTTCTCTCAGGATCTCATGGGGTGTCTAAGAACCTTTTATATCCTTTCCAGGAGAAAAATTTAAAACAGATGGCTGCTTTTAAAAACAAATGTGTCATCAGATCTTAGACGGTTTTGTTTTTCCCAGTTTTCTTCCTTGCCAATGGTAGTACACAAAGACTTCATACCTCGGCCCGACGGTCAACTATATCCTACCTGACATCAGATATTCTTGAAAACATCTTTACTAAACAGAAGTATCATTTTTCTTTCCCTACCAAGTCAGTAAGATCTGCCATTTTTGGGACTGTATGCCAGCTCTGTTTGTATAACAGACAATTTGGTTTTACAGTAAGCTTTACTATAATACCTTTGTTGTATACTGGAATATAACGTCCATAACGCTAAGCATGTACAGTGCTGTGTAAAAGTTCCTGATTTCTTCTAGGTTTTCCTTTTTCTCACATTTTAAATGTTTCAGATCATCCAACTAACTTTAAAATAAGACATTAAGATGAGTAAACACACATTGCAGCTTTTAAATGATCATTTATTGAAGGTAAGGATTTAATAAAAAACCTATGTGACAGTAATTCCCCTCTAAACCTAATAACTGGTTCTGCCAACCATGGCGGCAACAACTGCAATCAAACTTGTGAGAACTGGCAATGAGTCTTTTCCATCGCTGTGGAGGAATTTTGGCCCACTCTTTTGGCACAGTTATTCTAATTCAGCTACATTTGAGGGTTTTTAAGCATGAACTGGCTTTTCAAGGTCATGCCACAGCCCCTCAAAAGCAATTTTTTTTTTTTTTTTTTTATTTTTTTGCATAGTCTTTTTTTTCTTATTGTGGAATCATGAACACCGACCTTAACTGAGGCAAGTGAGTCATGCAGTCCTTTACATGTTAATATGGGTTCTTTTGTGACCACCTGGATCAGTCATCAGTACAATTGTGGCCGGCTGACCAAGCCATTTGTAGATAATGGCACTTACTGTGGTTTCCTGGAGTCCCAAGAGCCCTAAAATGTAACAAAATGACTTTGTTTCTCAATGTTTGGCTCGCACCATCTTGTGCTGCTTTTTAGGGCCTTTTAGCCTACTTCTCTTTGCAAGACAGGTTTTCTTTAATTGAGGTTAATTGGTGTTTAGATTCAACAGGGCTGGTAGTAAACATGTCTGGGTGTGTCTAATGAAATAGAACCCAAATATCAATTAAATTGAGTTACTTGGTTGATTTAGTAACTAATTACTGCACAAAACAAAGCAAGAATACCATAAAAAAAAACAAAAAAACATCTAAGGCAATAAATATTGGGGTTCTGTCGCAATTCAGCGCCTTGGGGTACTTTGGTGTAGTGAGGGGCTAAGCAATACATAGCAATATTTATGCCTTAGGTGTGTGCCTTTTTTTTTTCTTTTTTATTGTTGAATAGCATTTGCTGGGTATGCGCTGAATTATTTTTGTTTATTTTTTTTATGCTTTCTAGTTTATATGCTCCCTTTTCTGTAGACTTAATGCCAGCATGCAAAAAAAGCTGCATTTGCTCTGGTTACCTTTTTCTAATATTAAAATTGGTTATATAATCTGAAACATTTTAAGTGTAACATATGTGCAGGAATAGAAAAAACTTTTTTTCGCAGCAGTAAACTTTGTTTTGCTACTGTTGTGGGGCTGCTAGAGAACGGGTGGGCCTGGGTATTGGCAGCGCTCTCCCCATGGGACATACAGCCCCTTAGAGCTTGAGTGGTGTTGCTAACAACTTGTTTACCTGAACTAGCATCTGGGACCGCTAACCTCCCGTGTCTTTTATAAATAACTGGCTCTAGGCCTCCAGCTTTTCGTAAACATCAAATTAAGCAGCACCAGTAAGGTGGGTCAAGTCTTGGGTTACTCTACTGGGGCAAAGTTTGGAAAGTGGACTTTCTAGAAAGTGGAGTTTAAAATAGATTCCACAAACTATAAATATGACTACATATATTCAGATATATAGAGTAAGCCAACCATGTTTTTGAGAGAAGCAAATCTAGTTTCTAGGATTTCCCTGAAGGCCGTTTCTCTCCAGTATTCCAGCAAATAATAAACATACTGTATGTAACAATACAATGCGTTTCACCTTCAGCCATCACTTTAATGCATATGAAAACAAGGTGGTCCCTTTACGTTTTTGTGCTGTCTGTTTTGCGAATGCATGTAGAATCCTCTCAATATGTATTAGCGGGAGATGTGTTTGGCTGCTCCAACACATCTCCTGTCTTTCCCGACCCTGTGCATATGTATTTAAAGTTATGTCGGTGATGCGAGAAGTTTCATTTCATTGATTGGCTGCTTGAAGCAGCCAATCAGTGGGAAGAATTGTTGGGCCACTGGAGAGCACCAGCTGCAGCTACTGCACAAGGTAACTGTCTTTTAAAGAACGCATGTTTAAGTACTCAGAGTACTTTAGTATGCTTTGGTGGTTTTATTTCTGACATTCAACTGTCCTTTTAAGTGAAATTTTATTACATTATCTCGTTATGCAACAGTAGATGTCATGCTTGAAGCCACAGTGTCTTGTACTCACCTTTTTTGTCTCAAATCAGGAGAGAGACTGCTTGACCATTTCTATTTCCACTTCTTGATTACATCGTGATTCCTTTCAATGTAATTATTAAACATATGAGTGTTTTCCTTCCCTTAAGCAATGGAAATGTCAAGCTGGACTGTCTGGGCAGTATCCAAGATAAAATCACGATATGTGCCACAGACGACTCGTATCAGAAGGCCCGACAGAGTATGGCGCAGGCCGAGGAGGAGAACAAGAGCAGAAGTGCCATAGTTATCAAAGTAGGCGGCAGATATGCAGGTAGGACATCTTCTCTTACTACAAGGTACTTTTTGATTTTATTTTTGGAACTATTTTAATCAGGTTTTGAAGGTCCAACGACATCAGGAAGGTGGGACAGAATAATATGTTGAGTGTTTATATATCTAGAAAATGGCTCTTTGGGAGCGTGCATTGTGCAGTATTCAGGTCACTGGTATTGGGGAAGCAGTTTCTACTAGCATCTGGTATGGAAGTTGCCATAACTCATCAGGCTGTGTCCGCAGCAGACTTTTTAATATGTGAATGATATGTCTGAAATTCCGGGGTATTATATCATGCAGAAGGCTATTTGTGCTAAGCTTATTCTGTAGGACTTCTCCATGTAGTTCAGCTGGCAGATATTCTAGTACATGAGTTCATCACATAGCCATCCAGAGGAGTAATACTGACGCTTTAGGCCAGATTCGCCAGATGACATCACTCTACGGCAGTATTTGGCTGTGTGCCTGTGTTTGCTCATCATGTAGTACAGAGCTGTAGTAAGTCTACTCTCCCCAGAGGCATGAGGTTGTTTCCATCATTTATAACTCGCCAGCGAACAAAGCTTAGCAAAGAGGCAAAAGAGTAATGTGGAAACATGGCTTCATAAAGAGCAAAAAACAACCTGTGAACTTGTTAACCTGCCTTTTGATTTTACATTTCACGTTTTAAATTGGTCTCCATGCAAAGCCATTTATTCATATTAAAAATCTGTCATGGGGGAACCATATTTTCCAGAATCAATGTATTTTTTTTAATTTCGTTTTTTATTGAATTTATGTAAAAAAGCTTGCTTGTACAATAGAAATACCTAAAAGAAAGCACCTTTAAAAAGCATATCTTCAGACTTCGGGGTTCTGCGCAAATGGCCTATATGTATACAAAACAAGGAATTGGCAAATACCCTGCAATAAGCTATTTAACACTTAAACACAGTCACACTATCTAAACCTAACATGGCTGCAACCAAAAGTATGATATGGCACTCCTGAAAATCAAAAGATTTTACAGAGGATTATTGGTAGCATGTCTAAACACGAATTGTGTACTTTTTTATTTTTTCTCCTTCCTGAAGTTGCTGTTTAAGTTCAAGATAAATAACGAGAACATAAGCTCAATTAATGTAAACGTTCAACAGATTCTGTCCAATCTCCAGTGCGTTAAAAACTAAAGCTGGTAGTGTATCAAGTGTGTAAGTTCACTCCGACATATTCTCAAAATATAGGTTGCATTATTTTTCCCCAGGCAAAAAAGTCCAGGTCCGCAAGCCTGCCCCAGGAGTCCCTGATGCGGTTCCTTCCCGGAAGCGACCTACTCCTGTTAACATTGCCGGTGCGATCAAGAAAAGCGCGTCAGGCTTATCACAGCGGCCCTTAAAGGACAGAGTGATGCACTTACTGGCCCTTAAGCCATACAAGAAGCCTGAACTCATACTGCGCCTTCAGAAGGATGGGTTGTCCGTTCAGGACAAGGATTCTCTGGATAGCCTCCTGCAACAGGTCAGTTCCATTTGATGACTAGCTGGTTCGTTTTTCTTTTTTTGCTTTAGCATCATTCATATCCTAGCTTCTAACTTTTTATTCTGTGTGAACACCAAATTAGAAAGTATCTGAACACGAAGGACAAAGACCTGGTAACTTTTTTTTTTTTTTTTATTTATTTTTTTTTACAAACAATGTTCCAGTGAATAAATACATAAATATATCAATGCTTCAGAGTTGATGGGTTATTATCTTTTATTTATATAGCGCCAACAAATTACGCAGCGCTTAGGTTTGTTCAGCCCAGGGGTATGCCTTCCTCTGTGTGTACGCACCAATTTGCCCTTCGATTTATTTGGGATGACAGAAATATCTGCCTTATCCATTATAAGCACAACAGGACCCTTTGGTTCTGCAGTCTAGTTCTTTACATTATGAAAAGTGTCCCTAGCCATAGCTTATTTTAAGTGTGACCCATAAGCCAATAATGGAACTTAATGCTGGTGAGTCCCATCCAAGATGAAACGGCTGTGACTTGGTTATGTGGCTTCTGCGCCTCTGTCGCATGCTTTCTTTAAAGGCTGTCTAGCACAGCAGACATTGGCTCTAAGGGATCCGTGTATAGAGTGCATGAAGACGCAAAAGAGGTAATCATTAACCTTATTTGCCTATGCCTACCCAGAATCCCTTGCTCTACAGGATTTCTGCGTTCTTCATTCTTGCCTGGTGGATGTAAGTTGGTGTTTAGCAATGCTTCCTTATTTCTTAAAACGAATATATAAATAACACCAAGGAAGACTCGGGTAAAATTTATAGGTGAATTTTGTGCAATACAAATAAGGATGTATGTAAAATACTTGTTGCTGGTTAAGTTCTACTGTATCTATTTCTGGTGACTCTCCAGCGCCACCTACTGGCATTAGTTGCTTCAGAATCCAAATTAGTTCAAAGAGAGATGCAGTAAGATTGGAGTATCTTATTTTTTTTATATACCGCTCATGGCTGGAGTTGTTTACTTAATAAGATTGAAAATTGTAGGCTATAAAAACCAATAAAGCTACTCCAAGTTAGGTTTATGTAGGCAAAAACTGTCCAGCCTCAAGTGTGTCTTGTGTACCCAGGCTGCTTTTTGTCTTGCTGTGCAGTGCAGCAGTTGCGTGGAACACTTTGAAACCATCTGCTCGAGTTATGTAACCGCTTGACAAAAGTGTCGCCCAAAGTGTGCTACTGAGCGTTACACACGTGCAAGAAGAGCTAGTTCTGTTTACAACGTGGAACATCTGTACCTCTGTTGCATTCATTCGCTTCTCCATACACAGTTCAGGAATGGAGGTCTGTGTCCACTAAATCAGGGAAACTTTACGGGAGAGCTGAAAGTGGTCTCTTTTCAAGCTTTGCCTTAAAATCCCTTTTGTTAAAAAAAAAAAAAAAATTCCAATATTAATTTTGTTTAATTATCCATATTTATTGGTATATTGTTCTTTAGCCCTCTAGCTCTGTTGCACTTATGTTATTCTCAATGTCTAAACTGCTTCTTGCTTTCAGGTGGCCAGTCTGGGTGCCAAAGACTGCACTTATACCTTGAAAGACTGTATGTATAAGGATCTGCAGAAAGACTGGCCTGGCTACTCCGAAGGAGACCAGCAGCTGCTAAAAAGGATACTAGTCCGGTAACCTTGTTTTTAGTTACTTCACAAAAGGAATGTTTTGAAGAATTAGAATATTTTGTTTCTTGCCTTTGCTCATGAGCCACTTAGTTTTTGTTTGACTATATATGCCTGCTGTAAAAAATACTGTTGTAGAGTCTTATTAATCTTCCTAGTTTCCATTAAAAACCATAACTCATCAGATGAGGTGCGCTGTATATGTTGCAAACATTGACAACCCTTACCCAACATATGTGTTACATGGTTCACAGTATGTGTCTGTAAAACTTGTTTCCAATCTCTGGGAGACACATTTGCTATGAGTTCCATATTATCGGTGTTTACATGTGCAAACCACATTGGTTGCAATGCGCTCTCACATACGGTGATTTTACCAGCCTGAGCAGGAAATTTCCTGGCTTTTATTTATTTACTAAGTTTTTAACACCAGAACAGGTTCTGTAAGTCTTTAAAGTCAAGTGTCGGCAAATATTGCCTATGTATACAATGTTCCTGTTAATTCTGGGGCTCTGTGTACAGCACACCTTTTTTTTAATGCATTTAAGCAATTTATTTTCACTTTTCCTTCGTCGCCTTAAATCTGAGCACACCCCACTTTAATAAGTGTTCCTGTCTGTATAAAACACTTGCGTGTTATGCTAATGGATTATTCTGATTTATTGATTGATCTATTGAATGTTTCCCTTACAGGAAGCTCTGCCAGCCACCCAACCCTGCTGGACAGTCTACAAATACTGCTCCATTGAGCCCTTCCAAAGACAATGTGAATTCCTCGTCCCCTTTCCCTCAGGTACCTTCCATTTCAGGCAATAACTGGATCGGAATAAGTTTTATAGCGGAAAGAACTTTGTGAAATCTCAGAAGCAGAGATTTTTAGATACTTTTATTGTATATTTATTGAAACCTCACCTCTCGCTCCCCCAGTGCTCAAGTGTTTTGCAGTTGTCACCGCACAACGTATGAGAATTATTTGGTTTGCACATGGTTAGTTTTGGCAGTGTTAAATGAACGGTATAATTCCTAAAAATTTATTTTAATTAATGTTGGTGGCCGTTCTGCATGTACTCTAATTGCTTGCAAAATGGACAATGTGTTCTGTAGTTATTGAAGTTGGACAATGAGTCTCTTGTCTCATATGCCAGGAAGCATTAGTACAATTCTTGCACATTCTCACTGAAGCAATAGCCAATCATGTCTATGCTAGCAAAACATCAGTGGTCAGATACGTTGGCTGCGATTGGCTGCAGCTATTCTTGTTGAATTGCCAGTGTGCAAGAAGCATACCATGGTATGCCCTCTGCTTTCAACTAAAAATGCCTGTGCGGAATTGATTGCACAATGTAGTCTGCAAGATGTATATTTAAATATGAATTTAAAATATATTAAGTCCTCCTATCTGTTGGGTGTCAGGACCTAAACAAATATTCTACATTTCTTGTTTATAACTATTTATAAAGTCTACACAATAACCCTTCAGCCTGGCTTTAAAAGTATTGCTTGTTTGTGACTCTTATACATTGCCTGCAGGAGAATTTATAGCTTGGCTCACTCTTCATTTGGTGGCTCTTTGTTGTTAAATGTCTGTCACTCAGTAGAGTATTACATCACCGAGGTGATGCAAAAAAACGCAGGCCGTAGAAGTCAGCCCACAATGTTATGATAGGGGATCACAAATGTTTGTCCTTTAGTCCACACCGATCTCTTTTAGAATGTATGTGTGCGCTCGCCCGTTAATCCTTTTTTAAATCTATGATGCACTACGTTGTTCCAGGAAGTGTCTAACAGTTCTGAATACATTGATGGTTAGGGTTACAGGAAATGAATCACCATCCTGTAAATAAAGGACACGGATTCCAGCCTGATTCAGCTTCTGACGTGGCTTATCGTCATCTTTAATGGATTAGAATTATCTTTATATGTTACAGCTGTACTTTACCCAGCCGTAGGGCTTCTGACTGTCGCCTTTAGCGTTTACATTTTATGCGCAAATACAAAAAGGCTTTTTTACCCGTCCCCTGCTTTATATACCGAGAGAGGAAGGCCCTCCTTGCCTTTCTGTAAGTCAAATTTTGTTGTATACTACTTGTTATGTCTTGTCTAACCGTTGTACACCACTACGGAATATGATGGTGCTATATAACACAATAAACATTCCCAGCGCACACATGTGGTATGTTCATGTGACGGTCCCGAGGAGGGGAAGTCTTGGCTTTATCATAGAAGTGCTGTGACCGTTGCAGAGACACTCGTAAGAATTTTGTCCGTTTTTGCGAATGCACGGGGGTTTCTGCGTAATCAATACACGAGCCGTCGGAGGAGGTTATACTGCATTAAGTGTGCACTTTGTGTAGTTTGTTTAGATCCCCCTTTTATGTGCTTCTTACGCAACTGTATTGCGAAACATTTGGGAAACATTTGCACAGTTATACTGCCATCTGGTGTTTCCTCTTAATTTGGCGTGAAAAGTATTGTTTTCTTTATATGATTAACTCTTTGCTAAGAAATGAAATCTTTTCCATTCTGGATTCATGTTATGTAGAAGGCAATCTATGCTGTTTTTTTTTTTGGGGGGGGGGGGGGTTCTGCTAATTACTTTTAGGAATGTTGAGTTCCCTATCTAAGGGAGGGCAATGTGAAATACCTGTGTGTGTAATAATCTCTATTACTATAATAAACCTTCTATAGAATAGGAGGCTCATTTGTGAGATTGGGGTGAAAATAAAATTCTGACAGGATTTGTTGAGGTTAATACGTAAAAGGATTGTTGACAAGACATTGTTAAAGTACAAACGGCTTCACCTATTTTTTATTTTTTTTTTTTTTTTTTCCTTCAGTGGACATTTTATTTGAAAATGTGTTTTTTCATTTCCAGAAGCGGACTCCAGACTTCATTGACCCATTGAATAACAAGAAGCCTCGGATTTCCCACTTTACTCACCGATCTCAGCCTCCTTTGAATGGAAAGCTGAATTCATCGAACGGGAAGGATGCTTCGTCTGCCTATAACCAGCTGCTTTCCTCTGATCCAGTCAGTTCCAGCTCTCACCTGCCAGCTCCTCACCAACCCCATCAAGATCCCAGCGCATCGGATACCCAGCATAGTGACTTTGTGAGCCAGGAGGCCTCTGAGAGGCTAGGCCACCCACCTCAGACAGACTTCACTGCTGAGGCCACACAGAACTCGAACACCCCTCATGGGAAACCCAAACGGAAATCCAAAAAGCACAAAGAGAAGCAACGAGCCAAGGAGAAGATAGCCGAGAACAAGCAAAACTGCAACTTCGTGAAGGACTCTGGCTTAATGGGGAGATCTCCCCAGGATACCATAGGTGAGGCAGTGCTACAATTTTTGGATTGACTACATCCACAGTAAGTGCTCAGCTATTCCCAATTCATATGATGGGAATAGCAATTTTTGAAGTCCAGGCACCACACACTGGGTGGGGGGGGGGGTTTATTTCAAGGAGAAACGAGTAAAAAAAACTTATGCACGAGTACATTGATGCTGATGAGATCGGCAACGGCTTCTTATATGGTATTTGCACTGCTAGGCTCATTCTGTGGCTTGCGTTTCCCTTTAGATTTGAATGGGCCGTGCAGTAATTCCAGTGTCCCAACATCCACGTCGGAAACGCCGGATTATTTTTTGTAAGTCCCAATTCCGCTTTCTCTTTTTTTAGTTTGAATGCCTTGGTATGCTCTAATTGTATTTCTTCCCCTAGGAAATACACAGCAATTGCATCTCAGGAGCAGCGGCAGAGTTACAAAAACGACTTCAACGCGGAGTACAATGAATACAGGGACTTGCATGCCAGGATAGAACGGATAACGCGCAGGTTTACACAGCTGGACTCTAAGCTCAAACAGCTCTGCCAGGGCACAGAGGAATACAAGGTACACACATTATGCTGCATTGATTACTCTAGTGTTTAATCCATGCATTTAGCAGCATTAACGGTATTTGCAGGGGAAAAAACCCCATCAAAACAATCACCTGTCTTTAGCAAACAGAATGCCTACTTTCCCGGCGTTTCGTTTTGACCAGTGTATTTGCCCCAGCAGGGTAGAGATTAATAACTACAAATATGACTGAAAGTGATCCTTCGTGGAGATCGCTGTAGCCAGTTATGCATGTACAGGATATGTATATGTGCGCATCACTTGCCATTTTCACGAAAATGCTGTGTAAACCCATGTGCATAGCTGTTCAGGCAGAGAGAATTAAGGTTACACATGCACCACCACTATTCGGTCTGCCCGTTAGTAAAACCATGTGCACTTTTTTGGCACCCATCCTCAACACTGCAGATGGTCATCTCCATACATCATGCCTACTATCCATCCACTTCCCCTCATATCACGTACATTCAATCCTCCATTCACCGTGGCTTGTTATCCACATGCAACACTGCTTCACATCCAGATTGCTTACTACATCCCAACTCCTCACCACCATCCTTTGCGTAATCACCCCCCATACTACCTGATGATGGCATTTCTCTGCATCACCCCCTCTCCTATGGTCAATGCAGCAGTTGCCTCTTGCCATGAACGTCAAGCTGTACTTCTCCAACTGTACTCTTTGGGCCTTCACAAAAGTGATACCACTATGATCTGCAATGCTCTTGGTAATTGCCTGTATGTACAAATTTCTAGCACTTTTGTCAGGGCTGTTCTGTATAACAGGCTGGACTGATGTGTGGTGGATGCATCCTTGCTGGTGATAGGTCTGATTAGCATTGTGAAGTTTGAAGGTAGCTTATTTGTAAAGATGCCATGTTTGTATGTCCATTAAAAAAGTTACTTTTCCAATGAATATTAGATTGGTCTGTAACGAGGAGTACCCTCTGCCCAGGCATGCGCTACCCACCTGAACTGCAGGGGTTGCACCACTGCCGCTCTAGCAATCACCATTGTCAGCCACGTCAACAACGTGGGCAGCAATAATGTTCGTATGGCTCCATCCAGTCTGCAATATTTTATTGCCCTAGCAATGGAATATGGGCCATTCACATCATCTGGCTATGATGTATTAATGTACCCCAGTAAATCCAGAAGAAGATCTGAACCTTAAAGCACTTCTAGTGTAAGGCTTAAAAGTTTAATGTACAAAAGTGATATTTGTTCAGAAGAGAAAAGACCCCTGAGGTATTTAGGACGCCCAGCAATCCTAAACTTGATCAGTTTTCTTTCCGTGTACAAATGCCCGTTAGTTAACAGTCTTTGCTCAGCTCTCAGATACTGCAATTTGATCACTAGGGGTCACTAATATCCGTGCCTCTCTGCTTGGAACCCTTTATTCTTCCTTCTTCCTTTTTTCTTTTTTTTTTTTTTTTCTTTCTAATAGATTTTTTTTTGTACTTTACAGACCATTCATGATCAGATATTACAAGAGTACCGCAAAATTAAAAAGGTAGGTATAGTAGTACATGAATTGTCCAACATGATGTGCTGTGTTGCCATCCTCATTTACGATGGCAACATCTGTTTGAGTAATATACCTAATCCTAAAGCATTGTTTCCAATGTGTTGGATAAGAACGCGTCATTCATTCAAATCTATAGGTATGTGATTATATAGTTGTGTGAAAAAGCATTTGCCCTGTCCGGTTTTCTGCAAACGTTTTGCGCTGAATGTTAGATATTCAACCAAAACTTAATATTAGAGAAAAGCAAAACTGAATGAAGAAACCGAATTTTGATAAAGAAATTCATCTCACAGCACTGCAGAGGAATTTTGGCCCATGCATAACTGCTTTAAATCTGATTTCTTTTGTCCATTTGCAAACCTAAACTGCTTGGTCAGGTCCCGCCACGTCATTAATGGGGTTCAGTTCTGGACTGCGCCATTAAAACCTAATACATGTATTGTTTAATAATTCTGATGTAGACGTGTGGGATTTCAATCGTCTTGCTACACGACCAGGATTGTGCTTCAGCTCACAGATGGCTCGACGTCCTGCAGTGGTATTTGGACACAAAGCAGAATTCATTAATACTTTTAGTGATTAGTTTCCATGCCCTGAAGTATATCCACAATGCCAGTGCCGCACTTGACTGCTGCGACGAGGCTCTTAATGTGGAATACAGTATTTGCTTTTTGCCTGATACAACAAGGTCGGTGTCTGCCACACTTTGACTCCTCTTACTATGGAATGCTGTTCAGGAACTCTAAAGGGCCATCCAGGTGTAACCCTTTGGAGACCGATGACTTTCAACAACTGTTTTCCAAAGGTGTTACAAAATATGTGGTATGGTGTGGCTTCGAAACCTTGTATTCTTAGAACTTGAGTCTCAGGGCAAGATTTAATTGGTCTGTGTTGTCCCAAATCAGGCCTTATTGTTTGCCAAGGACTTCAAACTCCTCACCCTACTAATCTCAATTCATTAGGTTGAGGGTGCTGTGGGTACAATACTTGTTTCATACCTTAATAACGCATGAGCCTATAAGCACCAAAATCCAACTTTGGGCCACTGTTGGCTATAAAATAAATGACGACAAAATGTTCTCATTTTATTTTTTGTGGTGGGACTTTTTCACACAACTGTATATTAAATGCCTCGCGGATTCCTTTCACCTTAATTGACTGTGTTGCTGCTTTCATGTTTGGTAATGTGGTCAATAAATGTCCTCTTCTCCATTATAAAGTTGTATGTATAGCAGGAGACGAGAATGCTGGGACCCCCGTGTTTAAACTACTTTATAAGCTATTTTTCTATTAACCATAGCCAATAAGCAGAAAATGTGAAATAGTCGGATTAGATTCCTGCTTCCGATATTTCTGTAGGACATTACTAATACTACTCATTATACAGAGCCAACTTCACCTTTCTTGTAGTACTGTGTTCAGTTTTTTGGTGACTAGATATGGCTTTAAAAAAAGTTTGTTTTGATAGAGGCAGACTTTTTTTATTTATTTTTGTCATGTTTACATTTAAATGGTTTACTTTTTTATTGGTTTCATGAAATATTTGGAGACCTTTTTCTCTCACGTCTGTACTCCAGTAAAGAAACTATTAACCACCTCCCATGGATGACTTTTTAAAACCGTTGTTTGTTTTTGTGTGTAGAGATGGCTGATCATACTCTCATTGAAGTACACTGTTTAATTTTCGTTGCAGACTAACCCAAACTACAGCGAAGAGAAAAACAGATGTGAATATCTGCACAACAAACTGGCACACATAAAGAAACTGATTGCACAGTACGACCAACAGCAGTTGCAGCCTTGGCATTAACGCGCAAGACCAGGTAGCAGACACTTTGCACCTGGCAGGATTACTGTATTTTTCTCCTTTTGTTCTACAAATAATAAAACCTTATCCTTAAAACAAATCAACAAAAAAAATGCCGTTTACAGTACTTGCAGTTAATAAGGAAAAGGGACCGGCTATTCCATTGTGACTTCAACCATCTCCCACTTAAAACTTTTTTTTTCTTTCCCCCGTTCACTTTAACCTATGCTGACTTATTAATACAAGATTTTTTTTTTTCTGACTTCTCCATTCAGAAAAAAAATGCCAAAAGGAGAATTCTTTTTATTTTATGGATTATTGTTGGAAACAGATAATAAAATATAATGCATTTAAATATTTCCAGGGATTTGTATTGATACCCAATAGTACTGAATATCTCGTGCTGTTGGACTTATTGCTTACAATTGTAATATTGTAATATTAAAAAAGGGCTTTTTATACCCACATGGGAGGTTTTGGTGTCGCTGGCTAGCCGTTATGAATTTGTATACTCTGAGACAAGATTTTTGGGTACTCCAACCTGGAGCCTGGACGCACGCTTATACAGAGGGCCGTGGCTTGCTTCCAGGACTTTATTTTGGGAAGATTTACACTGAAACCACACATCTCCTTACACTCATAATCATGGTCTCATACCAAATGCCTTTAGTGATACAGTATTATGTATGCATACCTCCCAACATTTCAAAATGTGAATGAGGGACCCCCTTTTTTTTTTATCTCTAACTCGCCAATACAAGCAATTGCACCTTACAATGCCGCGCTTGCATCGCCACTTAAAACACGCTTCGTTTTTGACAGCACAGTTATGCATATTAAAAATATTTAAAAAAAAACACATTGAATTGAATTCCCATGAGGCTTAGCCAGACATACTTCCATGATGCTGGCTGAGCGTCATGGGAAGTGCAGCAACAGTAAAGCTGCAGATACCAGCTGTGAACTATAATTCCCATGATTCTCAGCCAGCCAGGTGTCCACCATAATGCTGGCTGAGCATCATTGGAAGAGTAGTCCACAGCAGCAGACATTTTTTTTTTAATTAAAAAAGGCTAATGTTTTTCCTCCTGCTACTTTGTCAAACCGCTAACGTTGTCATACAGAATGTTTACTAACTAATATATGCATTATGTCCACTATGGCTAAACAGTCAATACAAATGCATAAAAGCCCAAATCTGACTCTTGCCAAGGTTGTGCTCGCTATCTGCTGTAACAAACCAAACAAATTCGGTTCTCTTTGGACACACTACCTTTCAGTTATTGAAAAAAATCATTTATTTTTTTCTTTCCATCCGAGAATGTTCATTGGGGTACAGGTTTAGTGAGATGTGACACTGAACATATTCCCCAGCAGCCTTTGAAGGCTTACACTAATGACCTGGAAGCTTATTGGTGTTTTCTGTGTATCTAGTACAGACATGGTATGGATTTGATGAAATAGAACTGATACTCATTAAAGGAACAGACCACAAATAATGTTATACTGTTAAGGGCGGTGTTTGACTTTTCGGTCTCTGCCTTGTGCCTTTATGCCTTCTATGAGCTATTTTAATAAACACATGGTGTGATTGCTATGGCCCATGACATAAATGGAATTTTATCTGTGTGGGTGAAATATGAAACTTTTGAGAAGAGGGGTTGTTTCAGAAGTTGATATTGCATTTTCTTCCTTTTTTTTTTAGCTTTGATAATGCTTGTTTGAATGTTTTTTTGTCCTTGATCGAGCAAAAAAAAAAAAGGAAAAGCTTGGTCCAAAGATTCTCCACAGTAATGGAAATTCACTCTTCTATTGTCTTGTATGCAAGGCAGTTTTCAAATGCCGATTCCACACCAAAGTGAGCCCCTCTTGCTCAGGGATGTTCTATCATTTTGATTTTACTTGTGTTTTTAGTTAACCCGTTCAGTTCTGTTAGTTTTTATAACCAAAGGACCAAAATAGGTATCATTTTTACCTTATGTTAAAAAATAATTCCCCTTTTCCATATTTGATGAACCCCAACAATATGTGCATCATTTTGTTCAGAAAAAATAGACAAAAATTGTACGTTCCGCAGCTTAAGAATGATCCAATTTATGTTCAGCTACGTCTGAATATGTTTACTTGGTAGAAGTACTAAGGTGTACTATAAATATTTGCTTCAATTTTTTTTGTTTGGAATTTGCAGTGTTCTCGGTGCAGTATGGCTTGAGATCCCTTTTGGGCATTTCACATGTGTTTAAGTGATGTGACAATCAATCTTTATTTTTCATTTTTACCATTTCTTCCCTTCTTCCTTCTGATCTATTTGTGCTGATCACATTGTGATCAGCAAGCATAGGCTGAAGTTTGAAGACCCTGCTTAGGCTCTGTTATACTCATGTGACAATGGTGGGTGTTGGTAGCAGTCAGGATATACCTGTGCATCATACTGGGCTTCATGTCACAAGAACGTACAGTATCGCACAAAAGTGAGTACACCCCTCACATTTTTGTAAATAGTTTTATATCTTTTCATGTAACACTGAAGAAATGCCACTCTGCTGCAATGTAAAGTAGTGAGCTGTACAGGCTGTATAACTCAACACACAGCCATTAATGTTTAAACTTTGGAAACAAAAGTGAGTACACGCCTAAGTGGAAATGTCCAAATTGGGCCCAATTAGCAGTTTCCCCTCCCCGGTGTCATGTGACTCGTTACTGTTACAAGGTGTCAGGTGTGAATGGGGAGCAGGTGGGTTAAATTTGGTGTTATTGCTCTCACACTTTCTGGTCACTGGAAGTTCAACATGGCACCTCATGGCAAAGAACTCTCTGCGGATCAAAAAAAAAAAAAAAATTATTGCGCTACATAAAGATGGCCTAGACTATAAGAAGATTGCCAAGACCCTGAAACTGAGCTGCAGCACGGTGGGCAAGACCATACAGCAGTTTTGCAAGACTGTGCTCCACACAGAACAGGCCTCGCCATGGTTGACCAAAGAACTTGAATGCACATGCTCATATCCAGAGGTTGTCTTTGAGAAGTAGACGTATGAGTGCTGCCAGCATTGCTACAGAGGTTGAAGGGGTGGGGGGGGGTGTCAACCTGTCAGTGCTCAGACCATATGCCGCACACTGCATCAAATTGGTCTGCCTTGCTAAAGAAGCCAAGGGTAAAGTTGGACTGGCCAAGCATGTATCCAGACCTAAACCCTATTGAGCATATGTGGGGCATCCTCAAATGGAAGGTGGGGGAGCGCAAGGTTTCTAACATCCACCAGCTCCGTGATGTCGTCATGGAGGAGTAGAAGAGGACTCCAGTGACAGCCTGTGAAGCTCTGGTAAACTCCGTGCCCAAGAGGGTTAAGGCATTAATGGCTGTGTGTTGGGTTATTTTGAGGGGACAGCAAATTTACACTGTTATACAGGCTGTACACTCACTACTTTACATTGTAGCAGAGTGTCATTTCTTCAGTGTTATCACATTAAAAAATAAAACGCTTACAAAAATGTGAGATACTGTACATCCTAAGGGGCTTGAAACTTAACCCCTTAATGACAAAGCCCGTACATGTACGAGCTCAAAAGCCATTGTTTTCAATGGGTTTACGGATCGCCCATTGTCCTTAAGGGGTTAATACAATGGCACATCATATCTAAAATCCTGAGGCTGACAAGCTTTGCTTGTAAGGGAATTCAGTGTCGCAGTAACTTAAGGACCAGTCTTTAACCACCTTTTTAAGGGTAATCTCGTTCTATAGAAATGCTTATGTTGCAGAGATTTCCCTCTTGCAAAAGCAATATCTAGAGGCAACTCTTTGATTATGATTTCTGGTGGCCTTGGAAATTGGTATTTGGGCGAGATCCTGTCATAGGACTGTCTAACATAGTCTGTGTTCATTTGTTTTACTAATTAAAATGCAGGCGTGAATACACAGCAATTAGTTCTATGTACTAAGTATTTCAACCAGGATTGCTTTTATCTTCTGATAAGTTTGTGGTGGTTCAAATACTGTTAAATAATTCATGTCAAACAAGCTGAACATGTTGGTCAAATCGTGACAAAAATGTGCATTGTTGGCGAGATCTGTGTCCCCGAGTACACACCTATTGGACCAAGAAAATGGGGCCTCGAGTACTTTCAACAAGGAGGAAAAGGGTCTTCGATTTGCCAGGCCTACACCAGTAACTGTCTAGCTTTTATAAGAACTTTGCTTGTAAAGTGATGTTTAAGTATAATCATTTACTTCTCTCTTGTGCCACCTTGTTGCCAGTGCTGCGTAATGCCCTAGTCAGGCTACCCTTTTCTCCAGGTGCCAATGGGTCTTTCAATAGTAACATAGTAACATAGTTCATAAGGTTGAAAAAAGACCAAAGTCCATCAAGTTCAACCTATATACATATTGTGTCCCTACCGTGTTGATTCAGAGGAAGGCAAAAAACCCTTATGAAGCAGATGCCAATTGCCCCATACCAGGGGGAAAATTCCTTCCCGACTCCAAATATGGCAATCAGAATAAATCCCTGGATCAACGTTCTGTCCCTATTAATCTACTATCCATAACTTGTAATATTATTGCTTTCAAGAAACACGTCCAGGCTCCTTTTAAACTCTTTTATTGAGTTTACCATTACCACTTCCTCTGGCAGAGAGTTCCATAGTCTCACCGCTCTTACTGTAAAGAACCCCCGTCTGTGCTGGTGTAGAAACCTTCTTTCCTCCAGCCGTAGAGGATGTCCCCTTGTTATAGATACCGTCCTGGGTATAAATAGGTCCTGGGAGTGATCTCTGTACTGCCCCCTTATATATTTATACATAGTTATTAAGTCCCCCCTAAGCCGTCTTTTTTCCAAACTAAATAACCCTAATTCTGATAATCTTTCTGGGTACTGCAGTCCTTCCATTCCCCTTATTACTCTGGTTGCCCGTCTTTGAACCCTCTCCAGCTCCACTATATCTTTCTTGTACACTGGTGCCCAGTACTGTACACAGTATTCCATGTGTGGTCTGACTAGTGACTTGTACAATGGTAGAATTATTTCCTTGTCGTGGGCATCCATGCCCCTTTTGATGCACCCCATGATTTTATTTGCCTTAGCAGCAGCTGCCCGACACTGGTCGCTACAGGTAAATTTACTGTTAACCAAGACTCCTAAGTCCTTTTCCATGTCAGTCGTCCCCAGTGTTTTCCCATTTAATACATATTCCCAGCCTGGATTTTTCTTCCCCATGTGCATAACCTTACATTTATCTGTGTTGAACCTCATCTGCCACATCCCAGCCCAAGCCTCCAACCTATGCAGATCCATTTGTAATCGTGCAGTGTCCTCTATTGTGTTAACCACGCTACAGAGCTTAGTATCGTCTGCAAAGATTGATACTTTACTATACAATCCCTCTACAAGGTCATTAATAAATATATTAAAAAGAATAGGACCCAAAACTGACCCCTGTGGTACCCCACTAGTAACAGTCACCCACTCAGAGTATGTACCATTAATAACCACCCTCTGTTTCCTATCACTGAGCCAGTTACTTACCCACATACACACATTCTCCCCCAGCCCAAGCAATAACTTATAACCTTTAGGAAGCTTCTCTGCCAAAAAGCATGGCTTGATCACAGTTGGTCTTAGTGATGCCAAAAGGGGAATTTGAAGGGAAGAGATGATATCTGTATAACTGTAGCAGTTTCTTACTATTGCGGTTAAAGCAAGTCTATAAACTCCTAACATTCTACAGTTTCCCATTTGAGATGCTAAATAAAACTGTATGGTAGTGTATTTAAATAAACTTTAGAAATCTTCTGTATGTTTACCGTGGGAGCAGCCATCTTTGGCATCCATATAATTATTCTTCCAGTTTCTTGTTGTTCAGACAGTGTTTGCCAGATATGCTAGTTAGGTGCCTCAGACTTGCAGTAAACTTCTGACCTAAACATCTCCAAAACAATTATACAGAAAATAAAAAATAATAATAATAAAAAAACCGCACAAGCCATAATTATTTAAATAAATTTAGTTATGCAAATACCCGTGACAGTGACTGTTCCCCTGTGGACGATACATGTGTTTAGGTATTTGGCTTTCTTTCTGACAATACCTATAGGGGCAATATCCTCATACTGAAAATATCGGTGGTATAAAGTGTATATAATATATAAACAGTGTTGTACATTAGTAAATATTAATACTGACTGTATAGCTAAATTAAGAAATCCTACTCATCCTTTCGTGCTTCTGCCGAGACATGCTTCTTCCTGTGCCAGCTCATTCAAATATAGAGAACATAGATGATTTGCATTTTGTGCCGAGGTCTTGCGAAACAAATGACAAATGTTTGAAATGCTCTGGCACATAGAATGTTCTATGACTTTTTTTGCTAGGATTGGGGACTGTGAGACCAGCTTAAATAACCTTGGAAAAAGTCCATGGGGGAATGTGATCTGCTTATTACTGAGCACGAGCCTAAAGCTGATCCAACCTGGGTATCTTTTGCAAGAGAGAGACAATTTCTCAACACAATTTAAGTAGCTCTTCCTAGCTCGCTCAGAATCTATCGTTACATGTTCACACTAACTGCGTTACGTAATGATGGTTGATTTAGTATAGCTAACAATTTGTGTATTTTTTTTAACCCCTTAAGGACAATGGGCGGACCCTAAACCCATTGAAAACAATGTATATTGAGCCCCGTCATTAAGGGGTTAAAAACTGTCCACGTTCTCAACTTCCTAGACTAAACAAATAGCGTGGGACTTGAGCAACTGAACATTGTATTGACAAATTACAAGTGGACCAAAAAAACAATCCATTAATTCAGAATAAAAAGGTGCCAAAGAAATCGGGCGATTTGACAGTAAAGCTAATATAGCAAATCCATATAATTCACTTGACAGAAGAGCATACGCCATGTGAGGTGTGTACAGTATAAAGGGGCGAAAGTGGAGCAATCAACTGGAACATTATGTGGTTGTTATGGCGATTGCAAATCTTCTTTGTACGTAAACCCATGGCAGCTTTGACTGCTGGACGGGGAAGGCCGTGATGTCTTCATTTTTGTAGCGTAATGTTTTAAGTGTTCGGCTCTGAATGTCGGTAATGTGTACAGTAACAGGAGCACTGTATATAAATTAAGTTTTGTAAATAAAGTGTATTTTTCTATAAATGTTCTATTTATTTACATAAAGTGTTTCAAATGAGTTAATGTGAAACTCTGTAGCTTGCCCCATGAATACACTGGCAAGGGTGCAAGATTTGGTAGCCTAATTTGGTAATGGGGTTTTAGACCTCATAAAACCTTACTCTGGCTCGTCCCAAAATGGAAGAATAGGCCGTGAAAACAGTTCAATACTTTTCTAAATTGATAACCAATATCTGGTCAGGGAGGGCAAACGGCAGAAAGACAAGATAATAATGAGGGAGAAGAAAGGAGACATCTTTGTAACTGGTCAGGTCAAAACCATATTAGTTAATAAGGATTCTCGCACGTATCCCTATGTGTTTTTGCTGAGCAACGTAATCTTCAACAGTGTTGACGTAATCCTTGACACAAAATATATCCTTAGATTAGATTAGTCATTAATCCACTTTGTCCTATATCTGTAACGCTGGTGTTCTTGATGCTAGCATTGCTTCCCCTTCAGAATTTGCAACCATTCTATAGAACAGTAAGAATTAGTACCTAAAGAGGATTACAGGTTAGATCATTGACCTCTTAAAGCTGCATGTTATGTTTTTTGTTTAAAAATGAAGTGATTTATAAGCAATTAAGCGCATATAATGGATGCCATGGGTGCGGTGTCTTTAAACAGCTGCGTAGTCAGAAAACGTATTGATTATTGGTTTCTCAGAGGACATTGGGTATGTGTCCATCTTTTCCTTTTATATACTGTATATCTGGTAACGGCAATTCTTTTGGCCAGACCCAAAAGTATATAGAATGATACCCTGGGCACTCAAAATGTTTATGCGACCCAGAGCCACTCAGTTACACCGTGGCTCCCATGTTCACCGCACCTTCTTGAGTGAGTAAAAGCCTCCAAAGATGCCCAAATGAGCATTACACAGGCCTCTGCAACAGTGTGTATGGGTTTTATTGCACAATATCTAAACAAATTGTAATAATGTCAAGACAGTCCCACCTTGAATGTTTATGTGCAGAGTGTTGACTATTCCAGATAAAGGATTATGATGATTTAGCTCTAATTTCAGCCTCCAACGTATTACATTGTTAAATCCAGTGGATAAGAGAGGGTTGTCTGGATGAGAGCAGCACTGGAAATTTCCACTGTTTATCGAGAAGCTGCTACCAGTCTTGGAAATTTCCACTAGCATCCTCCATCCAGCTTCTCATTACCCATTCTGACAGCTATGAGATGCTTTCACCATAACAACAGAGCATAGCCATCTGAGTCTGTTGGCCTAGGTCTGTTTCAGTTTCTCATTAACCCTTTGGCTAGCAGGGCTGCTATCTCATTAATAGATAATTTACCTTCATTTTATACTTGTGACAAGGTTCTCTCATAAATTGCTCTGCATTATGGACATTACATACATCAGTTTACACCGGGAAGACTTAATCCTTGTGCCAACTGTGTAACACCTTTTCTTATGCCTAATAACATTCCACAATATTAGAGTCCGTTTCTTGGCATATATCCATTTGCAAGTCATGGTTCTTTTCATCTGGCTTATGTCCAAAGCAGAAGAGGTTAACCCTCTTGGCATCGATTTGATAATGGATGATGATGCATTTTTTTCCCCTCTCTAACAGAACTCCCTTATTTCCTGTCAACATCCATTTATACATCGAACGCTCCCTTACATGCACACACACGCATTTCCACTTAAGATCTTTATGTGCCATAAAGAAGATGTGCATAAGTGTGCTCTTTAAATATTGGACAACTGAAGAGCAGGTTTATGCCAATCCTGTTGCTTAGACTATTTAATTTTATAATCTTATTTTTTTTTTATCTTGATTGAACACCACCTTTGTTGGCTACCACAAATAATTGCATGTGTCTGTATATTAATCTGTGGAAGAAACGTGTTGCCTTTTAATATTTCAGAAGCACTCCTATGATGGCATATGCACATTGCTGAGCATTGAGACACAAGTGTGCCCATGGGAGGCTGGGACCATTTTCCTAGTTTTTTCTATTGTCACCCAAATCTCACAATCTTATATATGTTTTATAAAATGTGCTAAGTATGTATACTGGTGTGTGTGGCGTTATACTTTGTATACTCCTGATATCGTACTTTTCACGAGAAGAAGGTGGGATTTGCCATGACATGCTTGTGCACGGACAGTAGAACAATAAGGGGTGCAGCCAGTGAAAAGCACCAAGGGGTCTGGTTAGGATGATTATAGGATTGTCCTTTCATGGTGCACACACACTGTGAGGCAGCGTGTGAGGATCTAGAAGGAGAACCAGAAGGAGAGAACTGTCACTGGCTGGTCATCTGCCCCATCCTGAGCCAACAAAGGTAGGGAGGGGTGTGTGTAAGTACAGTATGTTAGTGTGTGAAATAAGATAAGCAAGTGTAAAAAAACAAAAACAGAGTCACCCTATCTATATAAATAGATTAAAATTTCCATGTGCGTCTGCATGTAAAAGTGAACTTATGAGTAAGTATATGTAAATGTCTGTGTATATTACAGTGTCTGTGTCTGTTTATAAAATAATGTAAGCAAGAGTAAAATAAAAACAGATTACAATACCAGCACATTGTCCGTAGTGACCTTGTGCTGCACTTATGATATATCCAAGCAATCTGCATGATAGACAGCTGCCATGCCCACCCAAGATACCTCTGTGGGTACACACATTTGATATGGTCTGGCCTATGGTTGGTAGGGGGTGGATTTAATTTGTATAATGCCAGCCATAGGATAGGGCCTGAAATGGCACCACACATTTTTAGTAGTTGCACATTTCCCATTTGCTAATGCCTCTGTGAAGCCGGGTAACTGAAGGCTCAGTTTTTGGAGAGGAAGGTGGGTTGGCCTTTTGACCACCACCACCTTACCTTGACAACTAGTGGTCTTCCTGTTTCGCTGATCCTCATACTGTAGCTATGGAGGAAAGTACATGGAGCAGGCAGCCAAATATGGTGACATTATTATACTTGATAAAGCGCTGACAGATTCCGCATCGCTGTACAAGATGAAAATGTTAGATAACGACAAGTACAATACAGCAATTGGCATACAGATACAAGAGGAATGAAGGGCCCTGTTCCCGCAGGAACTTACATTCTAGGTGGATAAGGGGTGAGAAACAGGAGGTGAGGATTGCTTGGTAGTGAATGATGTTAATGTGGGGCGAGATAAGGGTTGTAAGTGGGTGAGAGAGAAGTTTTGATGTTTATGTCCGCGGTAGGCTTCCCTGAAGAGAAACTTTTTTAGGGAGCGTTTTGAAGAGGGTAGAGTTGGTGAGAGTCGGACAACACGGGGAAGAGAGTTCCAGAGGGTTGGTGCTGCACGAGAGAAGTCCTGTAGGTGGGTATGGGAGGAGGTGATAAGTGAAGATGCGAGGAGCAGGTCATTGTTGGATCTTAGAGGGCGGGCTGGAGTATATTTGCTGATGAGGGAGGATAGGTAGAGGAGAGTGGCGTTAGTGAGAGCTTTGTAGGATAGAGTATTTTGAATTTTAATTCTGCTATGGATGGGGAGCCAGGGGAGGGACTCGCAGAGAGGTGCGTCGGGTGAGATAGATTAGTCTGGCAGAGGACAGACTGAAGGGGGGATAGTCAGGAGAGAGGGAGGCCGGTAAGTAGGTTCTTGCAGTAGTCTAGACGGGAGATTGCAAGTGAGTGGATTAGTTGTTTTGCGGTGCTGGCAGTCAATTATAGCAAAACTACAAAAATTGCCCTGGTCTTCTATGAGAAAAAAAATGTTCCCTGCCGTTGAAAGGGTTTAGCGTAATGGTGAACACATATGTGGGTTTTGGCTCTGACCATGCTAAATATCTTCTCTTCTATGGTGTTCAAGAAGTCTGAATTCAGGACAGTTCCTCTGAGAAGATGGACCCTAACTGATTTTGTTTGAGTGACTCATTGTGCAAGGTGAAATAGCTGCTCATTTACATGCATTTATAATATGTAGCAAATAATGGTGCCAGTTTTGTATACAAATAGGCCAAAGACATAACATCCATTTGACGTGTTTGTTTAAGGGACAGTTTGTCCTAGCCTCACCAAAAAGAACAGAAGAATACAAAATAAAAGCACTTGCCTTCAGTAATGATTCTTGAAGTAAACTATTTTCTGTGCATGCGTTCGGGGATATTTTATTAGACCCCTCCGCAATGTTTGGCCGGCCAGTGTTGTAGCTGACTGGTCAAAAGTATATGGCGTTGAATCAAACGCATCTTCTTCACAGAAATTAGCTGGGGCGGACAAATGCATATGGTGGGATTCTGCAGAATTTTCCCATGAGTGTGCAAGGATGACATTTAAAAAAAAAAACACACGGAAATGTAAAGGGATATCTCAGTGGTCATATGCATTTAAGTAGGTAATTGAAGAAGGCAATCACGCCAGGTGTCGCTAGTGCTTGCCTTTAAGGACCCATTTGTACACCAGGAAGCCTTGGGTCTCCCGGGGGCCTATGGTACACCTCTCCATTAAATTGGTTGCTATAGTGATAAATCCAGTTTGAAAACTGTAGGTGAGCAACTCTAAAAGATAAGATGCATTTTAGTGACATTACGTCATGACAATTCAGTCAGTTATATAAATGGGGTGCAAGTGATCGATGGATAAGTAAATGATCTTTGAAAAAGTTACAAAGGAGAATGGTTGTACGTAACAAAAAAGAAAATATTTCCAGAAGATATGCATCCTTCAGCAAAATGGAAGGCGGGTATTTTTTTCTTAAAGTCCTAAAGAAATGATATAGCACTAAAAATCTTACCTTTATGTACGATGATGTTGCACTTTATGTAATATCTGAGCATAAGCGAGTTATCAATGCTGTACAGTGCTTAATATGACTTTGTACTCTTTGAACTCAATATCACAGCTTTACCCTGTACCATATGATCAGCTGACACAGATAAAGTCAGGCTGAGTCTGAAAATGTCTCACGATTATCTACTAAACCTCTAACTTTAATAATAATTATAGCTTTTCTCAAATGTTTCCCTTTTCTAGGTATGAAAGACTGATACAGATATGTAATGGTACTGTGTTATGTGAAAAGAAAAATTTGATAAAGATGATAGTTTTTATTGAATGAGCCAAGAGTCGAGAAAGCTGATACCACTCCAACCAACCAATACTGGTGTGCTCATTCTATTGTCTTGGGAGAATAACGTCAAGCCGCTGTAGACCACCACTTATAGTTCTTGCAAAATGGGGGAAAGCAGTGAGGCAGTTTTAAATTCAGCACATGTAAAATGTCTTTTCTCCTTCAAACTGCCGGCCTATATTATGGATTAAATCTATATGTGCAATTTGGTATGTAGGTGGGATCTTAGTCCAGCTCTCCTGAAAAGGAAAGGCCTTAAAATGCATGAGAGAGAACCAATCCCACACACCCAACGATTACATTTTAAAGAATAAGTATGATGTATACAGGGGTGGGTTGGGCCGGGGGGTAATTGCCCCCCAGGCCGCCCGAAATCTAATCTAAACGGCTGCTGGGTGCTGATGCCGCCGGCCGGCACTACTTTAATACTTTTTTTTAAAATTTAATATGGCAAGCCGGATCGGCTATTAATTGAAAAAAAAAAATAGTATGAAAGCAGCGCCAGCCGGCGGCATCAGCACCCAGCGGCCGTATGCGGTGGCCACCAAGTGATGGGAGCAGCGTGAGGGGTGAACGCTCCGCCCCCTCGCACTCACCTTTCACCCCTCACGCTGCTCCCATCACTACGCGGCCATCAGATTGTTGGAAATCGAATCTAAACGGCCGCTGGGTGCTGATGCTGCCG
This sequence comes from Spea bombifrons, assembly GCF_027358695.1. Lineage (NCBI taxonomy): Eukaryota > Metazoa > Chordata > Amphibia > Anura > Pelobatidae > Spea > Spea bombifrons. The sequence goes on from NC_071087.1 coordinate 82,212,214, forward strand.
GCCAGTGCTACTTTAATACTTTATTTATTTATTTTTAATATGCTCCAGCCGGTGGCATCAGCACCCAGCGGCCGTTTAGATCAGTTTTCCAGCAGTCTGATGGCCGCATAGTGATGGGAGCAGCGTGAGGGGTGAAAAGTGAGTGGTGAAAGGCATCTGGGCCATGACTCACCTACAGCTTACTACTGAACTTATTGATCAGTTTCTGCTAATTATTATTATTTTGCAGAACATAAATGTAAACAAGATAAAAAGATTAATAAAAGGAGGTTGGTCAATGTGCAACCCATGGTAGTGCTCATCCAATATCCACAAAACAACTTCAAGATACCAACCAAAACTTAGATCTAAATCATAACCAGCCATAGACTGAAAACAATGGTAGAGGAAGGAAGAGTCGGCCACCATAACGAGGAGGAACAAAATAGGCCTATGTGTGATGTCAGATCTAGACCATGCACATTGGTCTCGTCCAGTAGGGAATCTAATGTCCTCATTGAGAGTCACATGGAAGAGGTGGGGCAAAGAATCTGATGTTCATTCATACATATATCTAAACCTCATACCACCTGTTATCAGGCAATAAACCTACTGATTATATAACCATAAAATACAAGTTACCTCTTCCTTGCGATAGCTGCAGAGTTTGTAAATCTGATTTATAATCCTGACACTGAACATTAACCCCTTAAAGACGATGGGCGGTCCCAAAACCCATTGAAAACAATGCATTTTTTTGTCATTAAGGGGTGAAGTAACACATTTTAATCCTTAAATAAATTTAAGTAATTCATTATTATAAAACTGGGTGCTAGTTTTCCTTCAAGGCAAAACCTTTCAGTACACAAGCTTCTTGTTTCGTTTTAGTTTATTCCTTAGACGCCAACGTCTTAAATATTAGTCATAAAAAACATGCCTTCTGCTGGGATAAAATGATTGCGTAACTTCCAGTTTATTTTTGTTTTGTTTTTCTGCAGCAGGAATGAGCTCTGTGATGTAAGTTTGTAGTATAACACCATAACAAAATGGCATGTGAGTGAGCAGTTAGGCTATACGGCATCTGTTCCTACTTTTAGACCAGATATGCAAAAGGTGGAGAAGAGTGACATAGGTTTTTGCCTGATCAATTCATAAAAAAAGATCACATAAAGGTCAAAAACTTGATATAAAAGATGTAAACCTGCACCTTTTATGTATGTAAAGTTACTAATGCTTTCAGGACCACAGAGGTCTCCACATGGAAGAAGAGACCTCTGATGTAACTTTACACCTTCTGTTGTAGGTCCAATGCAATGTATTAACTTTTACTAAAGACTGCCTTTTGTCCTGGGCTAATGCATTTTTTATTTTTATTTACATAGCACTTATAACTTGGTTAGGCACAAAAATATATTTTTATTTACTAAAGTGTGCAGGTGAGTACTGTGCGTTATGACGGTGTAAATACATAATTTTCTCTGGTGAGAAGAGCTTGGTTAGCCATGTATAATGCACACTAAATTGGAAAGAGTTCTTGAATGTCCTCACACTGATTGAATTGAGCCCCGTGCAGGGCCAGCTCAGCGCCGTTGGAAGGAGAAACTTGGCGAGATTGACCCCTGATAATGCATAATGAAGCTGGTGAATAGAAACCAGAACTCTTCTGCAACCTCTTATTGAAAAACCTCATGACTACTAGTTTTTTCCCAAGAAAAGGTGACAACTCTTTCTTTTGCTTTGGTTCTTTCATTTGTTTCTTGATGTTCTTTGAATGTGATAGATAAAATTGTTGTGTGTGGAAATCACATTGGTGGCTGGAAGCTTTTGTTTATCTAGAAGTGGAAAGTTTTGGAACAATAGTACAGCCTTGGACATTGTTCTGCAAAATAACAGACAGAATTTCTCATCTCCTTTCTATATACACTTCTGGGTTTTAGGGATTGAATCCCAGCTGGGGTCTGGAACTCAGCCAGGAGACCAGAAAAATGGTGGCAAGCTTTCAGGAGTTTAACTTTAATATGTTCATGAAAGAACATTCCAGAAGTAACCTTCATCTGAGCTGATTGCACATGATTACCTGACAGTCTCTGCTCTGAGAGATACAGTGCTATTAAAAGGTGTTTGTCCCTTGCCAATTTCTTCTATGTTTTCAAATTTGGCACATTTAAATGTTTCAGATAATCCAACTAATTTTAATATAAAGTAAGCACAAAATGCCGCTATTTAAGGTAAAGCGTTAACTAAAACCTATATCACCCATCTGAAAATGTAATTGCCCTCCTAAACCTAATAACTGGTTCTGCCACCCATGGCGGCAACAACTGCAATCAAACTTTTGCGATTACCGAGTCTTTTACATCGCTGTGGAGGAATTTTGGCAGAATTCTTTTAATTCAACTATATTGAAATATTTACTGACTGTAGTTTTTGCCATATTTACCACATGATTGATTCCCCTTTTCTGTGTTTGTACTCTTTTGTAGGCAATACCATACATGGTAGGTGCACATATTGGAGGTGCAACTCTTAAACAATTACTTCATTTATGTATGCCGACATCTCCCGATTAGGCATCCTTCACATACATACATATTTTTATGTTCTAGAGGGTCGCATCAATCCAGTACATAGTATCCTATAGGGTAGCATTTTTTATAGTTCTGGCTTAAGGTGTTTGGGGATAGTGAACTGGCCAGGGCAGCAGTATAAATTACCTTTAGAGATGTCTCGTACATGTTATGTATGCCTATGATGTCACACCACTGGGTACGCTGTATTGTTTCTTTCTTTCCTTTATCATTTTTATTTGTATTTTGTTAATCCCCACCTTTTTTATCTTACAGGGGAGCAATCAGAAATCCCACAAAAGGTATATCCTATCCTCCATTGACCTTCTGGTTGGTGTCTGCAGCAATGGCTTCTGTTGGCAGGCAGGGCCATCTTTTACATGGAGCACTACACCTGCTCCGGGCCCAGTCGTTCTTGGGGCCCATAGCAGCTGCCCCTTGAGCCTGCAACAAATAGTGAACTCGAGTAACCCCTAAGACCACTTTCCCACGGGCCTGCGTCTTTCCCACGGGCCTGTATTGCTTGCTATATTTTTCCCCCAAACAGCCAGTTTGCAAGTCCTATGTGTCCAATATAGGTGCTGGGCTGGTCCAGTTGATGTAATCTGGGCATTGGCGCATGTCCTATGTGTGCAGTCTATTCAAGGGCAATCTGCAATCTGGGTGCCAGCACTAGCCTTTTGAGGTGTGTGTGACCTGTGATCTATGGCTGCAATTTAGGGTTTCCATGCATGTTTCCAGTTGATCTGTACCTGCAAAGCTGGGTTTGATCTATACCTGCAAGGATATGTTTCTATGTGTTTATTTGATCTGTACCTGAACTACTCGGGGGAGGAAAAGAGAGGTGCTGCACAGTCAAGGAGAGGGACAAATGGGACTCTGGGGGTACCACAGGGGTGGCTCACCCAGGGCATCTGAACACCTACAGTCGGCCCTGATCAGGACCCATTTTGGGTCACTCACCGTACCTGCATCTTTCATTTGCTACACAACCAGCATAGTATTGTGCTCCTCCCCTGCCCTGAATGTGAGGACATCTCAAGCGGGGTTGAAAGAAGTGAAGACCACACTGACTGGAGTGAAGGGCGTGATTACATGCTGGGAAGCCCAGACCCAAACAAATTCTTTCCCAGGGTCCAATCAATATTAAGAGGCCCTACTGGCAGGGGAGAGCCCAGGCTGTCAAGGGATACTTCCCTGCTGCTGCAAGAAAGTCAGGATGTATCAATCCTAATGGGCTTTTAAGCACAGGTTTTTAGAATATACCAGATGTAAAGGTGTTAAGATCATGCCACAGCATCTCAATTGGATTACAGGACGTTGACTAGGCCACTCTAAAACCTTCATTTTGTTTCTTTTGAGCCATTCAGAAGTGGACTTGCTTGTGTGCTTAAGGTCATTGTCCTCCTGCATGACCCAACAGTGCTTGAGCTTTGTCACAAACTGAGGACCAGGCATCCCCCTTAGGATTTTCAAGTAGGGAGCAGAATTCATCAATTATGGCAAATCGCCATAAAACAGCTTCAGACCATCACAATACCACCACCGTGTTTTGTATGATATAATGAAATGCTGTTAGCTTTATGCCAGATGTAATGGGACCCATGCTTGCTTGCTAATGGAAGCCCATGTCTGGATCACTATATAATGATAGGAATCATGCTGTATCACCATCTGTGTCTGCATCGCTATATAAGGATTGGAGTCATGCTGCACCACCATCTGTGTCTGGATATATAATGATATGAGTTAAGCTTTACCACCATTTGTGTCTGGATCATTTTGTAATTATGGGAATTGTGGTGCACTACTGTCATAATGATGGGAGTCTGGATCACTATATATGAATAGGATTTATGCTGTATAACGTATGTCAGGCTCACTATGAGCTGCACTGTATCATTTCTATCTGGCTAATTGTATACTGTTGAGGACTATTCTATGGGCCCTAACGTCCTATTTAGCTCATGCAAAACACTTGCTCAGACACACTTGTGTTTGGGGAAGGTTTTTTTTATAATTCTCTGCAGCTCTGATATTAATTTTCTCGTTATTTATCTGCTTTCCCCAATATAACCTCTGTAAAGGTAATAAAAATTCACCTGCCTGATATAGATGCTGTGCTGCAAATGTATCTTCTGCATACCAAGGATATATGGAGGTGTTGGTGTGAATTTGGGGATATAATCTTTGCCATATTAATTATGGGGGTTGGACAGAGAGGGTAGAGCTTTGAAGAAGTGGCTGTGGTACATCTGAAGTACCTAATTGATAGCTGGGTTTGGAAAGTGTTCCTGGAATTTTTTTTTTTAATGTTGGCAACTATGCTTATGTCTTCCAAAAAGTTCCACTTTTAATTAATCAGTCCACAGAATGTTATCCAAAAGTCTTGTGGGGTCATTGAGATGTGTTGGGTTTTTTTTGTGGCAAATGTGAGACCAGCCTCTCATCTCGCAATATGGATCCCGTGTTTGCACAGCTTCTTTGTTACAGTGGAATTAACAATGACCTTAACTAAAGCAGATGAGCTCTGGAGTTCTTTACATGTTAGTCTGCTTTCTTTTGCGACCACCTAGATGAGTCATTGATGCACTCAATTAGAATTAGAACAGTGATATATTTACATGCTTAATACAATATGCAAAGTAGCAGAGGGATGCAAAGGGCAATCCAAAGGTTACTCCACTTTTACAAACTGTCCAAAAGGAAAATCTCTGCTAAAAATAGGTTTGCACGTAATCTAATTGAGTAATATTCTGGAAAGAAAATAATACACGTATATGACATCTGTAGATGATCCCTGTATTTTCTTTTGTTTCGTTTCAGGGATGCCTGAATAATTGTGAATATGTTAATTGGTTACCGCTCATTCCTTCCAGGAATGTTTTTTTTTCTAATTGTACCTTTTTGTTCAAGTCGTGATATTAGCTTGCCTTTCAGAACATTGACACACAAAAGAAAGCCCTGCGCTCAAACTCCCATCATTCTTGGGCGGCAGCGACGGCTATAGTATTCATCAGCCCAAAATACATACAACAAACACCGAAAAAAGAGTTACCTGCGCACTATCCCAAACACCTGTGCTTATATAGACAAATGGAGGTTTTTAGTTTCAGAACATTGAACTACAGCTGTGTAATGCTACATATTTTGCTAATAATAGTAATGTATAGTATAGGTGACACACCATCTTACCCGAAACTCTTTGGTCTAATGGGGTTTTGTGCTCATTTTAGGGTGAATGTTATGGATTTTTGATGTTCTTACAGATGTCATGATTATTAGAACTGCTGGCAACCTTTGCATGCACGGCATTTTTAATCAGCACCATGTACGATGTAAACGGGGAGAATAAATGACATGGGCAAAGTTTGAAGTCGTAAGTGGAACAATGTCTCAGCATGGGTCATTGCAGTTAAGTATGGATGCTGGTGACATTACATGCCTTTCGCTGAATCTCTGTGCACAAAAAAGCCACAGAATCTTTGTGAGCTGAACGTCTCTCCTCCCTTGTAGTCAGGGTATTTTTATGTAATGCCTTATGGCTTTTGCACACATTTGACCAACCTTTTGGGGTTGTTCCTATGTCTAAAAGTGAGTCTACGCATGGGCTTCTTTGACCAGTGTGCCTAAAGAAATAGGCTGGTTCCCTTGTGCAAAGGAAATTAGGCCCGGTTCTAGACTGCCCTTGTGGACAGAACTGGTCTGATATACCAATGGCGTTTCTCCCCTCTGTAGTGGCACGTGTGAGCTAAAATTTGACTAGGACAAACTATTTAAGCTCACTGTTCTCAGATGAGCTAATATTACCCCTTTTTTTTGTATGCATTTCCACCCATGTTTTATACAACTGAAACAGTTGTCTTGGAATGGTTAGAAAATGTGACTACCTAATTTCAGCATGGGCAACTACTCCAAACTCTGACCAGCGTTTGGCTTGAGTAAACCTTGCTGTCCAACAAAAGGGCTGTCCTCTACACAATAAAAGAAATCACTGTTCCCGTCTGCAGTCCAACTTTTCCTGTTTGAAAATATATAAGCTGACCATGGGGAACCTTGTTAAAATTATATTTTATATTACCAATGTTATTTACGCTTTGGCTTAAAAACAAACTTGATGCTTGACCATTAATTGTAATCAGTCTACGTATTGTTTACAACATCCCAGGATGACCTTTAAACTGGGGATTCAGTTTAGCTCAGGGAAGGGAGTTGCTGGGGATAACACCCACCTTTTCTTTTCCCACAACCCCCTTCAAGACATACAGTATCTCACAAAAGTGAGTACACCCCTCACATTTTTGTAAATATTTTATTATATCTTCTCGTGTGACAACACTGAAGAAATCACACTTTGTTACAACGTAAAGAAGTCAGTGTACAGCCTGTATAACAGTGTAAATGTGGTTTTCCCATCAAAATAACACACAGCCATTAATGTCCAATGTGGCCACCATTATTTTCCAGCACTGCCTTAACCCTCTTGGGTATGGAGTTCACCAGAGCTTCGGAGGTTGCCACTGAAGTCCTCTTCTACTCCTCCATGATGACATCACGGAGCTGGTGGATGTTAGAGACCTTGCGCTCCCCACCTTCCTTTTGAGGATGCCCCACAGATGCTCAATAGGGTTTAGTTCTGGAGACATGCTTGGCCAGTCCATCACCTTTACCCTCAGCTTCTTTAGCAAGGCAGTGGTTGTCTTGGAGGTGTGTTTGGGGTCATTATCATGTTGGAATTCTGCCCTGATGCCCAGTCTCAGAAGGGAGGGGATCATGCTCTGCTTCAGTATGTCACAGTACATGTTGGCATTCATGGTTCCCTCAATGAACTAGCTCCCCAGTCCCGGCAGCACTGATGCAGGCCCAGACCATGACACTCCCACCACCATGCTTGACTGTAGACAAGACACACTTGTCTTTGTACTCCTCATCGGACCACAGGACATGGTTCCAGTAATTCATGTCCTTAGTCTGCTTGTCTTCAGCAAACTGTTTGCGGTCTTTCTTGCGCATCATCTTTAGAAAAGGCTTCCTTCAGGGACGACAGCCATGAAGACCAATTTGATGCAGTGTGCGGCATATGGTCTGAGCACGGACAGGCTGACCCCTCACCACTTCAACCTCTGCAGCAATGCTGGCAGCACTCATACGTCTATTTCCCAAAGACAACCTCTGGATATGACACTGAGCACGTGCATTCAACTTGTTTGGTCGACCATGGCGAGGCCTGTTCTGGGTGGAACCTATCCTGTGAAACTGCTGTATGGTCTTGCCGACTGTGCTGCAGCTCAGTTTAAGGGAACAGCAAATTTACACTGTTATACATGCTGTAGTCTCACAACTTTACATCATAGCAGAGTGTCATTTCTTCAGTGTTGTCACATGAAAAGCTATAAAATATTTACAAAAATGTGAGGGTGTACTCACTTTTGTGAGATATTGTATGTGTAAATAGTCATAGTGTAAAAATAGTTTTTCATACACCTTGAATACAACAAACATTATGCCTTAAAATCAAATCTTTAGTCCTGGTATGGCTTTTGTTTTTACCGACAGCAAAAATTAAAATTAGTGGATGCAATAATCATTTACGCTGTGAGCATTCTGTTATAGGTCTAAAACGTAAACCTTGAAGAGGTTTATAATATTCTTGGTTCAAAGGGGATATGTATGCCTCCTAACATACAAACCAGGGCTCCCATCTACCATGGAAACCCCCCAGGCAGACATTCAAAGGGGACTGATCTCGTCATGATAGGAGTGCAGATCACCATTTGGCGGGACAGCAGGACACCCCAAAAATCAGGTAGGTCCCAGCTGTCTGTTTGAAGAAAGGAGTGGATGATACCTGTTCTGTGTATTTCCTGTAGAAGGGATCACGCCTACATTAATTCAGTAGAAACAGAAGGCAAGTAACGTCACAGGAATTCAATGATATTGGTCAATTTTCCAGAAATGTCACATGGCTTGATGCATTTCTCACCTTTGTGCTTAATCATAAGCTAATGATAATATATAAAACTTTGCTTATATACCGATTTCATTAGACACATAATCTCCCACAGAGGCTTGCCTGTTTATCAAAAAGTTGTAAAGTGATAGTTTTGTCTTAACCTGATGAATTCACCTACTTCTATGGAATAGGAGGGGTGACATGCAAGATAGTATTGGCATCTGTCTTCTTCCTGAAATTATCAGTGAGGTTCCCTGCTGTTGATCAGAGGTCAATAATAGATCCAAAAACAGAAATCTTTATGGAAAGACCTCTTGGCCTAACAAAAAGGAACATCAAATGCAATCCCCCAAAACATGAGTTGCACTGTACAGCAATTTCTCTTGCATCCTGACATTTCTCTCCCCTTAGATTGTGCCAACCTAGGCCTATGTAGCCATTATCACCCAAGTTAGATTAGTCACAACACAAAAACTCTCCTTATCTACAATATTTGTTTTCTTTCAGTCTGTCTAATTCAGAATCTAATGCCTTTTATATCATATCCCGGAGAAGTGGTATTAAGGAATAGTAGATCCTCTGCCTACCTGGCAAACCTTCAAATAGGCCACAGGTCATGATCCCCCCCCCTGCCAATAATCTGACACTGTTCACATTAAGGAAAGATAACATGCTGTTAAATAATGACATGTCACTTTGTATATCTCTAAGAGGATGCCAGAATTATATGACACTGGGTTACTCGTCATTATGGTTGCAGGCTGACTAGTCACAGTTGATAGGTCTTCGAGGTATGCTCCTCAGCTGGCCAAAGTTTACTTGGTTTCTTTAACACTCCACACACACGTGTCATGGAATTAGAACATACCATTTTGCTATGTTGTTCTGGCTCAGAATTACAGATTCTAGACAAAAATGTGAAGTATATGTCAAGGGTGAAAACATACCCATGTTTAGTCTCTTAGCCAATGGTTGATTTAGGGGGCAACAATTATTCCATATTTAATAAACGATATAGCAAATAACAGCAGTCAATACCAAGCCCCCATGCATTAAATAATTACATATTATTAGATGAGATTAGATGTCTCTAATGAATCTGTGATTAACAATATATCAACTTCTTATAATAGGGATAGTCTGTTTTGTTTAACAAAAACACGACTTCCCAAATATATTTGTTCTAGCTCAAGGTAAGTATTTGTGGCTGAGAGCTCTGTGTAATGAGGTTAATGATTAAATCACTGAACTCTGTGCCTTCCATATGGTTTTTCTATGGCTCAACTTCCTGCTATCGACCTGGATATGAGCAGTGAGGTTTTCTGAAACTATAACCATTCTCGGATTGAAATTTATATGTAATTCAAGAACATGTGTAAAGGTTCAACGCATCTGTTTTTGATTAGTCTAGGTAAATACATAATATAAGCCTTTGTAACATAATATAAAGCAATGTTACCACAAAAAGAGAACTGACTAGAGCCTTGAGCTAATTGACCTGTTGGCTACTAAAAAAGTTAAAATGCTGCTCTTTTAAACAAAAGTGGACAAAGTATCAGAATCTGGACTCTCGCAGGGATGTAACATAGGCCCCTTTCTGACCTCTATTAATCGAGGCTCCCAAGCTCAACGGAGGAATTACTATATATTCTGGCACTTATATTTGTATTTCAAACACCAAAGGAACAGGCAAATTTCTTGGTAAATTCTCTAATGGTAATTGTGCTGAATACAGCAATTTGACCGGTCCCCCCACACAGAATCAAATATATTCTCTAGGAGACGAATTAAAGTGTAATTCCGGAATCGATCATCCATGGACCGAATGGTTTGGCTGGCTCAAAGGATGGAAACAAGCTCTGGTCCAGCTGGGAATAATTTTACTGATTATTGTGATTATTGTTGCTTTTATGCTATTCTGTGTAGTCCCTTGTTTTCAACGTCTATGCGATAAAATGTTTGCAGTAGGCGAGACTATCCCGTTAATGTTTATGTACGATGACACGATGCCAAGCTTTGCATCTTTTTATGAAACACCATCTAGTTCGATAGTTCCCCCTGACAGTAATCCCCGCCCCGTGTAGGGACATATAGATCCGAGGGACATGTCCAAGACCTGAAACCGGGATTTTATCCAATAGGGATAATTTGTCGCCACTGCAGGTGAAGAGGATGCGGGATCATGTCCGGTAGGATCTGTCAGGATTAGGGACAGTCGGCCATCGTATATTCAAGGGGGAACTGTTATGGAACCATTATATATATCAGCAAGAAACGCTTATTGCTTTAATGAATATAAGCTGGCCTCGACCAATAAAGGGTTACACCTCACGCAGATACGTGAGAGACGCAAGTAACAGTGTATTCAGTTATCTATATTTTACTAACCGCAAGCGCCATTCTGGCTATATCTTGTTGCAGGAAAGTATCTAATATTTGTTTCTAACGGTTTTCTGCCTTTCTGCCTATTTCCGCATAGTTTCAGGATTAACCAATTAATAAGCTTTACGTAACCTGACGTCCCTTTTTGACGTCCCTATATAATCTATAATATAAACAAAATAAAGCAGAGTGATTTTGGACCTGACCCAGAGTGTGTCGTGTGTCTTATTTTTCTCTCCGTGCACGTACATTTATATTCATATAATTTGGAGCAGTTCAACAATTGAAGAAAGGCTTTATTGGAAAGCATCCAAAACACTGGTATTAATGATATTGGCCATTAAAGAACATTAGGCATGTTAAATGTCTTTCATTTCAGTTTGTAATGCAGAAAAGAGGATACATACTTTGAGTTCATTTAACACTGCTTGAAAATCCATCATTTGTGTAAAACTGGACAACAGTGGCAGTGGTGTGCCGTACAAAATTCACTGGAGCATATGGTGCTTTTGTCACGGTTACCTACCATTCCTTTGAATCCTAATTTATAACCGAATACAGACCATTACAATATGAAGCCAACATTGTCTCCACATGTGAAGCATAGTTATTGTCCACAACACACAGTATAAGGTTAATGTTATATCGTCTAATATCTTTTTGTTTTCTTATTATGAAAAAGTAGCTGTCTTAGGTGGGTCTTATAGATTTGGCAACAGTTTTTACTAACAATATATTTCCTATTTGATTACATGGGAAATATTCCCTGCATGCATTTTAGCATCATTGCTAATTGTAGCCTTTGCTCTTGGTATTTCAGTCTAACTGTGCTGGAAGTTTAACTCAAGGAGCAAAATAATCATGCAAATTGTGGGAAATGATCATTAAGACCAATTCCCCCATTGGCATACAAAAATATGGGCTTGTAATATGAGATTTGTGGAAGTAATGATGTTTGTGTATGGTATGTATATTAGCATATGTGTAAGTATTTTAGTGTGTCTTACTATGTTAGTGTGTGTAGGTATGTTACTGTATGCCTGTGTGTAAATAGTTTAAATAGTGTGTGCTTATGTATGTGTGCTGAAGGCGATTTCTGACGAGACTTCTCTGTACGGTATGTGGGTATACTAGGGTCCCACTGTTTTCTGCCAATGCTGAGCTGATGGCATTGCCAGACATCTCCCAACTGCGCAGGAGAATAAGAATGATGTGTCTGTCATCTGCTGCACTAAGTTTCCTTGGCTGACACATTATATCTGTTTACATAACACCATCAAAATCTATAGCGCTGCTACAATAAGTCAGTGAAAAAATTTAAATCATACATAATAACAAGCTGGTTCAAAAGGAAAAGAGGACCCTGCTCTAGCGAGCTTACAATCTAGTCAATAGTGAAACAGTAAGAGAGGACTGCTAGGACAGGGATGAGTCAATCTAATCAGGATGATCTGTAGAGGTTGTTGGTCGTTGATTAGGATGCTGTCTGAGTCAGAAAGCTTTTGAAAATTGCGTGCAAGGGAGAAAGTCTGATGTTACTGGGAAGGGAATTGCAGAGAAGGGGGTACAGCGCACATGAAATCCTGAACAATGGAGCAGGACCAGGTAATGGCAGTAGAAGAGAGACATGACAGGAACAAAAAGTACGGTTAGGGGCATATTAGGGTAAGGAGGTAGAGATATAGGGTGGTGCGGAGTTGTTAATGGCTGTGTGTTAGAAGTTTGAATTTGATTCTAGAGGGCATGGGAAACCAATGGAGCAAATGGCATAGTGGAGCAGCTATTAAGGAACATTGGGAAAGGACGATTAGTCAAGCTGCAGCGTTGAGTATAGATTGGAGCGGTGAAAGGCGTTAGAGGGGGATACCAGTTATTAGATTTAGCATTGGATTTTTTTTTTTCAGTTTTGTTGTGAGAGGAATGGACAATTTTGGGAGATGTTTTTCAGGGAAGCTGGCAGGATTTGGTGAGGGAGTGGATGTGAGGGATGAAGGAGAGAGTCAAAGTGTGACACCAAGGCAGCGAATGTGGTATGTCGGTTAGATAGTAGAGTTGTCAACAGTAATAGAGATGTCACGAATTGTGGACAGAGTGGATGGCGGGATTACGATAAACTCAGTCTTTGAGAAGTTGAGCTACAGGTAATGGGACGCCATCCATGATGCAACTCTAGAAAGAATGAGGAGGCGAGAAAGAAGTGAGGGTGAAAGGGCAGGAGAGAAAATATAGATTAAGGAGTCTTCTGCATATAGGTGGTACTGGAAGCCAAAAGATTCCTTTGGACCAAGGGAAGAGGTGTAGATGGAGAAGAGTAGTGGCCCAAGAACTGAGCCCCGAGGAACATCAGCAGATAACAGTAGTGGGAAAAGCAACTTCCAGTGAAGGAGACACTAATGAGTATGGTCAAAGAGGCAGGCTTTGAGCCAGGAAAAAGCTGTCATAGATGCCATGGGAATGAAGGCTTTGGAGGTGGAGGGGGTGGTAAACTGTGTCAAAAGATGCACAGAGGTCCAGGAGAATGAGTAGTGACAACCGGCCTTTTGTTTTGTTTTAGTGGTGAGTAGACCAATGAAGCTACGATCCTCAACAGTGCCCATTTCTTTGAGCTTCTGAAAATGTCTGCCTGGATACTGCATCTGCCTGATGCAGTATAATTACCTTGTGGCTTGTTGCTGTGCTCAGTCTTGTCTTTGTGTATGGCTTTTGACATTAAAGAAAATGACACTTTCTTGGTGAGTTTGGGTGTTCCCCACCCACTTTTATTCCTACACAGTTCTTTTTGTTTCAACCTACAAATTAAATTGATGATCACTAGCACCTGTTTGGTATAATTTTTACCATTCACTTTACTACCGTATTTGCCCGAATATAGGCCACACACCCCCACACTTTAAGTCTTTAAAGTGGGGGTGCGGCCTATATTTGGGGTCTACCACCCAACGCCCGGGACAGCAGGGTTAGGATAGGATACAGATCCCCCGCAGTGGTGCAGGGGACCTGCATCCTACTCTCCGATACGCTCAGACAGCCTCCCCTGCCGGCACTTTCCACGGGGGGAGTGCCGGCACGGGAGGTTGTCTAAGCGCATCATGCAGACATTCACCGGCTGCAGCGATGCGAGCGTAAACAACCTCCGCTGTCGGCACGTCTGCTCGGTGTGCTTTAACAATCTCCCTTGTCGGGAATTCCCACAGCGGAAGTGCCGGCACCGGAAGTTGAATACGCGTTATGCATAGATGTCCCCTGCCGGCCCCGCAAGACCCCGTGGAGTCTGCACCGGTAAGTCTGGCGGGGGGGGGGGACATGGGGGGGACAGAGTGGCAGCATATCTCGGGGGGGCACATCTTGGGGCAGAGGGGCAGCATACTTCGGGGGGGATAGAGTGGCAGCATATCTCGGGGGGGCACATCTTGGGGCAGAGGGGCAGCATACCTCTGGGGGGATAGAGTGGCAGCATATCTCGGGGGGGGGGCAGAAATTTTTTTCCTTTCAAAAAGCACCTAACTTTTAGCCAATATGGTATATGCCTACAAAATCCCTGACTTTGTGAAAGCAAAAGGTGGTCACACAGAGTTTTGATTTAGATTTTTCTCCTTTCATTCACTTTGCATTTAAATATTATACACATTGACTCTAACATTATACTTATATAGACTATATGGACAAAAGTATCGCAATGCCTGACCATTACCCCAACAGGGACCTTGACGTAGCATTCTAAATATATTGACATTAATATGAAGTGGTTCCTCCCTTTGCAGATATAACCCTCTTCCCACTCTCTTGGGAAGGTTTTCCACAATGTTTTGGAGTGGGAATTTTTGCCCATTTACCCAGTAGAGCATTTGTGAGGTCAGATACTGATGTTGGACAAGAAGGCCTGGCTCACAATTTCCGTTCCAGATCGTGATCTTGATGTCTTGATGACGTTGCATTCTAAATACATACACACTGACACTAGTTGTGAGTGCAGGGTGTTGTGTGTTACTGTATGGCATTGGCGTGTGTGTATCATCATGATGTGTAAAGAGCATTTCTGTATTGTTGTATAGTGTTATCATTCATTTGCATTTGTGTATGGCATGTGTGTGTCTGTTACTGTATGTTAAGAGTTGTAGTGTCACAGGTGAGCCTATGGCTAGTGGCGCCTGGGAAAGGGACCAGGAGAAAGAATGTGTGTTAAAGTATGTGTACGGTGTTGGAATATTGAGTGTTGGTGTGAGTTTGCACGTTAGTATGTATACATGTTACTTATAAGGGGGCCCTGAAGAAATACTGCACCCAGGGACAACTAACGCTAGGCTCGCCCCTGCTTTTATAAGGTGTACTTATGGGACAATCGTAAGGCAGGACAGGGGGGGTGGGCTTATGGGAGGGGCTTAAGCATCAAGTTTCAACTGGGCCCCAATATTTCTGATGGCGACCTGCCTTCTACATCACTCAGAGCAGATGTTTAACCAGTACGATAAATATACATTAACATGTGTTCATTTTTTTTCGTTACCCACATTAGAAAGGAGAGACAGGATAGAAATATCCAAACAGGTCAAAAGATTTAGATTGTATCATAAAACAAGACGCTGAAAGGAAAGAGGAATGTTTGAGATGACTTTATAGCTAATCTAAGTTATTACAATTTTTCTTTTTAGTTATTGTTCTGTTGGTTATCAACTGACATCTTAATCCTAAGTATTAGTATGGACTCTGGATATTGGCTTAATAGATGCATGTATTTGTGTGGTTTGATTACCTAAGGTGTAACTTGGAGGTCCTCTCTTTGTGTCTTGTCAGCTGTTACCTTTTTTGATTTACCACTTGTCACGGTCAGGACTACTTGCCAAGGCGTGACTGTGTGGAGGGCCCGGGCAAACAATATATAATATAGTTTAGCGTTTGTGGATATCAATACTAGAGCCCAAAGACAGACTTGGATTATGAATATTTTAATTACAAAAAGACAAAGATTACAGAGTGCCACAATTACAAAAAACAAGACATACAAAATAAAAATAAAACGGCAAACAAAACAATGGGATTTAAACACAGGACTCTCACTCACGAGTTTCTCCAATAAGTAAGCATGTGGGAACTCCTTAAGTCCAGATGGTTTCTTACGATGTTGTTCCGATCAGAGTATATCATGGAGTTCTGCTTTGAGGTGGCTCCATTGCCCCTAAATCAGGCTCTTTTGCAAGAAAACGTGCCACATGGCCAATTATGACATTTTCCCCAAGAATTGGTTCCCATCTTTGATCTGCCAATAAGTTATGGTGGGGTAAAGGTGATGAAAACCCCTCCACTTAAGATAGGAATGGAATTCCTATAATTAAGGATCCTTAACACACACTCCATCTAATCCCACTTACACAATTACACATCCATGCGCACATGCATACATACATGCATACACACCTATGCTTTCTCACACACGTACACATGCATGCTCACACACATAAACACACAAGTACACATCCATACATACCTATACGTATATACAAACATATATAAACACATATACATATACCCCACCTAATGCCCCCGCTTACCTTTCACCACTCCTGCAGCTTTTCTTCTGGCTACTCGCAGACAGTGTGTGAGCAGCCTCGGTTTCCCAGATAAGTTCCTGTCTCCCGGTTCAAACTAGTTTAGAAAAGGCCCTTTTAACCTGGATCATGAGGTCCAAGTCGGAAGGGCCCTTTCCAAATTTTTTTGAGACGGTACGAGGAGACAGGAAAAAGAGGTCGCAGGGGTCACCCCTAGGCCCCATAGAGGCATGGGCCCGGTTGCAGCTGCGACCCCTGTAGTTACGCCAGTGGCTACAGTTATAGTTTTACGGTGTTTTTCCAAATTGTTCCACATGTGACCTTCATAAAATATCTGATGTTTTGGCACTCTTTGTCCTTCCTAATGCAATAACATTGTTCGATTGTATTGTCTATTGTCCTTGATACATTTTCTTTACCTTCTTTTAGTCTTTTCCAAAGAAACAACCTGATGCATGCAGATTTATCCTTTTGAACAAATGTTATTTTCTGTCTATATTACCAATAGACATGTCTCAAAACATACTTAGCCTAAATTCTGGGAGCAGTCATGCAGACACAATGTATGCATTGACGTATTCTGACCAAGGCTGAATTAGGCTTCTGCCTAGGGCAGCAGGTCTAGGGGGATGGCAGCTTCTCTGCTACTAAACTTGGGCCATATGCCACATTACAGCTTCTCTGTAAACTATGAAACCAAGTAACTAAGTAAACAATTTTGCAACACAAGCTGAAGGGTGTTGTGCAAAATTAATATATGCTAAAAGATGTCAAGGCTACCTTGATGTCAACAGTCTACCTTTAAGGGGATTTGCTGCTGACATCTCTCCCCTAATGCTTAGTTTTGATATAAAGGCATATGATACCATTTATGATTGCTAAATAAAAGAGAGTAAGTGCCCTTAAGCAACTTTTTAGGCTCTGATTTGTGTCCCTCTGCTTATTTGATAAGATTATGAAATAAATAGAACTTCTTGATGACCATGTCTCCCCAGGAACCTAGCTCCATTGTGGAATTTTCAAGGTATACATCCGTGGACGGATCCTGTACGTGGCACCCCTTCACTTCACTTTTTAAAATGTAATCTAATATTGGCAAGAATATTTATTTCACAAACTTGAAACAATGACATAATTAAGTAATAAGTAATATAAGTGATAGGAGTTATGCTGTACCACTAGACTGTAAGTCCGCAAGAGCAGGCCACTCGTCTCCTTCTGTGTCAGTTTATGTGATTTTTATTTTTACTGACTGATTGTAACATCACTACAGAATCTGTTAAAGCTATATAAATGAATGTAATATAGTATGTGGCTCAGTAAACAGTGATGGGAGTTATGCTCTACTGTATAGCATAACTCATCACTATACACTCAACCAGACATTGACAATGCTACATCATAATTCCCACCACTGTCACTCACACTCTCTCTCTCTGCTTGTCCAGGTCTCTGTGAGAGAATTTTTTCTTTCTATGGAAAGTGTTTTGTCATGTACTAGACTCTAAGCTGTCTAGGAAGCCTGTTGGCCCTACATACTAAAAATAAATATACTAAAAATACATTTATACTACACAGACAACAAAGTATGTACCTATGGATGTGACATAAAGTGGGTACATACTTTTATTCAACAACAAAACCTGTAGATTTATGTCAAATTTTGCTCAACGTTTCCTTTAAAAGCAATTAGAGCCACTAATGTATTGATTGATTACAATGTATTGGTCTGCATGTTCATTAGAGGCACTAAATGGTGTTCATGTAAACTATATTTCAACTGCTTGTTTTTGTAGACAGTGGAATACTACCATGCATATTTGTTCAGACCTCGTATAAAAAAAAGTTTTGTCATATCATTAAAGACAAACATACTGTCACATGAAACAATGCTGGGAGGAAGGATTGATTATTAAAGAGCAAACATTCAGTCACATGAAATATTGCTAAGGGCTGTATAGGTAATTTTCTTTATTTTGTAACACATTCATTTTAACAAAGGTCATCTTTTTTATGGCATTGAACTTTGTTAGTTCCTTTTAAAGTTGAGTATTTACTAGGTTCTCTTAAATGACAACTACCAATATGTTTTTACATGTACACATTTAAAGAGAAAATGTATTGTATGTCTTAGTGATTCCCAAACCAATACAGAGATTTCCAAAGCCTGTGATTGGATTGTCTTGACTACTGGGTTGGGAATCTCTGATGTAATATTTCTGCTGTGTGCAAACGTGTATGTATGTGGTACACATCTTTGGTGCAAATAAAAGGATGAACAAAAACAAAAAAAAAAAGATAAAAAACAAATGAGACATTTTTCTTGCAGTGTTAATTATGCGTTGATGGTGAGCAGAACACATGTTTTGGCAGCCCATTCTTAATTAATCTGTATTGGAGCTCATGGGTGAAGAACATTTGTTTTAAAATTGGTGGAGCTTTGGGAGTTGTTGGAAAAGAGCAAAGGATAAGATATAAGAAGGTAAAAGGCCATGGGTGCCCTTACAGAGACAGTTAGTCTCTTTTACAAGGTTTGTGGTGGTGGGTTTTACAATGTACTTTTAAAAGAAGTAGATAAAGTGTATTCCAACCACCCAAGCCAGATGACGAGTGGATGATGTCCTACGTTTCAGTATCACTAACAGAGACATCTGCTAATAATGCCATCCTTCTGTCCTTTACTGGTGAAAAACCCTGGATTCACCTTATAGGACGATTGTGGTGATCAGTGTGTAGGACTCTTTGGCTCCTTTTCCACACCAAACCCAAATGGTAGTCTATTTCAATTGGTGGCCAATGTTCTCCTGTCCTGTAACTGCTAGAAGCTACACTATATGGACAAAAGTATTGGGACACCTGACCATTACAACAACAGGGACTTTTGACATTGCATTCTAAATACATAGACATTAGCATGTTGTTGATCCCCCTTTGCAGCTATAATAGCTTCCACAAGAAGGCTTTCCACAAGATTTTGGAGTGTTTCTAAAGGTGAACTTGTGCCCATTGATCCAGTAGAGCATTTGTGAGGTCAGGCACTGATGTTAGATGAGAACGACTTGCTCACAATCTCCGTTCCAGTTCATACAAAAGGTGTTCGATGGGTTGAGGTCAGGGCTCTGTGTAGGCCAGTCTCGTTTTTCCACACAAAACTAATCATGTCTTTGTCATGCTGGAATACAAAAAGACCTTCCCAACGCTATTCCCACAAAGTTGGAAGCATAATACTGTCCAAAATGTCTGTATGCCGTAGCATTAACATTACCCTTTACTTGAAGTAAGCAGCCTAGCCCAACAACTGAAAAACAGACCATTATCCTTCCTACACCAGAGTTTGCAATAGGCACTATGCATTCCATAAGCTCACACCATCTCAAACTGGTTTCTTGAACATAATGAGTTCAGCACCCAGATTCCACTCATAGAACTTTCTGCAGTACCCAGATTGCATCCACAGCACTTGCTCAGCACCCAAATTGCATCCAAACAACTTCCCCAGCACCCGGGTTCCATACATAGGACTTGCACTCTGAGGACTTGACCCAGCACTTTAGCACAAGCACCCCTCCCTTTCTTACTCTCTATACACCCCCCCCACACACAATTATCATGCATGAAACCTCGCTTCGTAGTATGTGCGGCTTCGCTGCCGAGCACCGGGGATATGATGCGGATGGCGTCAGGAAGCGGTACATGAAAACATTTAATGAGCGACCGCTTGGCGCCTCCCCTGCACCCCAGCTGCAGTCGGTGTGGCCCTGGGATAGATCATTTTTACATACAATGCTCTTCAGCCCTGCCCTGCAAGTGTGCATGGTCAATTGCTTTGTGGCTCAGCTGTTGCTACTACTAGACATTTCCATTTTACAATAATACAGTGGACCAGGGCAGTAACTTAATGTTTAGAGTCACTGAGCGCCTCAGTTCAGCCCATTCTACTGCCAATGTTGATCTATGGAGATGTCATGTCTGTGTGCTTTATTTTATACCCTGGTTAGCAATGGGTGTGACTGAAAAACCTAAACTTAATTAGGGTTGTCTCAATACTCTTGTCAATATAGCGCATGTTTCCAGGTGTTATTTATGGGCCGAGTGTACAACTTCACTAAACATAATGGGTGTAATGCATGCTGTTATTTTCAGATATGTCTGGTCCTACCAAATGTTTCGTCACGCTTATGTATGTAATATGATAGCTGCCAGTCCCGATGTCTGGAACAGTAAATGTTCCTTAAAAAAGTAAAGCTATAGGAATTGTTTGAAATAGCCCATGGTGTTTGAAAGCTAAAGCGAGAAAGTACAACAGTAACTATATCTGCGAGGTCACCGGAGAGCCTACTGTAAATGTAAACCTCTGTTTAGCTTGTCAGTCATGTGATATTTTAGGTGCCTGTCTGGCTCAAACAGGCTTTCATTAGTCAGTGAGTCCTGCTGAGTGATTAAGACTGAGCCGTTCTATTCTTTACTACAAGCAGTATGATAAGAAGTTAGGAGTGTTTGTCTAGGAGATATACCGTATTTGCTCGATTATAAGACAAGGTATTTTTCAGAGCAAATGCTCTGAAAAATACCCCTCGTCTTGTAATCGGGGTCGTCTTCTAATCAAACCTCAAATAGAGGTCTGATTAGGAGACTAAGATCCAGATCCCCCGCACCGCTGCAGGGGACCTGGATCCTCCTGTCTCACCCCCCCCATCATACACACACTTACCGGTGCTTCCTGCCGTATTGCCGGGGCAGCAGGTTGACGTCTACGCGATCCGCGTAGACAACGTCCGCTGCAGCCGGAAGGAGGTGTGGCTAGCAGCGGGGGTTGTCTGCGTCCGTCGCGTAGACCTTCCCCGACTGTCAGAGATCAGAGTCCCCCGCACCGGTGCGGGGAACTCTGATCTCTGACAGCCGGGGAAAGTATACGCGACGGACGCATACAAACCCCCGCTGCCAACTTTTTTCCTAAGTTAATATTCAGATTTTGGGGGGTTGTCTTATAATCAGGGTCGTCTTATAATCGAGCAAATACGGTAGTTATCAAGAAGGCATTCCTAAATGGTGCCTCCTAGCATTTCCTGGGACTTCATCAATATGTATGTCATTAGAAACATTGAATCGGATGGCAAATTCGAGGCCATTAAGTGTCCCTCTGTAAGAATACATAGATTTTAGAACAATGCTATAGCTGTATGTAATCAAATGGAAGTACCAGGCTGGTAATTATTCTATCTCTATCCATCCATTAGCAGAGGTGGATGATCGTTACATGAAAAAGTCACGGCATGAAGCTCATGCGACATTAGAGGGGACAATAAAGCCTCATAACATTTAAAGGAACAGTGCACTTTTTTTTTCTACTGGTAGTGTGTGATTTTCCAGCGTGTTTGTCGGATAACCAGTGGTTAATGTATTTCCCTTTAACGCTATTTGTTTCATGTGGGAAATTGACTCGTTTATCACGAGGAAATCCCACCGAGCCCCGAGGCAGCCAAGCCTCGGGTGCCAGGCGTCGTGTGTAGCGGGGGGTGGGGTGTGGTTTGGGGGCGGCAGGGAGTGGAAGATTACCGGGAAGGAGGGAACGAGCTGTAAGGAGGCGGGGAGAGCCCCGGAGCCGGGCATTATTACTAGGCAGCTCCCTGTACAGCCTGCATCTGCTCACTTGACAGCATCTGTAGCGTGAGGTAAGTGCGCGCGTTTCTCATGCCCCCCTTAACCATTTGTCTTCAGTGGTAACATATCTAGCCGTATGTAGAAGGGCAGAAGGATGACGCAACTATAGCTATGCCGGAGTATGTATATGTCGTTATGTTATGTCGGTGTGAAGGAACTTCCTATAGGGGACTAATGCATTATTTTTTTTTTTACACCAATCACACAGGAAGTACTGGACGTTTCTGTCAGGCAGCAACATAAAGGTATGTTTTTTGTATTTTTTTGTACTTTTCTCTGTGTATGACAGGTGCCCGGCTCAGCAGCTGCTTTGGGTTGTTGCCCCTTTAAGGCCTTTATGTAAGCGTGGCTCTTCATTCATTTAAGAACTCCACCTCCCTGACGCGGCTGTCTCCTCCCTTTTATGTTTAATACATTGCTGTATACCCTGGGCCCTTCACGGGGCTGGCTATGCTGGTGCTTCCGCCCTGTAATGTGCATACCTTACACGGTGACACCGGCGCTACGCCTGGTCGCTTCCTATTGGCTGCGCTTCTATATGGTAGCGTGAGGATGCTACACGTATGTATGGGGTGAGCCTGCACGGGCTGTGTGTACTGCAAACAGTGCTGGGTGTCAGATTTCAGCACTATGTTGCATAACCTCCGGTCATCTTATGACCTCCTAATGTACTTCTGCCGATGACCGAAGCAGCATATACGGGTTAAATCCCATAATAACATCCTGCATTTACTAAAATC
Organism: Spea bombifrons; assembly: GCF_027358695.1. NCBI lineage: Eukaryota > Metazoa > Chordata > Amphibia > Anura > Pelobatidae > Spea > Spea bombifrons. The sequence goes on from NC_071087.1 coordinate 82,235,039, forward strand.
CAACAGCTGTAATGCAAATGTATTTACTCAATCTCCAGTAAAAACCCTTTTAACCCTTTGAAAACTGCTGATCGGGAATGCGATAACCTTAACACTTCGGTGGCCGAACAGTAAATCGCATTCATATCATTTAATTTCTGTTATCAATCTATAGAAACCTGTGTCTTGAAGTTGAAGGTGTGATACCTTTTTATTGGGTCAGCAACTGAAGGAGAGACCTCTGAGGTCCCGAAAGCTTCTGTAATCTGACGTTTTTTTTTTCTTATATTGGCCCAATAAAAGGTATTGACTTCAACAAAAGTCTTGATTTTCTGTTCAGCTAATACAGCTGTATAGATTTTTCTTAATGGAAAGATACCGCCGATCCACGTAACATTTAAAGAATTGACATAATGGTATAACTGCGCGCTGTAGATACAACCCCATGCTAACCTCAATAAGATTTCCATCTTTCTGGTAATATCTGCTAAAAGTTCAGTTCTTGTGCGTCTAATTAGAAAATGGTGATGGGGACACACAGTGCTGTACATTACTTGCCCGTTGTTAGTATGGTACATCTAGATGGAAGCTAAATGTTTTATTGAAGCTGCTACCTTTGGGGAACTATTCAGCCAATCGTTATTAGACTTTGTTCTGACCAATCATTTTCCTTTTCTTTTGCAGTTTAAAGATGGCAGAGAAATTCAAGATCGAGAGTCCCCATGTGAGATATTTAAAGGATGTGATAGAAGCTGATTACAGCTATGAAACCACACAGGTCTGCGAGGAGAATGGTGTTACCAAGGTAACTTGTGCTAAGAATGTGGTTCTTTAGTTCAGATCTCCGTGGTTACTAAAATGCTGTAGATTTCTGCCACTCCTGTTTTTTTTTTGTTGTCCTCGTGTGTGCGTTTCATCACGTCCAGGGCCTTTTAACAGTAAACACACACACATATAAACTAAGAAGATGTTTTCACTGGTCTGAGTATGCATTATGCAGGGCCCGCTTATTTCATCTTGTGGGGAAAAAGAGCATACCTTTAATGGCCAAGTTGCATTAGCTTGCACGCCTTTGAAGACTACTTAGGGCTCTTCTTCTAGCCTAATTACTGAAATGCACACTTTTAGACAAACAATGTTTCTGAAAGGTATTGATGTTTATTGATGCTGCAGTCTGTTCCCGTACTGAGAACTGTAATATTCGTTCTATGGGCTCTCCTGATAATCTTGTCTGGTTGCAGGTAAAGCCATGTTCCACCAAATTCACTTTCCGGACAGAGAGGAAGGTGCCTAAACTAGGGGTCATGTTGGTAGGCTGGGGTGGAAACAACGGAACTACAGTCACTGCAGCTGTGCTGGCCAATCAGATGGGGCTTTCCTGGATGACCAAGACAGGGAAGAAGGTAACTTATTTTCTAACATCTATATAATTTATATGAAGCCTGGTGGTAATTACAATTGGGAGAGAAAAATCCACAATGACCACTCCACTTTTAGCACTTTGCACTGGAATTAATATTTAGATTTAAGCTGTCTCAAACACGATATGTTCAATGCCCCAAATCACTGCTGTGGGATAATGATACACATAAACAGAATCATAAGCCTATAAACATTTATACGTTGGATGTCTCATTTTTTATGATGTGATTTGTGCGTGTCTCTGGTATAGATTTATAGATGGTATAGATGGTATACTTCTTTACTAGGTCTAAAGCCACACTATGTTTTCAGTATAGTCTTTCAGGTAAGACTGCTGTAACAGAAGGTATACATTTTATTAACCATATCCTGTATACACGTATTTGTTCATTCTGATTGGTTTATTGCCTTACACATTATTTATTAGAAGCAAATCTAGTGCAACTATTTCAACTACAGCAGTCTAGCTCTAAGGATTTGTTGCAGCCATCTCCTTATCATGTGTGTTAGTGGCTGGCTAAAATATTATATTCCTCTCTCTGTTCCTTACAGGTAGCCAATTATTATGGCTCCCTCTTCCAGTCTTCTACGGTGTGCCTGGGCACCGGCCCTGCAGGGGATATCTACATACCATTCCGGGATCTTCTTCCCATGGTGCATCCTAATGATATAGTCTTTGATGGTAAGCCCAGCTGTGTATGTAGCTGAAACAGGAACCCTTCTTGTAATGTATTGCCCATAAATATTAATATGTAATTAATCTCATTCATCATAAGGTTCTAGATGACATAATTTCTTATCTACTTTTAAAAATAAAAAAGGGATGCTAGTTCATAAAGTTCAGCCTATTGAGCATTTATAAATGCTGAGCATTCTTACAGGCTTAATGACCTTTAACCTTGTTTTATGTACCCTCTTAGGTTGGGATATTTCGTCCTTGAACCTGGCAGATGCAATGAGAAGAGCTGAAGTTTTGGATTGGCAGCTTCAAGAGCAGCTGAGCCCGTATATGGAGAAGCTGAAGCCCAGACCTTCCATTTACGTTCCGGACTTCATAGCAGCCAATCAGGAGGGCAGAGCTGACCATGTTATTCATGGAACCAAAGCAGAACAGGTATATGGAACTGCAGGGTCACTTGGAGAGTTAGCAAACCACACTTGCTAGACATGTTATTTCCTACCCATTATAACAAGAGTATTAATGTTACAGTCATGATCCTTTGATTCAAGAATACAAGTTTGGGAAATACCCTCATTGCCCCAACTGTTTATTTCATTTTAGGTTCAAAAGATTCGAGAAGATATTCAAGACTTTAAAAGGACGAGTGGTGTGGACAAGGTTATTGTACTGTGGACTGCAAACACAGAACGTTTCTGTGATCTGATCCCTGGTGTTAATGACACAGCTGATAATTTACTGAAAGCTATTGAAGTAAGTGTTAACTTGATCCAGAGTTTTTATGGCTTATTTACTAAACTGCAACTTGCGACCAGATGAAATATATCTGACAGGTTTACTTTTTTGATCCTACCTAGTGCATAGCTAATGAGGTGGGAGGTTAAGTTCTCAAGAACTTAAGAAACCAAATATAAGTAACAAGTCAAAGTGCTTTCTAGAAGTATTTGCAAAGAGCTATTGGAATGACTCTTTAGTTTAAGAACGCAAATAACAGCCCTCAACACCACATTTGAGTTCAACCTATTATCCTTGTATTCCATCTGATTAATGAAAGTGATTTTGACCGCTCTATTTCTTTCTGTAACTGGTTTTAGTATAAGAGTTTTTATATGTTACAAAGAATAAAACTAAACAGAATAAAGTACAATGTCTGAGGTGGATTAATTTATTAGGTTTTGTTCCTTAGTCTCCAGGCTCCATAAGTTGTTCCATAGGCTGCAGACCATCTAAGCTTACATCTGGTGGTCATGGGTGTCCTCTACCCCCAGGGCTCTGTGAAGCAGATCTGTGTTAGGATGTTTCTTATGATCTTAAGAGACATGCCTTCATTTAATAAGGCTTAAAAAAAATGATAGCTTTGTACGCCTTACTGTGGGAAAGGGTCACTGCAGCTTTTCTCCACATGTTCACCCAGGCTGTCTAAACTACTTATTCATATCTTGTTTTATCTGCTGGTCCGCGAGAACTCTGGACTTATTTAACAGTTCATTGCTTACTCGTTCATAGAGCTATAAATTGTACTGGACCAAAAGGCTGATTAAACTTGTGTTTACAATATTGGGATTGCTTCTATTTAGACATTATGCATCGGCCCCTTTTCTAATTCTATTATGCTTCTTCTTGTTTCCTAGCATGGCTTAGAAGTATCTCCATCCACAATGTTTGCAGTGGCCAGCATTTTGGAGGGCTGTGCCTACATCAACGGATCACCCCAAAACACATTTGTTCCTGGTGCAATCGAGCTGGCAATAAAGCACAAGGTTTTCATCGGTGGGGATGACTTTAAATCTGGCCAGACTAAGATTAAGTCCGTTTTGGTGGATTTCCTTGTCTGTGCTGGAATAAAGGTAACCTCTATGTCCAGTGTGTGTGCGCTTGTCTCAAGATATTTATGTAGTAACATATAAACAACCGCTTAACCCTTTAAGGGCATGTATTTTGTGCATTAAGTCTTTATCTAATAATGCTCAGTCTCTGATACATATGCTACAATAGGCTACAGGTGATTGTAAGTGAGCATTGATACTTTGAATTATTTTTTTTCCTTTTTTTTTTCCCTCTAGACGTTTCACCCATTTTGGTGACTTTTTCACAGAAACTCCCAGGTCTGCTCACTAAGTCTAAATTGCTCAAGTTGCAGAACCATCATAACCTGCACTAAACAGAACATGCTTCAACAGCAGTTTAATAGTTGCTGGGTTCTGTTGATATGGAAAATGTAGTCTCCCATTGAAATGTTTTCTGTTATGCACAAAATAGCTGTCAAGCTGTTTGTAAGAGTGTCACCACAATGTTGAGCTAGTTAGTCTGAGTTTATGAAAGTTGTAACCAGTTTGTCCTGATAAGTTGTCAGTCTTGTAGGGTTGGGGCCTTTTTTCAGTTCAGTTGAGTGTTGCACGAGTTATGGACCATGTTACATGGTGGAAGCGCCATGATTGCTTCATTAATGGTCTAGAATGTTAAACCGCTGCTGATAGGATTCAATCTTGAGTCTTGAATTTGTTCTATAGAAGTCCCAATTAATGGCTTGTACGTGTCTTTTTTTTTTTTTTCTTTCTGGCCATAGACTGCCTCTATTGTGAGTTACAATCACTTGGGTAATAACGATGGGAAGAATCTATCTGCTCCACAACAGTTCCGCTCCAAGGAGATCTCAAAGAGCAACGTGGTGGATGACATGGTTCAGTCAAACCCTATACTGTATGGACCGGATGAAAAGCCAGACCACTGTGTAAGTATTTATAAGGGGGTTCTACGATGGCATCTGGCCTGAACTGACAGACCTCACAGCGCTTTCATAATATAAATATACATAAAATAAAAATGAGGCAATATGAGAAAAATATTTTTTGCCCAAAATGGTTGGTATTTTTTTATTAGTCATTTTAGCATAACAGCAGCTTTAAATAGTGTTAAGGGGGGCTAGTAACTGTATACTCCCTCTGGGAGTGGAAAGGGTCGAATAATCAACAGGAACATTCCAGTGGTTACTATGGCAACTGAGCTTCCTTTACCACATTGCACTAGAGTAACATTACACCACCAATGGGGGTTAGGTACATAAAGCAGCGCTGACATAAAGGCACCTAGCTTTCAAAGATTAGGTATGGCTCTTGCTACTTAAAAAAGAAACACAAACCTATAAAAGAGCACTATGTTTCTCACTACTATACAGTTGCTTGATTGAACATGCAATTCCTCTAGTATCCACAGGGGTGCCAGTTATAAATCTGTAGCGGCTAGTAGTGTTTTAACTATTTTTAATGTGTATCTTTAATGGAAAAAAGAGAGACGGTGCTCATGGATGAAATGTCATTCTGCAAATTTGTGATATTTATATCGGTTCCCCTGCAAATTTCTTGTTGGTGAATACACCCATCAGAGTGCTGGGATATGATGTTCCCTCAGGCAGCATAAGGACACAAGGAACTCAGAAATCTCCACTGCATGAGGGACCTCACGGTTCTTCACATGCACATTGTGAGGGCTGGTGAGGGGCAAACCTTTATCTATGGTATATATATACATTTTATATACTGTCCTGTTCGCCATATCGGCGATCACTCTATTAAATACCATAGCTGCGTTTGTTTTGGCAGCAGCCGTTTTCTGTTTTTTTCTTTTCTTTAACTTCTGTCACCCACCCCTTGCGCTGTCTTATACAGAATTCCAAACCTTTATTATCTAAATGTGGTCCCTGGCTCTTCTAGCTATCTAACCACTAACATGACGAGAATTTAATACATTTTTTTCTCCAGTCCACATGAAGATTTTTTTTGTGCATTATTTACTACTAATTAAAAAAAAAAATACTCTGTCAGATGCAGATTTGGCCCTTTGATTTTATTACCTAATGCAAATGTATTTTTAACAGCGCGAGAGCACAGAACTGGTACTAAGTATATTAAGTGAGGTGGGCACAGACCCACTTAAAAAAGAAGCCAAAAAAGTGTAACTGAATATAAAAGTGATAACCTGCTTGCTGTTAGTAGCTATTATTTATCATGTGATGTGTTTTTTCTTATAGGTGGTGATCAAATATGTTCCTTATGTGGGAGACAGCAAGCGAGCAATGGATGAGTACACGTCAGAAATAATGATGGGAGGGACCAACACAATTGTCATTCATAACACATGTGAGGTAAACAATGTTTCCTTATCCTCATATTGGTACCGGACCAAGCTATGTGTCATTTGGTGGTTCATTAAGGGTCTATTTCTCCTCTTGGAAGCAAAATCACTGTTGTGTTTTATTATTCATATTAGTTTTTAGGATGCATTTCTCTTCTGGCATGTTTTGCATACATGCTATAGTTCTGAAACTTGGAAAATCTACTCCTACATTCACAATGGTCATAAGCCGCTCTTTAATCTACATTTTCACATACCTGTTATTGATCACCTTGCTATGCCATGTTTGTATTTGTCTTTCCCGTGTAAGGGGTGAAAATGTTGTAACATCTAATCGCAAGCGCAGCTTATTTAACATGGTGGATGAAATATGAACCCAAAAATACCTTTTGACTTCGATCTTCGAAAGCCGCCTTTGTTAGAATTATGCTATACAAATTTACTGAAACTAAATGCCTATATATATATTGTGGTATAAAAGTGGATCCAGTTGCTTAACCAGATCTCAATCCACAGGACTCCCTGCTTGCAAGCCCCATCATCCTGGATCTGGTGATTCTCACTGAGCTCTGCCAGAGGATAACCTTCTGCACGGAGACCGATCTGGAGTTCCAGACTTTCCACAGCGTCCTGTCCATCCTCAGCTTTCTCTGCAAAGCCCCGCTTGTTCCAGAGGGAACTCCCGTTATCAATGCGCTCTTCAGGCAGAGGAACTGCATTGAGAACATCTTCAGGTAAACACATTGTAGCAAACGGCTTGTGGCGAAATCTAAATTGCTAACTGGTGACTACCTAGTGACTACATCTGGGTAAAAGCTCTGCAGAAGCAAAACTATATATATTTAGAACAAGCTATCATTTATGGCAGATGACGAGCGTGCGCAAGTCACATTTGTAAAAGGGCATAACACAGCATGAGAAACTGGATATGACAGTTTTTTTACTCTGAAATGCCTGGCTACAAGCACATTTGATTTAAAAGGGGGGAAATCTTTTTCATATAAATGTATACCAGAAAATGTTGAAATATTTACTATAAATGTCTTATTTTTTAGAAATAGTGTTTAATTCTCCTATAAAGAAAAGGATTCTAACATAGCAAACTTTGACAGTAGGTTGTTGTCAAAACATAATACATTGGATGGATTTTTAAGTGGAATTTTCTTCATTCCAGTGTGTGGACAGAGCAGCTTTTCCTGTTCTTTTTTTTAATTATTTTTTTAAGGGTTGAGCAGTCTTGTTTCTCTTACCTTCCCCCAGTTTTGCTAACTTATAGTAGTGATGTACAGGAAGGAAATGAATTGTTACACTACAAATATAGCCATTGTATCCACCTTTAGTCTGAACTTTATAAATAATTGTGTCCTCCCTTTACCAGGGCTTGCTTGGGTCTTTCTCCCCAAAACAACATGCTACTGGAGCACAAGATGCAGAGAAGTTTTATGCATTTGAAGCGACCTAACACTGTCTCCACTCCTTGTCCTATCTCCATCAAAAAGGGAAGCATCAAAGTTAATGGCTTTCATTCTGACGGCATCAGCAATGGCTATTCCAATGGACTGGAGAAGGCTGTGACCACCAGCGATACTGAGATTGAGAATTAGTCAGGGTGGGGGCACTGCTCACGTTTGACTTTTTAGAACATTATGGACAATCTCTTAGGGAGATAAGCAACCTAGAAGTTTGGATTCCACACTACAGTCGTTGCTCAAATAGCTTTTAGCCTCTTAGAAATGCCTCTGCGCTGTTCTAGACAGAATAGTCTCTTTTCAATGGTTACCACTTAATGTGAGTTATGTGGTGATCTTCAGAGGTCACGAAATGAACCACTGAAAACTGGAGTCTTTCATTTTAGTGAATATTATGTTTGCTTTAGAGTTGTATCCTTTGTTCTGCAAATCCTTTAGCGGCTGTAGTCTTTATTTTCTTAACTGTACTTAATATGCTTCTGATGATATTTGTATTTCTGATATTCATAATTTTTACAAAACATTTTTTTTCTATGAGTAGGAAATATTTGAAGTTTGGATAAATTGGGTTAGAAAGCAACCTCCTGTTCTCTTGTATGATATACTTGTAGGATTTGAGGCTTGAAGTTTGATTTGTTGAGAGATACATTTTAAGGAAGGTATTCTTGTTATTTCTCATTAAAATAAAAATCTATTTAATATTAATGGTTCTCCATCCTCCAGTGCCTGTTTGTTTTGATAGTTTTGTCTAGATAAGGTTGGCTTGAGGTATAAAAACTCATGTAATCCCCCTAGAAACTGAAAGAAACTGCTCAAGCTCAATTGAGTAACCAAAATTGTAACCTTGTAAATGTTCAGATTGATAGAGCAGGGGCCTAATAATAATTGGGATTATGTATAAAGAGCCATTCTGACTCTAATTGGTAAAGGTGGAGTAATCCCTACACCAACCAATACAAAGTTTTAGTTTTACCATGTTGCACCAGAACAGGACAATATATACGTAGCTTCTATAGCCTGAGACATAATTAAAATGGTAACTTGTAAAAATATCCTACAGTGTTAAAAAGGAACTTGAACATTCGAGAAGGTCAAACAAAATCCACAAGACAATGTCTGTTCCTGCCCTTGTTGCAGCTTATCAGTCGCTTCCCAATAGTATATTGTTGAATGGCAAACATTAAATTGTGTTACCACTTAATTCCCACATCATTTTGTCTCCTCACCCTACAGTATTACTTTTCATGAAGCATAACTGTTATAATTTGTGAAATCTTTCTTCATCGCCCCTGCCATCGCATGACTGCTCAAAAATGCACAACGTTACCTGTGCTGTATTATTCTTTTTCATTTGAAAGGCACTAAATCAATGTTGGGAGCATTTAAAAAAACAGAGAATTCATCATCTTTGATGTGTGAGCAATCTCTTGAGTGTTTAAAGACTCCCATGACAAAGCTAACACAGAGTTTAATACAATAAACATTGGGACAGTGGTATCAGGGCAAAGATGGGAGCAATAATTTTACCATTTTTATACTCTCCCCCATCTAGCTTCACACTTTGCCTATATGGCTTTTTCTCTTTTTGAGTGTGGGGTATGAGCCACTGATTTTACCTATTTTTATTTATTTTTTTGGGGCATACATTACCGTAAACTGCAATTTATTTGAGAGTAGGCATCCGTAATGATGTGGGCCTTGGATTTTTGGCCTTTGTATCTAATTGATCCTCTCGTTGATATCAAGTATGTTTTATTTTTTTTCTTCCTCTGTATGACATTTTAAGTAATTACAATAAAAGTTACGCTTCACTGTGTTTTTTTTTTCTTTTGTACTCTTTTAGCTATCTGATGAGATATAACCACTTGCTAAATACACAGAAAATGAAACTTGGTTGCTGCTTTAAGTCAGGATAGTTAAATGTATAGAAGAATGAGTGATGTACACATATTTTTATGCAGCGGTATATTTTTAGCCATAACATTTTAAAGAAGGATTTGACACAGAGTCCAGTCTTTTCTATGAAAAAAAATCAAATTACATTTATTGATGCAGATATTTTTTTCCTTTTCTTTTTTGATAAGCAACTTTAAGTCTAAAGATTTTTTTACAATAAAAAGAACATACAAATGACATGATATAGATATATATCTATATATAGATAGATATATACATAGATATATATCCTACACTGGACAACTAAAATCTAGGACTGAATTCTAACCCTACGAACAAAATACAAAGCATACCCTGTCAGAGAATGCTTTATATCCCAAATACTGTCATATCATATAAAGAACAAATAGCAGTACAGTTTTATTTTTTTGTCTTTTAAATCCTGTTCTAATGTTACAGTATTTTACATCACACTATTATTACGCAGACATTGCAGGAAGGGGGGGAAAAAAAACCCAGAAACGTATAAAAAATTCAAAACAGGAAGGACATGGGTTATTAGCATAATCCTGTACAAAGTTGCTTTGGGATACAATAGAAAAACAAATAAAATAAAACAAAAATGAAAGAACACAGACATCGTTAGCAATGAGGTCCTTTATGTTTAAAAAAAAAAATAAAATAAAAAAAAAAATCCTTCATAAGAAAAGTTAGAAGTTGTCCCTTGCTATGTAAAAGAGACGCTTCACCCCATTACATCGCATGTCCCTGCAGGCTCCTCTAGAGGGGAGATGATCGAAGGGGCTCTGGTGGGATCTTCCCAATTGTAGCATATGTATATTTACAGTTACCTTACATGCTTGGCGCTGTATGTCTCCTTTATTGTAGAACTGAAGAGGATGATCTGCCCAGACAAGATTTTAAGGTGTATCACAGTAGTTTAGCAGACACAGAAAAAGTGGTTCCAGCTCCCATGTTTGTGTAAATCTATTGCAATGAATCTTACGGTACACAATTTCCAGTCAATGCATCGTTTGTAAGTGGCAGCTTCCGTTGCAAGTTCTCTGGGACCTGCTGGAGCCCGGATGTAAAGTTGTCATAGATTCACTATATAGGCAGGCCAGTAAAATTCACCTAGCCCAACTAGGCTCAATAGAGAAAATCCTTCAATCCTAAATCAATAGACGGTCTCGAAAACTTAAATTGGAAACCAATAGATGGTTAAATGAACCATCTGTTCAGCTTTTACCTAGTACACAAAAAAATGCATCATGGATAGGCATGTTTTTTTAAGTGGGTACATGTATGATACTCTTGAATGTCCCTGCATCGGGAATTAAGTTGGTAAGTCAGGGGACGGTAATGATTATAACGCAGCTCTGTCGTATACATGGGTCATGTGCATCTTTGGATAAATGGGAAATGTGGTCACCCTAGAAATAGTACAAGAAAAGCATCTGTTTCGTTTAGGAGCGAGCCAAGAACAACTGGCAATACGATACATACTAAGCTGGTGTTATGAACCTGTAGATATTGTCGGAGGAACCAAGTGGTCATTACAGAGAAGAATAGACTGCTCCAAAACATTTAACAAGGAGCTAGCTCTTAATAAACCATCACGAGAAACATATAAGTGCACGTCTGCCTAATACGAAACAACCTCACAGGTTATTTTATATATAAATATATGGGAGGGGGGGCAGGGACCCCAGCACTTTTGCACCTGAACCACCCAGAGTTAATACCTACAAGTCTAACGTACTCCCCAATTTCAGAAATACTCATACACCATGATTTGGTTTCTTAATAAAATGTGTTGGTCATGTATGAAGTGAGAGTGGATAAAATGTATTTCTAGCAAGGCCAGAATAGTTGAATCACTACAACGAAAGCTGACGGACTACCATACAGCTTGTGAGTCTCATAAGGGAATGTGATGTGACCAGCTACTATGTAGGCAATGGCATGATCCTTCACTCATTTAAAGACACACACGTTATATATATAAATATACGCGTGCATCTCTACTGTGTCTTACCATTGTGAAGGACATGTGGAGATATGTATATGTGCTACAAAAACACGGACCACAGAAGATGTGGTTTCACAGTGACTGATTTCACATCACATAAACCACACTAGCGTTAACTGTTGAATAACTGACAATTATCTTGTGAAAAATATTGGAAGACACTGACATGGTTCGTTCGGGTTAATAGGGTTGAGTGATCCTCAGAACCGTACATGATGGTTTATGTTACAGATCACAAGCAGCAAATCGCTCCATAGAAGAAACTGGACTACAGGGAAAGAAGAAACATTTCACAAAAGATAGACTACACTTTCATGTATTTGATCCCTTTACTAAAGTTTACTTAAAGGTGCTGTCCCACCTACTTTGCTGAAATTAACGCAGCATCTTTTGGAACACCAAGTTTTGAATGCCCAAACCCTTCCCATCAAGAAACCTCTAGTGAGAGAAATGTCTGTTATTAAAAAGGAATAAAAGGTATATTTTCTTAGCCTACAAAAGTATGTTTTAAAATTTTTAGTATTAGCAGAACAGCACCTTTAACTTCAAGAGGGACATTGTGTTTCCTTAACGAGATGTCTTAAGTTATCTGATTAATTGATTATATTCATCACTTCCTGTATTAATGCTAACGGGGAGTATGGTAAGTGATTTCAAATGGATATTTATTTAAACTGGCCTTAGCTGTTGTATGCATATTAAGTAGTGTTTTTACCACCTCCGACAAGCCTGCTTGATTCCTGTTATAGGCAAAGATTAAAAATATTGTTCTTCTTTTCTCTATTACTTGATTGTATTGTAGTCCTAACGGGCTTGGCATTGCACACAGTGACTTGAACCTTTCAAAATACGGATTATAGATTTGATCATTCATAGTCTCTCGCTCAATGACCTGTGTGCCCTATCCTTAGTTACGCTGGCCAGCCAGTATCAAGCCATCATTTTTGTAAGCTTTGACTCCTTGCTTATTGAACACTGTCCCTTGTGCGATATGGTCTGATGCACACGAGGAGGCCATGTAAAACTCCAGGCGGTGGGTAAAGTCTCTTGTATCCTTCAAAAGCAACCCTTGCCATGGGGTCTCTAAAACATGAACCGGGCTGTCGGTCTGCAATGGTCTTGCTGAAAATTAGGCACGATCAAAACGTTTTATTAGGTTGCATCTTGTTCTCGCTCAGATTGGAACTACTCAAAGGGACTGCCTTTGGAAATATCATAGGTTGAACAATGAATTCTGCCTCCTGACAAAGTTTAGGGAAAGTATGTTTTATGGAAACACTTAACATAGGCCAAACTGCCAAGTATTTAAAACACATATTTAAAAAATAAAACCTGCAAACAAGCATTGATGGTAGAATACCAGACAAACATCGCCCCCCCCAACAACAAAGAAGTTAATGTTTTAAGAAGTAGTAGTTGAAATATTTGAAACCTAACTCAAACTCTTATTCTTCTCATAGTTAACAGCTGCTTGGTACCTACTATACCCGACAAGTTGGAAACCAAGTCTTTAAAAACTGTGTCTTAAAGTCCAGAAAGTATCCTCTTGTTTCTGCATGTAAGGATTTGGTAGAAGAGTAAGGAAGGTCTCCCCAGAGTTATGGCCATAAATGCCCCCCCACACACACACTGCTATTCAACACGTAAAGTCATTGTAGAAATGCAGTCCAGTTTGCGCTTTGTTGATTTTTTTTTTTACTGTCTCTCAAAAGGATTGCAAGGAGCCTGTAGGGTGGATTCTTTCCTGCTTTTAAATATACAATATGCAAAATGTATTTGTAATCCTCACTGCTTGGGCATTGGTTGTCCTCGGCAGAAGAGGCCTTTTGAGACAGCTCAATCCAATGGCGTATCACAGGATATCAGACGCTCATGGTCATGCTGGGTGAATACTGTGAAGAGAGAAGAAAGATCTATGGTTGACTATATCTTTTATTGAATATTCACACATTTTGCCACCACATATAAATGAATAGTAGAAGATCAGGACCACAATACTGGCCTGTATACTTCCAGATGAATGGATGAACAAAGTTGTTTACAGTTTTTATCAGGCCCTGCATATTCATGGTTCATTAAACTGTTTGCTCTGGTTTGACTCAAGCTTCCATTCAGGCCAACATTAGAGACTCAAAGGAGTAGTTCCATTCTAGTAATGGCCACACGTAACCAGTACAAAACATCCAGAGATCAAGCAGTCGGTTTAAGCACTGGTACAAATGCACAAACTATGTTTCTATGTTTATACACTATGTCAAAATAATTACTTTTTTTTGCAACTGGTGCCGTTTTAACACATTTGACATACGGCAACATTTAAAGAGAGCACATTCCTTAAAACTCATAGTTTCTGTAACGTCATAACAGCACTAAATCGGATCACACAGAGGCAATAGCAAAACTTTCTTACGCTTTCACTTTGGAAGGGGTTCAAAAAGTTTCCAGCCATCTCTCCATCATCTCGAGGTGTTCCTGGAGGATTATTCATCCCTGCCATGTTATTTGGAGAGTTCTACAAGCAACATAAGAAAACACACAATTTCAGATCAGTCTCATAAATGCAAACGTCCTGGCTTCAGGTGCTCGTTTCTCTGAAAATGTATTACAATATACAGAAATAATAGTTAAAAATAAGTTCTTAATTAACTGGACCACGGTTTAATTGATAATTGAAAAGAAGTTGAGTGCAGACGGATACCATAGAAAGCAATAGAAATTACCTTTGGCAACACATCCATGTCTCCAGAGCCTGTAGGAAAGAAATAAAATAGAAGGATAAATAAACATGAATTTATTTCTACGCTAATGAGAAATATTTGGCTCCCTCTATGTAGGTATTAGATTTTCAAGAGAAAACTCAGTTTGTTACCTTTTTGCAATATTCAATCTAGCCACAAGATGTCACTGTTGCTTACATAATGTGCATTATCAAAATGCATCTGTATTATATGTTTTGATTTGTTTGATTACAACACTAAATTTGTATACGTGATATCAAGGTGCAAAAGGGGCCTTTCTTTTACTGGTGGATGTTGTAGGATAGCAGAGAATAGTTGGACATGAACCTGAAATAACTACATTTTAAAAATGTGGATGGCAGAAGGTGGTGCCCATTCTGGCTAAAGTTACGCTGTCACCGCCAGGAATTGTGCTGCAAATCAAATATTGGATTAGGGCCCCCTACTTAAAGTTACATTAAAGGTATAGCTAGAGTTCCCACAAATGTATTTTATGTATTATCTGTAATATAAATTCTGCAAACGCACAGTAGTAAGATCATATGAAAATGATTTTCTTTTCTTTGTATGCTTACCTAGTGATCCGTTCATATGATGAGGTTCCATTGCACCCATTCCTCCCATTGGTCCATCAGGACCAGGGCCCATTGGGAACTGCAAGAAATAGATCACAGTAATATATAATACAGCAGTGGCATAATAGTTTGGGTAATCCTTGTGTAACTAGATCGTTAAACTCCTCAGCACTCCTCAGCATTACAGTATTTCCCCCAAATTCTTCTTTAACACCAGAAAATACTCTTTGATTGTGAAAAATCCAGTGTGCTATGGATCACTATGAAGTAGGTGGTGTGCATATCACACTATATTTTATTTTCCCCAAGGTCATAGTAGGCTCACATACCGGTGACATGGTTGCAGTTGAAGGGCATGGACAGATCTACATGTGTGTCCAATAATGCCCCAGACATTAGTCCTCAATCTATGAGCAAGCGGAGAGCATAAGCATACAAATGCAGAGTAGAGGCCTGTAAACTGTCAATCTGCCACCTTTCGTGTTTGAAACAAAAACCAGCCATTCAAAACACTTACATTAGGCCTGCTCCCGCCTGGTCCTATGGGGTTCATCATCGTGTACATGTTCTCGCTGGAGTTTGTAGAGTCTGTAAACAAATACCAAGTGTACAATGAGTAATCTGCAGGACTCACATTTTAGACTACGCACAATGCTAAGACTTCTGTCTTGAGTCATAACTCAAGGTGGGCTGGGATTATAATACTGATAAAAGTCTAAGGGGGACATGATTCAGAATAATACACAATTATCAGGACACTTGCAGATGAATGACACAGGAAATAATGCGGTATTCTCCAGACACAACAGTTTGCAGACACTGCCTACATAAAAACACAAATTACCTCCTGGGCTGGGCATGATGGGTGTTCCTGGAGGACCCCCACCTCCGGGTGGACCCTACAGATTGAAAACAACATAGAGGTTCATGTAAAACACAAACATGGATTGCATTGTATTTGATTGTATTTACAAACCCCTGAGTTGGGATATTTCTAACGTAACAGACAAGTCTGATTGTGGCTAGCCTGGAAAATATGGTTTATGCAAACTAGCGGTCTAACGTCCCCGAGGAGCCTGCTGTTGTACATGCACAAGGCATTAATACTTCCCCTGACCAACATGGGTCTGGAAATCCAAGGTATTTCAAGGCTAATGTTAAGCATCATGGAGGACTGATACAGAAACGTTTGTTAGTCCAGGTGCTATTTGTATAATAATAAAAACATATACATCTTACCACATAGTTTCCTGGTGACGATGACGAGTATGCTATCTGGGAAAAGAGAAAAAAAACAAGATACCCAAAATTCAGTTAACTCTATCTATGCCAGAACACATTCCATTAGACCCCTAGTAATAAGGCGTAGGCCATTTGAGGTGTGTTTAAGTACTTAACTGGACGGCTATTAATCTAATTTAATAATGTTCAGTTCAATTATCTATAAGAATCACCACAACAGGTTACTGGTTTATTAATTCAGTGTTGTTATTTTTGGCCATCAACCAACCTTTTGTCATTCAATCCCTTATGGGGCAAATGTTACAAAGATACAATATTACTTTTAGATTCTCTACTTTCCAATTTTGATGTTATTACACTGTATTAGGGTTCCCAGAACCCTTTTGAAGGTGTCAATCTCAAAGCCTCAAGTAATCCCCCCCCAGCTTTCATCTCTTCCTTTATTTCTCCTTTCACTCTCCTTGTTTTCCCTTCCGGGGTGACCGCAACAGCCACGTTTTCCATGACATGTATACTGTACATTATTATATGCTGATCCCGGCACAGCACCCCATCCATGTATTATATTAGGAAATAAGAAATACATAGAAATATGAAATACAAGCATAACTACGTTTTCGTATAGTCACGTGAATGTATTACATTTGGGGTTCCCTACAAGGTTCACAGGGTGCAGTGAGCAAGTGTACTATGAAAACTGTACTTACTGAATTAGCATTGGGGTTCGGCCATGGACCCCTTCCCCCAGGACCCCTAGGTGAAACAAAGATACATTTGTTTATTCCGATATAAGAATAATGTCACCTTAACAAAATAGTTTTACAGTTATAATTTAAATGTTTATTTAAACATGTTATACATATATTTTGTTGCACCAGTAAGGTAAACATTACTACCATAATAACATATAATATTAATCATAAATTGGCAGTTTAATAATAAAAGACCATTTTATATGAATGTAACCGATACATTTCATTATTTATTTTCCATATTTTGTACTTTACAGGGACAGAACTGGGTATACTGTGATGCTGTTGCAGTATGTACTAACTTTATTGCTACAGAACAGGAAACCCAAAGCTGTAGGTATTGCATCACAGACATCCACTACTTTGCTTTGAAACAGGAAGTTGAAATCATGCATCACAAAATAGACAGGAACTTATGTGAAACCCACTCAGACCAATTTTATGTGATGTTAAATACAAATTTAGATTAATTTATGTCCACCAGCTGGCAAATAACTCAGCACTTATTGCAGATGTGAAAGTTTTCACTGGTTTAATCTTATACGTTCAGTACAAGAAAGAGACTGGCTCATGTAGAGTTAGCTATCTTTGGGAGAGTAATCCACAGTGTTGTCCTTACAGCACCAGGTCACCTTCATACTATAGTTTATAAAAGAACGAAACAGAAGTATTACCCTAGAAAAAAAAACCATCAGCATTTCATGTCACAACATTATTGGTCAAGTGACATGGCAGAAATACCATGGGAACATAAAGGCAAGACACTTGACTAATAATCTATTGTCAATTACTGTTAAAGAACTAGGCCTTTCCAGGCTTTTACGGGAAGGCTAGGGAAAACGTACCCAAAATGTACTTGAAATACCATATCAGAACAAGCTCACCATAAACCACAGCTGACGGTGGACCTACTCGTTTAGTGATAAAACACCTTTTATTTGCCCATGCCCGCAACACTAATCATTTAGTACACACTTACATGTTCATCCCAGGCATGCCCGGGCCACCTAGCGAGTTGGGAGGAGGTCTCATCCCACTGCCATAATTCTGAAACAAGAAAAAAAACGGAATTCAGCTTCTACTGTATATATATCCTCTCATTCTTAGCACAAAAACTAGTCAAGCAACATTTCTTGTGTCTCAGTTCACAATGGGTTAGAACGCAAAGTCAAGTATTACCTGGGGACCCATAGCTGCCATGCCTCGTGGTGGGTTCATCCTCTGCATGGGCCCTCCCATGTTGGGGTGCCCTGTAGGACAATATGAACTCATTAGGTATAAGATTGATCATGGACAGTGGAATATTATCACTTATTTCTATATAAATCTGCAATGTTCTTATAATGTGATGTTCCTGCTTGTTTTAGCCCATCTCTTGTATTAAAGGAAAAAAATGAAACCATAAACGAATACAATTCTGGGAAACATCTATTGTTTATGTTGTATTTAGTGTTCCATTTTTACAGATTTTACTCTGAGATTCATCCAAAGGACATTATATGCAAACTGTCATGTCCCTTGATAGCACATCAAAGACAGCATTATTATATTAATTGTATTATAATGCCATGTAGGAATCTACTCCCTGGGCTCTACATTTACTGTTTTACTATACATATTAGTAAGTATGTAAAAGTGAATTTTATTGACAATTTATAATTTGAGGGTTTTATTTTAGATTGTTAGGCGTTACATTATGTAACATGGATAATTCTAAAAAGTAATTTGAATAGTAGACATCTAGAAAGATAGACAGGCACATTAAATATACTATATGTTGTAATCAGAATAAAAAAAAACCCCAGAAGTTATCCAAGTTCAACCTAAATTAGCCCTCCTAAACTCAACACGTCCTCTACGCGTCTCTATCCATACATACAGATATCATAAGCAATAGCATACTTGTTTAGAATAAATTGCATCGGTTATTTGATGTCCAAACCTATTGGCAGCATATATAGCGGAGGCTTGTTCCTGCCTCAGCGGTGAAAGTTACAAGATTCTGGGAGTCACCATGTCATTTCTAATGTGCTAATCCGATTAAAGTAAAGCTTAGATGTGCAGAGTATTGTGAAGCAAAGCTTTAACTCCCCTCAGTGACCGCTTCAGTACAGCTCCGGAGAATGGAGCTAGCGAATGAGGACAGAGCGGTCACGTTCTATAGCAGAGAGCTTCAGGCTATGTCAGACCCTCTCTCAAGCAGGCCAGAGAATACCCTGTACTCTTTAGGGTATATCTGGTTAGCCTAAGGGGGAAATATTAAACCTGTTCAATTCCAAAAACCCAATGGTATTTTTTATTGTTACAAGATGGGATATGTACTAATGAAAGGTGCATTTCACTATATCGGTCTCATAGGTGATTGCCCATATTATTACTATTTTATTTAGAAAGCCAAAAAGTCTCCACTGATGTATAACTCATACAGGTACAAAACACAAACAGCTGGACATCTGTACTCAACTTTGGTGGCTGTCAAATGAAATTTAACACGTTCCTGCTGCAGTTTAATTCACAACCTGAACATTTCAGGAAGACCCTTTGCTAGAATTGTCTAGGAGATCTGGATGTTAACATTTGATTCCCAATACAAAACACCAGATGTCACTGTCAAGGACAGCAGCATAAGGAGGATAAGGAGGAAACGGTGTTCAAAACATTTCAGGGCCCCAAGCAGTACCACTATCACCAACCCTTTATTTATTATTAAGTGACTGCTGCCTCTAGTGTTCTGTAAAGCAGAGGATTATGTCATTGTTTATTCACAAAATTCTGAGTTTACAGGAGAGTTGCAGCGTTAACCTAATATATCCATTATGTATTATTACGGAATATCCGTGATGACTATGTACTATGCAGGGACAGCTCAGACACTCTTGTAAGAGAAGCTCACCGGAGTTGGCCCTTTATCAGACAAAGTAAAGTCGGATAGCGGAAGCCACGACTATCATGCAAGATCCTGCTTTGTTGAATAAATCTCATAAAGAAGAGGGCTTGTTTACTGTGCAGATTTCGGGGAATAAACTTTAAATAAACAATTATAATATAGATAGATCGATATAGACATATATATATTTCCAGAATACATAAAGAAAGCAATGATGAAGTACCGGTAGATTAACGACATTGTATTCTATTAAAAGTCCAGAGTTTAACCGATGTTTTCCTGCAGGTAGAAAAGGGTCTATTATGTGGGCCAATTGGTTCTGTGCTTCACAGCTATTGCCAGATGCTGTACAGTGCCTCACAGGACGCGTAATGGCAATTCCTAATAGTGTCCCTTTGCTTCTCCCTCCACCTCCTTTCAAGTAAAGTTAAAGTCACCATATGGTGTTAAACCAGCGTTCAGCGATTCTAATTCATGTACTTGGGATACACTAGACAAGTACTCCTTAATCGTAAAGAAGTCCTGTCTTGGGAGTGCTCAGGGAGATGTTTGCTCTGCTCTGAAAACCAGCTATAAAACGCTGCCCTGGTTTTGGTGACATGGTAATTATCCCCCTCTCTGTCCTGTGCCTGGCACTAATAAGCTGCCAATGAAGTAAAAACTGTTTGAATATTTGCATTATTGGGTTTTCGAATGGGGGTAGGGTGGGATGGGAGGCCAAAATAATAAAATTAACGAGTGGACAACTATTAAGCATCTAAGGGATTAGGCAAGACAGTGATGTACATGATGCCAAAGTGAGAGCAAACAGAGCTTGAAGTCCGCTAATGTTACCGAATACAACTTTACATTAATCCTTAGAGCTCTGACACTATGTTTATGATTTAATCTTATGTTTGTGAACAGCTCAGCAGTTTTTAAGATGTTTTTTTAAATAATATCCGTCAATAAAACTGCTGTCGCGTTCACAATGAAAGCATACACATTCACATCACCTATACTTTTTCACCAATAAAACCACTTAAAAAGATTTCAAATAAACATTGAGCATTAGAAATATGCTAAAAACCTCAAACCATTGAAAAGTTTTACTCAGCATATAAACCTTTTCTATTTGGTTCATTACTGTAAAGTTCTCCTGGTGGCAGCTGCACTTTCATGGCTTGTTCTATAGGATGGTTCGTATAGAACAAACAAAAATAGGTTTCTGCCTTTTTCTCCAATTTGACCCCATCAGACCATCGACTTTACTAATGGTCGTCAAATATTTTTTTTCCACAACACTGACATAAGTCCCTGTGTGAAAACCACCCCACAGGACAAATTCTGTTTACTGACAACACCTTGAGTTTCTCGTATAAGAAAGAAGCAGGATGAGGTATCCCTCATTGTTTTACATCTTTAAAAGCCAATTATTAACAATGACAACACTTTGCGTTTTTGAAACTATATTATGTGAGTCATTGACATCCCAAAGACATGTTTAATAATTTGGAGAATAGTTTGTCTTCTGAAAAGGCTCTATTTGCTTTTTCCATTGGAGTTTAGAACTTTCATTGAGATCTACTGCTCAAATGAGTGACTGTCCCATTTATACTGTATTATAAATTACCATATAATTTACATTTAATTAATGAAAAATGATAACACTGGAGATCACAATTACTGCTCCATCCAACATAGCAGTGGCGGGAAGGCAGCTTTACATACTTTAATAAAATGCAACTCCCAAAGTTCCTTCCAAGTCATGGGACACATTGACCAAGAACTGAGGAGTTGTCTGTTGACTATCCTATTATATATATACTACAGGCATACCATGCTTTAAAGACACTCACAAGTAAGAACATAGATGCAGCACAACCATCCCCCTGTTTACATACTCTTGCTTCGCAAGAATGGACACATAACATCATCACACCAGCACGTCAGTTCGTCTTTCGAGTGTCTTTTAAGTGGTTCATGGTGGATATGACCTGATGAGTGCAGTGCAGTACATGCGCTGATAAGTGAAAAAGGTAGTGCTTCAACTTTAAGTACATTTTACATACATGTTCTGGACCCATTTGTGTACGTTAATGTGGGGTATACCTGTACTGCTCTTGAGTATTTACAGCAAGATCAAGGGGTATATTTTTTCAAGATTGTGTTAAGAGCCTACACTTGAAATTGAAAACCTGGACAATGAGAGCGCAACACTGCAGTGTACAGATTGTTTTTTCATAACAGGGCACTGAATGCCCAATTACCTTGTGGCCGTGTGGGGTCCATGGAGTTTGGCAGCAGCGGCTGTGATCCTGGAACACCAACAGGAGGCTGCAGGGTAAATAAAATGGTTATTCTTGTCATTAATGATAGATCCATTAATGATAAAACATTATACCTCTCTTTGCTCTCATACCTACAGTGGTCCTCTCCTTAGCCCAAAACACCTCTCTAGTTTTGTTAGCCTTTCTCTCACCCATCATTAAATAAGTTGTTCTTCCTTATCTTTCTTGGTGGGTCCAAGTCAAATGCATGGTGAATGGTTGCTTGAAACACTGACTTAATAATTCTCACCCAACTCATTAGCACCAAGGATGAGTGAAGGGTAAAGACACCATCCTGTTGCTCTGAGAAAAAGGGGGTGAAAGTCTGTGTGGGCTACTTTATGAGGTGGTTTCTGGTGGTTTGCTGGCTTGATTGGGAACTGTAGTAAACACGGACCTCCAACATTTTATTTTAATTTGGTGGGTTGCGTTACCACTCCTATAATTGTACACATTAATGTGATTAATGTGAAGGTTGAGAGAGTGCAGTTTATTATAGGACATAACCAAGCACATGTTTCAGATGTTTGACTGAATGATTTATTAGGTGGGTTTTTCTGGACAGGGATTTTTTATTGAGATTAATTACACCAATGGTCAGTCCAGATACATACAGCCTAGTGACTGCTAAGGATTTTTATTTACCAGAGTAAGCACATTGGTGGGTTGATAGGTAGATGTTTATTTCCAGTTCTCCTCCAATGGAAATTCAATGTTATTTAGGGCTTTTTTGCTAATTAACACATAGCAGCATTAGGGCCCTCTAGCAATCACACAGTAGGACATATTCACACATCCTGAGATGCATATGCCCAAAAAGCCAACACCTATACAGCACCCATATTTCTGCTAGACATGCCAAGTCTGACAGGAGAAACATATTGGTGTGCTTAAATGACATGTATCTTCTATAAGACCCCAGCTTTAGAGTCTTGTATCTTCATCAAATGGTTTTGAATAGCATGGATCAAACCCATTTAGCCTTAAATTCAGCCAATTCAATTAGAACTTTTCATTATTTTCTTCCCTATAATTTCTCACACCAACTATCCGCTTTTATGCATTAACCTGAAAAAGGCAGACCTGTTTGATAAAGATTAATGTCCATAAATATTTAAAACATGTAATCATACCTGATTTGGCATTCTGATGTTAGGCCTTGGGCCACCAGGATACCTGGGAGACATGAAGGGCTGAAGAGACAGAAAAAAGGTCATAAGAAGCATTTGTGTAACAGCTAGTGATGCAATATGATATGGGCTGGAACGTCAGAAACCCACAGACTGACAATAGGGTAACACAAGTATGTGGTGGCGGATAAATGTGTGTGTTAATGTATGGTTTGGATAGTGTGTGTGTAAGTGTACAGTGTTTCAAAGTGTGTGCATGTGTATCTGATTGTTGTGTTAGCATTTGTGTTAGTGTATGGTGTTAGCATGAGGGTGTGTGTTTGTGATTATGGTGTTGGAGTGTCAGGGGTGAGTCTAGGCCCAATGGTGCCTCAGAGAGAGAAGGACCGGGATGAAGGCCTTGTGTGGATGCATGTCTAGGTGTACTTATATTAGAGTGAGGGAATTGGTTTTAGAGCATGTGTGTTAGTTACGGGGAGAAGAGAAAGAAATACTGCACCCAGGGGCCACTAACCCTAGGCTCGCCCCTGGATCAGATGTGATCAGTCAGCTGAACCCACTGTTCATTGTGCCACGTGGTGATTTCCCTTCTAACACCCAACAACTGCCTGTGTGTAAAATTGATAATATGTTCCCACTACTGTGAAAATACACATTGCAACATTGTCCCTGTGATTAGTTGAATGTTAATTGGGATAACCTCAGTTGGAGAAGGTTATTAAATTAAAAATACTATCATAACTGTCAGGCACATGAAGGCGTGCGGGGAAGAGATTTGATTGTATTTTAGCCATGGCTGGATTAATGCCTCATTTTAGCCTTTTCTGTTCATGCCGAATAGTAATATAGTAAAATACATAGTACAAATTTATAAAGCATACCCTAATGAAGTAACCCCTGGCCTTACCTGACTGTGAGGGCCCATCATGGGGTTATTGGGGTTGTGTGGAGGAGGCTGTGCATGAGGTGACGGCTGAGAACCTGGAGGCCCCTTTAAGAAAACCAAACACACAATGATCAATAATGGTCAATAAATGGCTTACAGTGCTATGACAGCAAAGAGAGTGAATTTCTATTCATTTTTTAAAGACTGAAACATAATGGCATTCAAGAAGGTCCTATCCAAGGAAGACCTGCTGATTTAGGGATGTTCTCTTCGGAATTTATCACCAGTATACATTTCAATCTTGAAACAAGTCTGAGGCAGGGATTTAACCACAAACCCAGTGTCGCCCAGTTAGTGTACACCATCTGAACGTTAGCTATTTCTCAACACATTCCTGTAAGACTGCATATCTGGGTTTCTAACAGTGCCTGGCAATGCCTGTCATGATCTTGTAATACAATGTTGAGAACCATTATAATCCTCTGCTTCTAGTGCTCATTTTTGCCATATGCCAGGGGAGGGCTAGCAAGGGCGCTGTTCTGAGTTGACCATTTTTGGCCAATACCTGAAGCTTTTATTGTGTTCTACTTGCAATTCCACATGCATCCACTGGGTCGTCTACGGTAATAAGCACTTGTATCCTTTGCATATATTCTATATGTTCCCTTTCTGTAAATACGTTTTGGGCAGGACTGGATAGTTTATATTATTCTATGGCATAATGTTGAGTTTTGAGGAAGAAGTATTTATTTTATTAACACAATTGAATTTCTAAACCCATTTTTGTCTGCTTCGCTTAAAGAACTTTGACTTTTAGTGCACTGTGGTAAACTCGCGTCCAGCAGAGATTTGGGTCTCAAAGAAACTGGAAAGGTACGGTTACGCACATCTATGATATTACATTTTAAAGCAAAATTTGAAAGCGGAAAATAAAGTTCCCTTTTTTCTCGCTCCTATTGCTAATTGGCTAGATTGTAAAGGAAGGAGCAGCAATGCTTTATGACTAGAGAGTATGTGCTCCACATACTATTTGATAAGTCAGACTTATTTTTAGTATTTTAAATAACAATCTTTTTTCCCCTCTCTGGGGATTGGGGGGGGGACGTCTATCACAGACATCTGCTTTGAAATTGGATCCCATATAACAGGAAGTGTAGCATGAAGCCTCTATAAGGACAAAAGGGTCTGCATGAAAAGCTGTATTTGTTGTTTAAAGTGCTGTTCCACCTACTCTGCCAAATCGAACACTTTTGTAACTAAATGCCCCATTAGAAACATGTGTGAATCCCGAGTCCTTCCCACAAATAATTCCTTAAAATTTTAAATATTGCCTTATTCATAATTTTGGCTACAAACACTTGTCATGTGACACAAAAGCAGGCACAGATAGGTTATTGCCATAGAAATGAAAAAGCCTTCCCAAAAGTTTCAGCTTCGTTGTACCAACCCTTCAGAGAAATAATAAGACTGATGAATTGGCTAGGATTTAGCAAATGTTTAGTGTTATTGGGACATCATCTTAAACAGAATGTTACACAGTTAAGCCTTCTTTGTAGTTGGGTCAGCTTTGCAAGGACTGCAGTACAATACTTAATAACATGAAAAGATATCTACACAGGCAATGACTGCTGGGTATTGATATAAGAGAAGCTGCGCTCTCACTCTGCATGCTAGTGGTCTTTGGGAACGGAGCAACTCCCTTGTAACCCCTTCTCCCTCTGGTAGAGAAGGGGTTACAGTCACAGCACTTGCTTTCATATTTAATAATGTGTCTTCCTGCAGCCTTGGAATTGACGGCCAGGGCTAATATGAGACATATGGCTCTTGCTGGTTTGTGTCTGCGAGCCCAATCCCGCTAGGTACCGGCCTGGCCAATCACGTCCAGGCAAAAAGAAGGGGGATAAATGAACCAATTAATAAAATCATTTTCTATCCAGCTAAGGAGATAAGTGCTTGGCATAGAGACACTTGCCTTCACATGATTAATACATTTCTGAAAATCCAACGATAGAGGGCACTGCCACCTTGCTAATCTCTCGCACACTGCTCCGGAGAAATGTTATTTTTTTGACAGCAACAAGTTTTGAAGGGATTTCTTCCCCCCTCCTTTTTCTCTATCTGCAGCACGCCATAAAATAACACATGCCAAAATTTTAACCAACACTGGTGCGAAGAGAAAAAGGAAGAAACATGCAGAAAATTCTTCTGTGGCTGGGGTTTATTTTTCCTGGTCAGTAGGACTAGCTCATCTATACAACAAACCCCATATAATGGCATTGCTTTAATAACCTTACTCAGAGTAAGGATCTTATGCTCCAGACTCGGACATAATAAGTATCAAGAATAGACATCTAACAAACTTATTTTCACGAAGAAAAAAATAATAATTTCAAAGAGAGCAAGCATGAATTGTCACATCAAAATGTAGTTTACTGCTCACGGAATTACACAAGGAGACTACTTACATCCGCCTGACATTGAAACTCTGCCTTAAGACATTCTGTTAACCCTTCTATACATTTGTAACTGCAAGGCCTGAGAGAGTCCCCTAAAGTATTTGTGCACATTAGATGTTGATAGAAGCTTGGGCTTATCCAACAGATCAGGGAGTGTAACATAGGCCAGCAGCCTTGGGGTGAAGGGAAACCCTAAGGCTTCTTGGTGCACAAGTGGGGCCTCTGTAGCCAACTCTAATTACATCTGCTGCTAATGACTTCTGCAATTACCAGGCATGTAGAAGGAAGATGATATATCATCGCTGGCTTGTATCTGGCAAAAATGGAGCCATGCCACTATTTGTTTCCTCAATATATCTGCACATAACTGAGTGCAGATTCCATACGTGCGCAGACACATGTTTTGAGACAGATCCATTTAGATCCAATAGACAATTTGCCTAGAAGAAACACCTGCTGATGCCAATGCCTAACGAGAATCATGTCCACCAGTCAACACTCTATAGACATATTGACATGCTGATATGTTTTACTGTCAGCAGCAAAGTTTCCCTTAGTACTCCTCTATGTAGCACCTCTGACATACCCTCATATACATACCTGGGAACTTTATAAATGAGGTGATCCTGAGACTCTTTAAATATTAACCCTTTAGTCTCACAACATGCAGATTCTATGTAGCCACTAGTTTACTAGTGGCTACATTACTAAATTACTAGTTACTAAATTACTAGTACTCAATCTTATGGAAACCTTGACACAGGGGCGGGCTGGGCCGGGGGGCAATTGTCCCCCAGGCCGCGCTGAATCCGGGCCGGTGGGCCGGCCGGACGACAGGCAGACGAACATTCAAAGCAAGGGGGATTGAATGTGGCCGTCGTGCCAGTAGCATGATGATAGGTGTTATGCTGTACCACAGTCAATGTTTCCTTCAGTATATAATGATAACAGTTATGCTGTACCACAGTTAATGTGTGCCTCAGTATGCAATGATAAAATTTTTGCTGTACCCCTGTCAATGTTTGCCTAACCATAGAAACTATGCAGTTTTAAAATGTGTGTGTGGGGTGCCACATACAGGATCTGCCACAGGTACCAAATACTCTAGGTACGCCCCTTCGTCGTGCGGCAGTCAGGCCTGCCTCAGCTCTTCGTCCCACGTCTTAAAAGGGGTGGGAAGGGGTGGGATGAAGAACTGAGTCACGGCCATTGGGCGACGTGGTGCGTGCAAGCTGGCCACTTTAATTTCATTATGCGCTTTGGTGGCGCAATGGGCCACTTGACAAGACTTGCCCCCCAGGCCTTAGGCTGTCTGGCTAACATGCATTCAAACAGGGATATCAACCATGGCATACTAGTAGCAAAAGCGCTAAGTGTCTTATATGTTAGCACATCAATGTACAGTATAATTGAGTGATCTCCAGACTGTGACTCTAAAATTCTTACCCTGAGAGTTCCCAGATATGATTATATATGTTTAGCATCCCTAAAATCTGCATTCCACCCTTAAGAATGGTTTATATACTAGGTTGTTACTAGCTTCTGTCTCAGGATTATAGAACAGTAATTTTAATCATTATATTCTATTTTATGATTATTAAATGTTTTATAGGCTATAAATGTATTACTACCTAATACTTCTCATGTTATGTGGTTTTCTGCAGTGAGAATATCCAGAACAGCCCATGACACGTGGCAAATAGTCCCTGGAAAAAAGAAGTGGAAAAGCTTCATTTGGGATGTACTGGGGTCTACAGTAAGGGCCAAACTGGAGATAAAATATGCCCAGTAGCCAATCAATTACATGTGCGGCTGCTATCTGGATATAGGCAGCTGTTTACGGTGCTCTTATAATTTCTTAAGGACTGGATCTGCCACATGTAATGGCAGTAAAAGTGAGCTGTGAGAAATATCCCACCAGGTATTTGCCCTGTTAGCCAATCCAGTCCCCCAAGCATGTTTCCCTATAAGAATGTCCGAGTTGGCCATTCATCATGTTAGTGAATTCCTGAAATTAAACATTATTTCTCCGGGCTGTTCTTGGGCCAACTTGGCCCTTTAGTGGGATCTCTAGCTTTCAGCTTTATGTTCCTACAGTGTTTAGATGTAGACTGCAGCTGCACATAGACTTAAAGCTGCCACTAGAACCCTGCCAAGTCGAGATGAAAAGCAGCCAAGGTCTCTTTAAAGAACTCCTAAATGATAACTGTCATACATTTCAAATCAAAACAATGATCCACAGTCTACTTAGGATTTTGTGAACTTTGAACAAAAGTGCAGGACTGGCCATGCTGTGTTACTGGTAGAGTGGTGACCACATTAGAATGTCTGAAGGGCTACTAGTGTGTTAGAAAGGCAAGGCTTTTACATAAAACATAGAAGTGATATTCTCAATGTATAAAATGTCTCCAGCAACAGATAATCAAATATACCATGGCCCTTGTCTAAAGGAAACCTTGTATATTTTGAATATACTCAAGCAGATCTTAATTTTGTTACTCTCTCAAAGGGGTTGTTTTCCACATGTGCCTCTCTCAACAAAACAAATCCTTCTGCAGGTAGGCAAAAACACATATTTCTGAATTTGCACCAGTGACCAGTAGTCGATCTTGCTAAATCATTTTCTGAGGATACATGTGTCTTAATTATATTGTTTGGTGGGATTCTCAAAGCCACACGTGATACAAGAGATATATGCAGTTGTGTGGTTACACTGTTATGGGGATATACTGCGCAGCTGATTTAAGGAGAAACAGGAGCATCTTTGTCGGCAACACAGATACTTTATGGTTCTAGAGATAAGAGTGCTTGATATCAGATGGGTTCAGAATCCTATGTCACATCTGATTACGATGAAAGTTTCTAATGAACACAGGAGCAAGAACTGGCCCCAGGATATTATACATCCAACAAGAAACATTTCTGAGCTGTCAAACAAAACTCTGTGTCTTAAGAAATGAGCACTGTGAATAATTACTCCCCAAAAGAGGTTTGACTCATACAGAAGAGCGTAACATTATGTTCCATATGAGTGCTAATTGCCAGAAATTCTTTGTTAATGCTTATTTATCACTTCCAGGCTCTTTTTTTGAGTAGAGTGATGCCCAAGGCCATGTGTTCTACTCAATGCAGAAGGCATAGAAAACCAGCACTGCTCACAAAATAATGGGAACTTAATGGGATCACATATTTGTAGTGTTACTTCACAGATGCTGAGCTCATGCATTGCAGGTAAATATTTTTTTTCTCCTATCCAAACTGACTGGTACCCAAGATAACTTACCAAAAGAAATGTGAATATAAGAACTCAAGAGTTTAACTAGAGACATACAAATTTCTTTCTGCAAACTTTACGGAAATGATTGATAAAGTAATCAGTACACCGAAACCAAGTGTAGACTTGATATTATGCTGGTTTTGGAACAAATGCCAGTCTAATGCAAGTGTGAGGCAAGGGATACAAACCTATGCAAGAACGCAATGATTAGTTTTAGATGCATACCTGTTCAAACTAAAGGACAGAAAATAAACTTCTCAGTGCAATCTTTATGCATGCCTTTACCTGATTTCTCAAATACAATTAAAACTCCCTTATTTTTAATTGTGGGAAATAAAGTAGAACTGGACTTCACTCCTTAACTTAATATTTAATGTTTGCATAAAATATGTTCAACGTCCATTAACATTATCATGAGGCTGGACAATTCTAAACTGTAATTAGATGTAAAAAGATTGAACTGCATAGGCATCAATTTGGTGATACCTAATTAAATTATTAATGTATTGACAACACAACTAATGCAAGACAGGGGTAGGCAATGTGTACTTTCTCTAAGGTAACTTGCTCAGGTCGTTAAATATTTTATGAAAGGTGGTTTTTGACCGGATACATGATGCAGCAACTGCTAGGAAGTGGATGTTAATGGAAGATTGGAAATCTCGTGAGACAGATACAAGGAAGATAAGGATAAAGTCAGGAGGAGAAGGGTACGAGGTTACGATGACAGGGCTTATTTTCAAAAGGCTCACAGTTCATTGGCAACTTAGTTCTTTCCAGGGCCAGCTTGTCAAGGGTTGTAGTTAAAGGATATCTGCGTCTTTGGCTTTATCCTAGGTAGAGATTCATATATGTTCCTCGTCATATACCACTGGTTAGGGAATCTGGTATCCTTTGTTTTGGAACTGGACATTGTTTTTAACAATGGTTTGAAATATACTGTATATTTCCTGCAGCATTAAGCATTAAATTATCATATTCTACACCAAGGGCCACTAACGTCTAAAAACGATTCAAAATAAGCCTTCACTTTCCAAACAAGTCTTAACCATCAGTATTCTCAGATAAGCAAGACCTTTAGAATCTATGGTCTTCACCTCCAGGAGGATTGAAACAAAACATTTTCATATTAAGATTATTATTTTTTTTAAGGTAATGAAGTATTTATTTCCATTTTAAACCAATCCTGATTCTCACATAATATAACGTTTCAGACAGCTGCACATTACTCATGAGTACGTGTTCTAGTTCTGTTATCTTGGAGTGATCTACTAGACAAACATCCTTATCATAGTGTCTTAAACAAGTAAACAACAGAATGGCACCGTCTTAGTGGCATAAAGAATCAGCTAAGTGTGGTGCTTGAGCAAGGAAAGACACTGAAAATATCATATGGCCTTCCTTTTCTGGCTTAAAAGAGACTTCACTCATGCTGCCCCAAACCTGTAGAACTCACTTCCACCTAACCTCCAGCTTTCATCCTCCTTCTCCATATTCAAGAAAAATCTCATATCCCAATTCTTCAGAGAAGTGTATCATCTTTTTAACTAGATCTTACCTACAGCTAATACAACTCACACCATTTCTTCCCTTTCTCAATAACTGATGTTTCTCATCACCCCATTCCCTATGGATTGTAAGCTTGCAAGGGCCTTCTTTACCTAATGTATTGGTTTGTCTTAGTCTATTCTAGTCTTGTCAATCCCCTTGAATATATGTATTATAAGAAGCACTGCATAAATTGTTGGCGCTATATAAATACGAGCTAATAATAACAATAGGCTTACAAAGAAAAAAGAAAGAAAAGAAGCCAGTAACGAACTTAACAGAGGTAGAAATGATGCCAGACTAAAGAACATTCACTGCTATCCAAAGATTCTACTTCCTCACTTCATCCTTTGCATCTTGCCTGTAATTACATTTATACTGCAGTACTCAATCCATTAAGTAACATGTGTAATTAGATATATAGACACTAGAAAAGTGATGACTGATTAACCTCCCTTACTTTGGCCATTTTCTTTACACTCCAACACTGCAGGATGCATGTCACTTGGCAGGCATTGACACTTTTTCTTCCAAGATGAGCCACCATGCCTTGTGACCCACTAGCTATGCATTCACTACTTACACGCCTATACGTGTGCAGTATAGTTTTCCTAATAGTCTTAGAGTGGTAAAGAGCGGTAAAATAGGGAGTCATTGCCAGGATAGACATAATACTGTAAATACCTTCTGATCAATCATGTACAATATTTTGGCATCAGTAGGTGTTAAATAATTACATGATATATTACGTTGATAGACATCATCTACATCTGGTATTTAAAACAGGATTCTGCCTTGAACCATACTCATGTTTCGTTCGGATAATTAAATTCATCCAGAATACCCCCATCCCATTAAGCGGTTTCTGTAACAGGATACACAGAAATATGGGAGCTGATGACAGAAAAGATTTCAACAACATGCTTGCCTGCTTTTACCCACTTCATTCTTTCTATTGCATGGAAGACTCTGAGTGCTTTTAGATGCATATTTGGCTTCAGATTCAAGTTCCAGAACATCAACCAATGTAGTCAGTAATCTCAGACATATTAATCTATGGTACGTTTAAGACAGAATGTGATAACAGATAAAAGCCATTTGACCAAATTACTCATGTAAATCATCTAAGCCATATTTGAAGCTACCAACAGAGTGGACATCCACAAACAGCTGGTGCCCATCTGGTGACATTGAGTCATTAGTTCATGTCGGTGATAAAAGGTAATTATTAGGTAGGTACATGAGAGATGTATTGAGACATTAAACTACTACCGCCATAGGGAAACTAATTTGGTTCCTGTAGTCACCATGCTACTATTAAAACAGGTTTTGAATATTAAAGGGACAGTCTGCCAAACAGACTCACCAAAGATGAATACATTTTATTAAGTAAGTACTTTAATATGAAGGCTGCATCCCTACTGGCCTGCGGCTACGTAGCCCCATACGGAACAAACTGCGATGCACTGTGGGTTCTGACACCTTTCTATCACTTTTTCGGCAATTTGAGCTACAGTAGCTAGTCTGTTGGGATTGACCAGACAGGACAGTCTTTGCCCTCCATGTAGCCCGCTCATAACCCTTGTCGCTGGTTCACTACTTTTCCTTCCTTGGACCATTTTTGATAGGTACTGACCACTGCAGACTTGGAACACCCCACACGAGCTGCCGTTTTGGAGATGCTGTGACCCAGTCATCTAGTCATCACAATGTGGCCCTTGTCAAAGTCGCTTAGATACTAACGCTTGCCCATTTTCCTGCTTCTAACACATCAACTTTGAGGACGAAATGTTCAGTCACTGCCTAATATATCCCACCCACTGACAAGTGCCATGATAACAAGATTACCAGTCTTAGTCCATTCACCTGTCAGTGGTCATACTTATATATATGGCTGATTGGTGTATATATATGACTGAAGACTACAAAATTATAATTTTTCCCACAGCTTTCCAGCTATACTTAATATACCTTTGGGTGACAAAATTCATTACTTCCTTGCTTATCTGAAACCAAAGGCATGTATATCACCCTGCTAATTACATGCTGCCATAATTCCAGGGAGAAAGTGGCTTAATACAACTCAATTATTACGCGGTATGACATTGAGAGATCTCTCAGCTACCGTACATCAAATAAGCATATGACCGCTCATTTATTGTTGGTAATTAAAACGTATGTTGTGAAATCCAATCCATTAATGATGTATTAGATGTAATAAATAGTATAGACACCGGCAGCATGGCAGAAGATGAGGATTAACATGTTTTCCTTGTCTATTTAACTTTTCCATGTGGAAATGTTTTGGTCTAAGTTGACATGTCAAGGCTAACAGTGACTCATTGAAAAAGATGATTCCAATGGCCAAAAGCTCTGCGACTTGCTCTACCACAGTTTGCTTAACTTCACATTGCAAATGGTTGGCTATGACATCATGTTAATGTTAAGTTGTGTGAATCTGTAGTTTTGACTTTATGTATTTGTTGTTTTTCATGGCCTCATTGTATGGTACACATATTAAAAATACAGAACATTACAAATAGAGGTAAGTATGTTTAATGGGGCCCTAACTTTGTATAAATTAAGTTATACACCCTACTTGATGAAATGCTTAAATGAAAAATGTAAATTAAACAAACTCGGTGTAATTCCCACGTAAATGTGACTCATGCACATAGATCTACATCACTCGTCCCATAAGCATTACTTTTTCTGGCTACAGACCGGAGCTCACATTTTAGAGCCAAACTGCAAATACCTGCTTTCTAAACTTTCCAAACCACACTTTGCTCCCCCAGGACACCGAACTGCACTGTTCCAAGCTTAGCTAGCCTACTTCAAATACCACTCTTCGTGCAGAGCTCTGGCTCCCGACACACATCTTAAGCTGATACAGCTGTGGTTCTTCTAGGTATTTTTTTCTCCTTAAAGTGGCAGTAAACTTTAAAATCCACTATGGCTTCTTCGGAATCAATGTCCCCAAAATTTAGAGAAGGCAGCTTGTACTTTTCATCTGGTTGGCCAGCACTGCCTGGTTGCATGAAGTGATCCAGTTGCCGATTAGCATAGTGGACTTTAACTAGCAATCAATAGTGAGAGAAAATCATTTCATTAGGACCTGGCTACAGGTGATGTATCTGCAGCGCGGACAGGTACAGAAAATAGTGTTTCTTTGTAGACACATCAGATTTTCAGAAAATTCCAATGGCAGATTTACTGGTGTTTCAGCATTTTCAAACTTTCACTCCATATGTGAC
This sequence comes from Spea bombifrons, assembly GCF_027358695.1. Classification (NCBI taxonomy): domain Eukaryota; kingdom Metazoa; phylum Chordata; class Amphibia; order Anura; family Pelobatidae; genus Spea; species Spea bombifrons. The sequence continues at coordinate 82,269,704 of NC_071087.1, forward strand.
ATCACATAGACCTCATGGACATCAGTAATAAAAACTAATGTGTATGTCATTGCATATGTCATAAATAACTTCACACCCTCTCATATCAATGATTAGGCTATTCTGGACCAAGCTTCAGCCAGGTTTAACTTCTTTTTAGGGTCGCCATTGCATGTCTAATGTCTCCTACACAGACCTTTTATTTACTTAAGCATGGGGAGGACAAAAACAAAAGAAGATCTATTCTCTGTCCTTTGAAATGTGCAGAATCAAACAGTTGATGTGCACTTTTTTATTTTTACATTTACTGTATTTGATGTTGATACTGTATTTCTGGGTCACACCACTTCATTGCTGTGTCTATCATTTCATCATTACATTGCAAAGGGCTATTTTAATACTCACTAATAACTAAATGCAGCATTAAGAACATCCCCAACAATACATTTTGTTTTACACACAAGAAAAAAAAAACCTCACAGAAGTCCAAAATAATAATAATAAAAAGTTAAAACTCGCTAATTAGACACAACGATTAGCACTACAATGAGGACAGGGAGGACGACAAACGAGATAAGGATGGCGAGTATTTTAAGTTTCTTCTTCTGATCCTGTTCAGCCTTTTGCAACTGTTTGAATCCTTCTTCTGTTTTTCTACATGACTGTTCTATGTTATAGTCAATTCGTTCCAGAGCACCCTTCCAATAAATAATTCCTTATCATGTTAAAGTTTGTCCCATTCATAGTTTTTGCAAGGAACACTTCATTGTCATGTGACACAAAAGCAGTCACTGGTAGGCTGTTGCCACAAAAAAATAAAATACTTTATTAATAGTTTCTGTGTTTGTTTTTATGAGATGAAACCTCCACGGAAAGGAATAAATAGTGTAAAAGGTTTGTCAAAATAGAAAGACACGTTTAAGTCATATGGTAGTGTAGTAGATAGACACAAAGATCATTTATTAATCATTAACCAATATGTTCATTTGTTCCTTTAAAACCTGTGCACTTTACAACACTTTTCTTTGACCAAATTATCCTTATTACCTAAGAGATTGCTGCTCTACTGAAGAGGTGTAGTACGCTGAATATGGCAACATACGGAGGACCAAATGAAAACCCATTGCTAAACAGGATTTTATTGGATTATTTGAGTGATATCACAGACTTCGCTATAGCTGTGCCTTGTGTGATTCCTCATGTGTAATAATATCTGAATTGCAGCTATTTCTCTCTACTATTTTTCGTGTTCAGAGTCATTCAAGAGTGAGCATTCAAAGAAATCTGTTCTTTTCCCCTGCTCCTCTCCCAGTTCCTCTAACCCTACGGGAAGTAGACGCCAGCCCATTTCAGCATGATGGCTTTTTACAAGAAAGAACTTCGAGCCTCTGATCTGCTTTGAAGCCAAGTCTGGTTAGCAGGGGCACCACTTCGTAACTGGAGAGGTAGACTGATTCAGTCCTGCAGGAACTCAAACTCAATAGAAAAAAATGATCCTGTGTTATTTAATATATCAGTGTGACTTTAAACGGGAAAATTGGTACTGGGCATGGACAGTGGTCATATAAATTTGACTCAAGGTGGCGTTATTAAACACAGATCCTTAATTAACATAAATTTCAGGGTTAAAGGCACAATTTTGCACATAGTTGACAGGTAGGTTGGTCATATTGGCCATGTTTTCCAGGACACATAAATGCTGCCCTGAACTAAGGGGGTGCATAAACTCATGGACAGTCTTATTTGTTACTTTGTTTTCTAACATTAATACATATAGTCACGTCTGACTAACAATATAAGGACAGCCACAAAAAATTAGGAATGCAGTTGGGTCAACCAGTGATTCAGCCATTTGGTTTATCAAATATTTTTGATCACGGCATTTACATTTCAGTCGGAAGGGAATGGTTTGGATAAAAAAGCTCCTGTTGTGAGAATTCTATCTCTGAAAAAAGCTTTTGATCTAACATAGGCTGTGTTAAAGAATATCTGTCCCTTTCTTCATCTTATATTTTACAGTTGAATAATCACAGCCATCTTGACTTCCTGTTAAAAAAATAAAAAGCACAAGCAAGGTAGTTTTAATACATTTGTTTTCTCACGGGAAACGCCGTGGAAGGGACAGCTTCTTTTTGAGTGACTGTGTGGTTCACATGCCCTGTACGCAAGGAGGGATATTGTTAAAACCTGTCTTTTAAAGGTTCAGGGCCCTGACGTTCAGAACCAATGCGAGCACATGGTGACCTTTGTCTATAACACCCTCAAGCAGAAGCAGATGAAATGCACGCCTCTCTTAGACCTAGCCATCTTTTTTTTTTTTCCTCCCTGGCTGCTTCAGAAGCTGTTAACAATTAAAGAGAAATGGTTCCTGCACAGAGAGAGAGAGAGACAGAGAAGTCTAAGGGAACACTAGCAGCACCCTCCCTCCGCCACACAACGCTGAGATTTATGGCCAGCTGTGCTGCTGAGTGGAGCTGGAAATAAAAAAGATGGAAGAGGGGGCCCACATACTTAGAGAGGGGAAATATAGATATGTACATTTGTAAATCTATCTACACATCCCTATTATTAAACCCCAAGTTGAGGATTCAGTTTGCGCAAATAAACACTTTAGAGAAACAGACACATATTTTGCTAGTCTGCTGTTAAGGATCTGTATAAAAAGTTATATAAGTGACCACTGACACAAAAAACGTACTTGCGACATTTGGATTTGTCTGGGTTTTAACAATAATCTGAGGGTAATTGGGGAGATTCTCAGGGACACACTGTCCTTCATGTTCTACTCTGATTTAATGTTATCAAACTATCTCACTAGCATATCACAGCAGAAGCCCTGCTTGAAAATATTTGCCTCCTCACATGTAAGGGTTTACATTGGGAAAAGTCTCAAGACCAGTATATCTGCCTAGGGCCTATACATTTTCTCATGTGCCATATTGTTCCTAAGGATCCTTCTAATCCCATGGTCATGAAGATATGTTAATCATATGTAAGATTATTTTGTGTTTAATTTAAAGCTCAGCAGCACTAAACACATTTCTGTGAACTGAAAAGTTTCTCCGCACACTGATTTCCACACAATTTTTGATCTTGTTTCTCTAAAGAATTTAATATACATTGAAAAGACCCAAGGCAGCCCCCTAGCCACTCCTGTAGGCTAGATACCTCTGCTCCGCCATCTTGTCTGCTGAGACACTCCACCTCATAAGGACATGTGTTGATATACTACATGCTATGGAGGGTATGCCTAGGCAGAATATGCCGCTGATATGTGGTGTATAGCCATTGCTAATGTAAGACCAGATAAAAAAAACAAAAGGTCATTTATGATTGACCAGCCATGAGAGATAGCGACATGAACAAGTGAGAAAAAATAAGTCTTCTATGGTCCTAAATGTCACAATAATGCGTATAGAAACAGCACAAATAGGTCTAAATGAAATTATGTAGATAAATTACATTAATCTTGTATGCATCTTGCTCAATTACAAAGCAGCTATCAATAGATCACAAACTTATATAATAAGAATACCCTGCACCTAACCACAACCTCTAAAAAAGAAGAGTTCCTCATTAGCCATCGCAAATGCAGGGGTATGGTGATCTAAACAACAAATGTACCTTCTGCAGATAATGTAAATTCTTAAGTAAAAATTAAGTAGATTTTACATGTTGAAATAAAGCAGGGATGCATCATTCAGAATATATCTATCCCCTGCAGTCATTAACCTCTTCCCTGCTCTGAAAAACCATCACGTTGCCTTCCCTTCTAAAACCCTGCTGTCCCTTTGCTTGTGAAGCTCGGGCAAGCATTGTCTGTTAATCCTGTTTGGAGAGGTCTCTTGCTCGCTGATACATACCCTTTGGGATACAAGAGGGCTTAGCACTGCTTGATTTAGACTACATGGCCAGTGTTTAAATGCTTCACTTGCTGAGGAAAAAAAACAGCTTAATACAGCTGTCTGAAATCCTGTCAAACAGCATTTGAGCAATGTGAGCCTGGACACTCCAAGAACACAGAGAAGCATTGATCATTTAAAAGGGACTGGATCAACTTTTCTTCTACAACATTTGAAGGGGAACTCTTACCATTTTTTATTACTAGTTCTAGTTTTAGTGTGATATAATGTAATGTGATATAATGTAGCACATACGGCTGCTGTGGCCTAGAACCTCATTGGAACTTCAAAATCTCTCTGACCGCATACCCTATGATGAGTTACAAGTCAAGAAATACACCTAATGCAGTATATATATACTAGAAATGAGGAGCATGTTTGGAATTTGACCGGCGTGAAATAAATGTGTTCACTACAGCCAATGGGTGCTAATATAGAACTATTTAATGTAATTTAATGTGTATTTTGTAGTCCAGGTAAAGGGCTGGACTGGGAAATGAGGTTTGACAAGGGCAAGCATTCCATTCCCATACCCAGACAGTAAAGAGGTACCCAGTGGCCTCGTTATAAGTTGTGATAGCTACAGAAAATACAGAGAATTGCCAGGTACGTCTCAATTTCAAATAATAACCCCATCGTTTTTAATAGTTTAAATAGACACCTATTATTTTGTGTCCTTCCTTTCCTTTCTTCCCTGTCTACCTCCCCCTGCTACAAAGTGGATGTCATGTGCTAAATTTATTGTAGTCATGGTTGGTTGTGCAGTGAAATATATCAAGAGTGCTATCAATGTAGTTGCTGAGCACTGCTGTCAGAGATGACTTCACCTTATTGATCTTTGGCATGCATGCTTATCCAGCAGTAAGTGTTGGTGTAAACACTAGGTTGGGGTGTACCGGTAAGGCTTTGCTCGCAGCAAAGCTCTGTAAGGTTAGTATCATTGATCTGCAGTGTGTTAACATTGTGCCTCCTGTTTAGGAAACAGGGGAGACACAGTCAAGATGATATAAAGCTTATATTTAAAGTGGTACTGCTCAAGGCAATCTTCTCATTTAACTCTTTCTTTCATATTAACTTTCTTTCACTTTAATTCTTTCCATTATTCTGTTTCTACCAACAACCTATCCGGGCAGCGTGTAGACATCTACGCGATTTGCGTAGATAACTTCCGCTGCAGGTGGAAGGAGGTGCGGTTAGCTGCAGGGGTTGTCTGCGGCCATCACGCAGATCTTCCCGTTTGTCAGAGATCAGAGTTCGCCTCACCGAGGAATTATCTCTGACAGACGGGGAAGGTCTGCGTGATGGACGCAGACAACCCCCGCTGCTAACCACACCTCCTTCCGGCTGCAGCGGAAGTTGCCTACGCAAATTGCGTAGCCGTCTACACGCTGCCTGGACAACACACCGTGGAGTCAGAAGCACCTGTAAGATTTTGTTTGGGGGGGTAAATGGGGGGCATAAGGCATTTCTGTAGGCAGAGTGCTCTATGATATGCCGTTTAACTCCCTTAATGCCACTCTGCCTCCAGAAATGCCTTTCACTCTGCCTCCAGAAATGCCTTTTAACCCTCTATACACCACTCTGCCTCCTTAAATGTCTTATACTTCCCTATATGCCACTCTGCCCCATAATATGCCTTTTAACCCCCTAAATGCCAGAGTGGTATATAGGGGTATAAGGCATTTCTGGAGGCAGAGTGGCACATAGGGGGTCAAAAGGCATATCATGGGGCACAGTGGCATAAAGAGGTTAAAAGGCATATCATGGGTTTAAGGCATTTATGTGGCAGAGTGGCAAGCCTGGGGGCAGATTTGCATAACTGGGGGGCAGTTTACATGATTTAACGTTTACTGGTAAAACTTTTTTCCTATAGGGTCATCTTATATTCGGGCTTTTTCTTTTTTTCCTAAATTAATATTCAGATTTTGGGGGGTTGTCTTATAATCTAGCAAATACGGTATTTAACATGTGTATCTTGTAGACTTGGTAAAGGGCTGGACTGACAAAGCAGTGTCGGCAAGGGTAAGCACCAATTTGCATACCCAGACAGTAAAGAGATGCCCAGTGGCCTCATTATAAGTTGTGATAGCTACAGAAAATACAGAGAATTCTCAGGTATGTATCAATTTCAAATAATAACCCCATCGTAATGTTATGGAACCAGAATATATCAGCAAGAAGCTGTTAGCTTTCTACCAAGTTAGCTTTCACTAAATAAGAAAACAAGACTGGTTGTTATAATCAATAAAATATACAGTGTTGCCTGTAACTTAGAGCAGCATTGCAGAGTATTCATCATTAACCTCCAGCAGCACTAATCATTGATTGATACAGGTGGAAATGCAATATAATTAAAGAAGGTACCGTACCTGAAAGAACCCTGGTGGCATGGGTCCACCTGGCATCCCATCGTTAGGTGGCATGTTACCCATCACAGGACTGGGAGCAGCAGCTGCACTCTGAAAAAAAGAAATAAAAACAGTCAGTTGTTAATCGGCAAACGTACAAGTGCGGATTGCCCACAAAATTGTGATATTTTTTAGTAGACCAATAGAAAAAGAAAAACACGAACAACTGTTTTTTAGAGTATACATTGTTGGACCATACCATTCTTACTTTAAAAAGACCAGTTAATGTGGTATCGAATGTGTTATGTCAACTCATTTTTCAAAATAAATGGAAAAAATAAAACACTAGCAAAAACGAATTCCTGTCTATCCATAAACACTGCTAACAACCAAGTCTTTCAGGTTCTCCTCTTTTTATTTAATCTGCTGTTACCCATTATACTATAGGAGGTCAGGACCTTACATGTGATGGGGCTACAGTATATGGGTTTAGAAACCCAAGAGCAATGCAGATACATACAACAGTTTATTATGTATTTTCTATAACTTGACAGCTGGCAAAATGACCTTGATGGACCTTGTGATTCTTTTTCTAAATATTCATATAGCCATCTGCATCCCATAAATTAGGGTAGCAACTTCTTTAAGATCCTTGCTAGAGGCCTCCATACAGAGTAAAACATTTCACGCATTAAAGGGTAGACAGTGGGAACAGTCTACATCAGGGCCAGGTTGCGGATGACAATGCAGCCCTGGTACTTTGCGGCCAGTGGCGGCCAAATAACGTGTGAGCAGCCGCATATTCTTGCAGAAGTTCTCGCAGCTTCTGGTCATGCATATCTAGAACAAACACCGAAAAATAGTTACCTGCGCACTATCCCAAACACCTGTGCTTATATAGACAAATGGAGGTTTTTAGTTTCACTCCAATGGCCATTAAAATGGAAGCTTGCCTGCCACGTCACGGCAAACCTCTTAGGCGAGTCCTACACTATACCATTCACCTCGCTGCTATGAGCTAAAGGTAAAAATCTCTAATGAGATAAAGAGGGGTATTCTCTTAACCCCTACACATTTATTAGCCCTTAATAGGGACCACATGGGGTGGGCGGCAGCAATAGCAACCTGGCTGTGAGATACAAAATTGAGACATAAACACACAAAAGAAAGCCCTGCGCTCAAACTCCCATCATTCTTGGGCGGCAGCAAAGGCTATAGTATTCATCAGCCCAAAATACATAGAACAAACACCGAAAAATAGTTACCTGCGCACCATCCCAAACACCTGTGCTTATATAGACAAATGGAGGTTTTTAGTTTCACTCCAATGGCCATTAAAATGGAAGCTCGTGCATATCTAGCCAACAGCCGGACACTGCATGTGTCAATAGATTGACCACAAGCCACTGAGCCACTAGGTAAATTCCCAAGCATGTCTCCAGACACTAAACCCTATTGAGCATCTGTGGGGCATCCTCAAACGGAAGGTGGGGGAGCGTAAGGTCTCTAACATCCACCAACTCCATGAGGTTGTCATGGAGGAGTGGAAGAGGACTCCAGTGGCAACCTGTGAAGCTCTGATGAACGCCATGCCCAAGAGGGTTAAGGCAGTGCTGGAAAATAATTGTGGCCACACAAAATATTGACACTTCGGGCCCAATTTGGACATTTCCACTTAGGGGTGTACTCACTTTTGTTGCCAAGGTTCAGACATCAATCTGTGTGTTGAGTTATTTTGAGGGGACAGCAAATTTACACTGTTATATAGGCTGTACACTCACTGCTTTACATTGTAGCAGAGTGTCATTTCTTCAGTGTTGTTACATGAAAAGAAATAATAAAATATTTACAAAAATGTGGGGGTGTACTCACTTTTATTGAGATAGTGTATATCATGACTAACATGCTGGCACCTTAAGGGTTACAGTATAGGAAGACAGGGTATTTTATTTAAGCATATCTTTTAGCTGAAGACATCCTCTCCAGAGGAAACCGTTTGGCAAGATTCTTAATGCTGAAGGGCGGAAGTGTTTTACCAAAGTTGTGTCCGGTTTCTATGGCAATGTCTGACCTCCAACCATTTATGAAATCTAGCACAGGAATCACATTTCTGTGATTCCTCAACACTAAGCGCTATCCTTTAATACTATGCACCTTCCTTATAGTGGAGTGGGAAGGTCACCTGCTAATTCTAGAGGTCCAATATTCTGCCTAGGGTGTTGACATTCTGACACAGTGCCGAGGAAATCATCATAATATAAGAAGGTTTCATTTTATAAGCATTATACATAAAAATAGTGCTGCTTTGTACAAAAGTATCCCCATGTACATATATGGCTCCAATACAATTTATTTTAGAGTGAGGCTTTTCTCTAGGAAAAATGAAGCAAATCATTTCTAAGGTCCATATAAGATTTATGCAAACTTTTTATATTAAAACTATTATAGTACTTATCCCATTCACCCACTCATTTGATATCAGGGCTTAATTTACCCTTAAGGCATAACAGCATGTGTCCAAAGAGCCATTTTTACTTGTACCCTTCACAGGAACCCCTTACATTTGTGTTGCTCTGTCGACTCCAATGGTCCAATATCCATTAGGTTCACTAGACATGTTAATAGGGGCCCCTGAGCATTGAGCAGCCCTGGTGTGTTAATAGATAATGTGTGCAATCTACTGTAGGCTGGTGGCAGGAGCTCAGTAGGGTCCCATTATATGACCTAGCATTACACTATGTATTATGAAAAGAGAAGCCACATAGTTTATTTTTTTTGTGTGTGCATGTGTGACCCCAGAGGATTTTAATCCTGAACACGTGTTATGGCTATGCCCCTCCTTCAAAGCCTTTTTAAGTCTTCATTTTAATTCTTCATTTTAAGTTTGGCCCTGTTTGATGTTATCAAGCACTTTGCGCAAGTTCCTTGGACGTTCCCAGGTATGTTTATGCTGAATTTATTATGCTAGTGTATAGATTCTACACACTGTTCTACAGGACTTGGCGAGGCTGTCCGGCAGCATGTACAATTCTGAGGTGTCCAGTAAAAAATGACCTGGAAGCCTTCATAAATATTACAGCTATGAGTATTATATTATCCTTCACAAACTAGAAAGAGTTCATTACAGACTGCTTTACAGAATTTCTCCATCAGAGATTGGTAGGTTGATAAATGGCTGCCAGAAATTCTTTCCAAGAAGTTCATAATACAACATATTTATCACTTCCAAACCAAAAGGGAAAAAACTATTTATGTCAAGGAAGTGTAGTGATTATTTTAAAGAGGTTTGTAAAATTAGAAGATTTACTTGCTATAATCGCAATTAAATGTTGAATTCATTAAATTGGTACCTATTTAATTTGTTTTCAATAGATATCTATTGAGATCCCCTGCATGTGTCAAAAAGAAAGGCAGAAGGTAATTCTATTGCTTTCAATGCAAGCACTTTCTGACCAGTGATTGACAAGCAGCCAATATATGAGCACAGATGTGGAGCTACAGCTTTGTGGTTTTGCTTTCTTCCTTACAAATAAAAACTGTATATTAACATACTTACAGAGTACTTCTTCATGGGTGGGGATGCATGGTACACTAGACTGTCCCTTTAAAATGCAGTATCCTTCCAAATCCCTTACTACCCTAACAATGACTAGGAACAATGAAATGCAGATGGCCAGATACTGCTCTACATGTCTACATGTTATTAGATCTGTTGCCTATAAAAAAGGATAGGGTGACATTCAGGATGCTCAGCAGACGATTGGAAGGAAGGAATTATTCCAAATTGGACACAAATTTCTACAATTTCATGTATCACAATAAGCAGATTTCATTTCTAGACACTGGTGATAAGTCACGGAAAAAATTTCATGTGTATAACTCATAAAGAAGTATTTTGGGGTGAAAAAGAAGGACAACTAAACAACAAAAACCCTCCACGCTATGAACACTCAAAGGTGCAATACAGGGACACTTTTAATGTCAGAGGTGTAGTTAGAGGTATGCGTGGTGCAGGGCTTCACCAAACACTTTATCTAACTTTTAACACAATTGCTATTTATGCAATTAATTAAAATATCTAAAATGGGAAACGTGAAGTTTTATTTACCACATTCTATGTATATGTACATTTTTGTTTATATGCACATTGTTGCGACTTTTAGTGCTATAGATCACTGTGATACACTCATATTCAGCAAACATTCTTCAAGAACAGAGAATTCAGGGGAGGAAGGAGGGACAGAGGTATTCGGGACCCAATGAACCCTCCCAATCAAAAACATATGCGAATTATGCTCCAGGTATGTTTATTTGTTGTTTCCCAACAATTGTGGCAGTAAAAGGGTTAAGCCGTTCAAAATTCAGATATCGCCTCATTGCTCCTATCACCTCCTTCCCTGCTTCCACATAGCATTGGCCAAGGGAGAAAAGTACCTTGCTCAGCAAAGCCTCCTGCATATCAATGAGCTTAGCTTCGGCAATAAGAAGGGGGAGAGAGCCGGTATGAGGAAGAGAGGGGGGGGGAGCAGTAGAGACAGCAGGGGTTTTAGGTGGGGGGGGGCAGAGACACATGGAGGAAAAAGTGGGGGATGGAAAATAATGGATAACGTAAGAGACAAGGAATCAAAGGAGGGATGCATACAATGATCTTGGATCAGGGAGAAAGAAAATATGGTGAGGTGCAAAGAATAATAAAGTAAAAATGGTAAAAATTAGGAGTGAAAGCACACCCACAAAAACGTTATGTTCAAATCCAGAGGACAGTATCTTCAACTATGTAGGAGGTAACATTCCAGATAAAAAAAAAATGTACAACAAAAATCATTAAAATGTTTAGTTGCAGGAAAAGGTCGTGAATCTTAAGTTGGATAACAGGGGTGGGTGAGCGTCACAACACCAGCTAAATCAGTGGTGGACATTAAAATGTCTCTGCTGGACCAGTTCTGGTTGTATACTCATGACAACCTGTTTAAACCTGAGATAACATGGAATATATATACTGCGTCTTCATCTATGCACTCGCAAGTGTCTGATTATTGCTTTGCTAATCAACCAGAAAAATACTCCCGCAACATTCGGTGTGGCAGAATTCCCAGACATTTACTATATTAACTACCTAGACTAAGCAAGAATATAATTTTAGTACCTACACACAGAGATATAAGACCAGTCCCTGAAGAACTAGGTGACTAGGGTGCTTGTTCCTGTATTTATGACCAAATGTGTAAAATTATCATCTACATGAATATCTTTAAAGTGTCCCTCTTCATCTTATGCCTGTATTAAACTTGTCTGCCCTCGTGTTCGGTGTGACACGGCTATTACATCATCACTCAATCGTGATCTATTGAGGGACACCGCAACACGGTTTATATGTCCATGAGATGTTTTTTTGTTTAATTGATGGGATGGTATCTTAAATCACTGAAAATCACCCCTCAGATGCTGAAGGACAAACCAGCAAATCAGCGACACGAATACCTGATGTTAATAATAATATCCCAGCTGTCAACTCTCTGAAAGGTCCAGTCAGTTTGGCTCAACGAGTAAAAGGAACAGTGCTTGCAAGAACAGTATTTTGTTCGATCTTAAAGGTAGGATATATGCGTAAACATTCAGAGAGATCAGAGATGCAGCAGAGTTAAAATTCATCTCTTCTCCTAATCCCTTTTTATACCGTCCCTTGAACTTTTACAGCCCTGCTGCAGACAAACTTTGCTTGGCTCAGAAATGGAGATTTATTTGAAGTGATGGGCTGGCGGAAAACACGCTGCCAAGGTCTGTTTCTAATATGGTAAATGAAACCCAGGCATGTAAGGAGTTACAGCAGACATTGCTTCTACAGAAGGGTGTGTCTTGGCCAAAAAGAAATGGCTCTAGGTCTACATTTTTCTAGTTATGCGAGGAGCAGCTTAATCGCATGGACACAATAGACAACAGAAGATGAATAAAGGATGCCGCGTCTTCTCCGTCACCTAACTTTGTTTCAGTGAATGTATGCTGTATGTAAAGCCGAGCGGATTTTACGCAGGAGAAAAACAGAGAAGCAACTGTGGCTTTTTTATTCTCAAAGTACGAGACAATGCAGAGGGCAAAGCGGCAAAGATTTATAATGTCATAAACCAATATAAAATTATGCACATTTTCCTTCCCATTCTGTGACAAATGCTAATCATTTTATATAGAACGTAGGTGAGACACCAACAGGGTCACAATTACACTACTTATATGACATTTAAACTCCTATACATTGGTACAAGCACTGCTCACATTAAAAAGGTATGGGTTTCAGATTTCACTACTTTGGAATCTATTCCTGGAAATGGCTTAAGCAATATGATGTAACAATGTCCTCATAATAGTTCAACTGTACTCGAAATACAGCCTGTAACTGCTACTAAATTCTTTATGCTTGTATATTTCTGTTTCTTGGTGAACTGGTGTCCTATGTGGACATTTTATTTGTATGACCTTCCAGCTTAATATATTTAGTTAGAAAGTAGGACAATCCTCAAATATATAAAGTTTGGCTTGTTATTTAGGTTACACCTTGCTTTACCAGGGGCAAGATGTAATAGATTCTGACAATTAAAGGGGCACTCTAGCCATCATTTGCACTCTGCTGCTTACGATAGCCGAGAGGCGTCTTAACATTTATGTGGTGTACCTTTTCCAAATACATGGTGGAAATTCTGCACAATCCCACTAATGTGCATTTGCAACTTTTCCCATCCCACAGCTACACTATATGGCCAAAAGTATTGGCCTGACAATTACACCAACAGGGGCTTTTATGACATTGCATTCAAAATACATAGACATTAATATGTACTTGGTCTCCCCCTTTGAAGCTATAACAACTTCCACTCTTCTGGGAGGGCTTCCCATAAGATGTTGGAGTGTTTCTGTGGGACTTTTTGCCCATTCAATAAAGCATTTGTGTGGTCAGGCAATGATGTAGGATGAGAAAACCTGGGTTACAATCTCCACTCCAGCTCATCCAAAAGGTGTTCGATGGGGTTGAGTGCCTGACCAAAAGCTCTACTGGACGTATGGGCAAAAATTCCCACAGAAACGCTCTAAGATCTTGTGGACAGCCTTCCCAGAAGAATGGAAGCTGTTATAGCTGCAAAGGGGGAGACCAACAACATATTCATGTCAATGTATTTAAAATGCAATGTCATAAAAGCCCCTGTTGGTGTAATGGTCAGGTGTCTCAATACTTTTGTCCATAGAGTGTATTTTATGTACAGGAGATGCGTTCAGCTCCAGAGCCGGCTTGATGAACATTGCGGCGACACCCCCACCAGAGTGTGCAGATAAGCGCCAACATTGATTTCACAAGTAAGTATGAATTCTCAAATAATTTGGCAGTTTGGAATTAGCAGACTGCAAAAACCATAACATCTCAGAGAGAACTGTACAAAGATGGCACAATCCAAATGACAAGATGCATGATGGGTATTTCCGCTTCCGGGGGGGGGGGTTATTTGAAATTACTGTGAAGGTACATGTTTGTCAATAGACTTCAACAAATACCGTAGGGAAAAAGATCAGCAATCGCAAGGTGACCCTGGGAAATTTGCCGTAACATGGTGATATGAGACACATTCAAGATTGAGGCACAAAGTACAATTTATTTTGCTGTGGAAGTAACCAGGCCAGTTTTGGCACAAGATACAAAGCCCTTCAACAGCACTAGTAAGAAGTTTGATCTTCCTATAATCATATCAACAAGACCAAAGTGACCTTCAACATATCAAAAGAAGCTACAGTGGTAGTCAATGGAATTAAAGTAGAGTAAGCCAGCAGAGACCTTAGCCAGCTGATATCAAATGACTTGAACATCAAGCAAAAGCTCACAGGAAAAAAGGTTTGGATAACGTCTGGCAATATTTTGATACATAACGAAACATAAGGAATCTATTTTTTGTCAGCAACAAAAAATGTTACAATACAAAATTCATATTCTGCAGGTAACCATGGTACTGCCAACTAGTATACTGATGATTAAACACTATTTATAGTCTAACACGGTGGACGCCAAACCTGCAGGCCAAGGACATCTTGGAACCCTGAATCAATTCCAGGGGGTTCACGTAAAATCTTTTCTATAATTTTTTTTTATATGTGACTGGCATCATTGTGTGGGGTAATCTTATAAAGCAATCTTTATTCTTAGGTTACGGAGCGCTGGTGTATCTTGCACCTTCTTGCCATGCATTGGAGCAGACCCTGATCGTTCTTCACATCCTTATTATATCCTGTATAATTCACATCATATACTATACATATCCTTACCATATCTACAAAACACTAGGCCCTGTCTGGGGAGAATGTTCTTTCTAAACATTAATTAAAGTGTCAATGTAGTTAACATCCTAATTATCTGTAAGCTTGGGGAACACATCATAATTCATAGGCGGCTGTCCTATAAGTTCTTTGAATTATTGTTATATATCTATTTGAAAATTATACGAAACATTGTAATGTTTTCTCCTTTGTTACATAAAGCGTGGACAGATTTTTTTAGTGAGAGTTTAGACGTGAGCTAATATTACAAGCTAAGCACTAAAATATGCTTAATTTTCTGATAGGTCTGAAGTAAGCTGATGAAGTTCTTCTCTCTCTGCATATGTATGCTAACATACTATATAAAGTGCTAGTGTATGACTACAACCAAATCTCTCCTTAAATACCAACTGGACACTAATGAAATCTATATACAGTGCTAGTGTATGACTACAACCAAATCTCTCCTTAAATACCAACTGGACATTAATGAAATCTATATACAGTGCTGTAAAAAAGTATCTGCCCCTTACTTCTATTTTTGTTTATTTGCCACATTTAAATGTTTCAGATCTTCAAACTAATTTTAATTTAAGACTATATTCTCCTGCTATTCTCCAAGTAGGTTCCCATTAAAAAGTCTATATCTATATATATATTGTTTCTGACATTGTAAAGGCATTAGTGTTTGAAAAGTGTTTGATGCTTCGTAGGAATAACTAACATGTAACATCTCCAGTAACCAGCACAACAGAGGCCTAACACAAAGGACAAATCCTTTTAACATAGGCACATTCACTAGATGGCTAGTTACACACCGGTGCATTTACACAGCAGGAGCAAGGGGTGGGAAGTGAAATCTCAAACCTTGGTGCCTTCACCAATATTTCTCAAAGATTAGCAAGTATACTTATCTGAACATGAACCATTTATACCTGGTGAGGAGAAGTAGCATGGAGCCCACTCATTCTATGGCCCAGTTCCAGCTGTTAGCCTATACTTAATATCTATTCCATACCCTGATTCTACTTAAACAGCCAGACCCCATATACTATGATTTTATTACTGTGGGTATACAAAGTCTTACAAACCAATCTACCAATACTGCCACATGCTAGGTTTCCACAGAACCTAAGAGACAGTCAGTGTCTCCAAGGTATATTCTTTGTACCGACCTATTATCACATGAGGCAAATTTTTTAACAAAGTTTTACATTCACAAAAACATTACAAGAATTGTAAACTAATGAGGAAAATACAGTAACCATTAATGCTAAAAAAGGAGTGTAAAAAAATGTGTCCAAAAATGTAGGAAGTACTGGACTATAATGCCATTAACTTTCCAGGAAGGGCCACCAGGAACTCTTCGGGGGAGTAGCTTCATGTGAGGGCTTGGCTAGCCATGTGTGGAGATGGGGCTAGCTGCCCATGGAGTGGGTAGATGTGCAAATGGAGGGGCTAGGCCCAGATACAACTGAGTTAACTAACCCAGAGACCTGGGGAAGGGGAGCTTCACCTGGAGACTCTGGATCAAACCTATCCCAGGTATGGTCATGACGGAGAATGATAGAAGCCTTCTACTGCAATAATCTTTTTTAGGGAGCCAAGTTCAATATAAATATCATTATATAAAGACATGAATAGACAGCACTCAAAAGCCAGTTGGCATAAAAAAAATTTTATTTACTGTAAGAACCGGGAAGAACATAAGGAGTCAGTACTGGAAGGGTTAATCTGCATCTAGAGAGTCATTTGCAGAACGACTTTCCTGCTTCATACTACAGGGTTGCTATGACGACCATGGCCCCGGCTGGCTTTTCCGAGAGCTCCCGTTCAAACCGGCAGCCCGTCAATCACACAGTGTCGAGTTTGTAGGAATTAATAAACCGCACAGAGGAAAGGTGATTAAAGGCATGCAAAATGTTTTAAAATTCAATGTTTAAATGTTAATAAAGCCATTTCAAAAGTTAAAGATGTATTAACGGACGTCCGTTACATTTTCCTATTTTCAACTTGTGTTTCATATTTTACTTCAAAAATGCCATAATGGAAAGAGAGGGGTCTATGTTGAAAAAAAAAAAATTAAGGTTCAAATATTTCCCCTATTGACTGTAACAGATAATTACAATCATAAACTAAAAATATAATCACTGGGTATGCTGTATGCTCTTTGTATTCTCTACAACTTCAGAGTACCCAGGGGGGCAAATTTAGATGCATTTGCAGCCCACTTGCTTTTATATACATCACTAGCGCAACGTATAGGTATAATTTCATACCCGAATCCGTGTTTGTCATCCACACTTTTGTGAATGACAGTTCTGCTTAAACACATTAGCTTTGCATTTGATTCCCAAAGAAGAACAGTAGACTTCTATCTTAAGTAAGAAGGTGGTAGATAAGTGGAACAGTCTTCCAACAGAAGTGGTAGAGGCTAATGCAGTGAGGGAATTGAAACATGAACGCGCACACTAGAAGGGACGACTGGTTCTTATCCGCCATCAAACTCTATGTTTCTGTGCTTCTACATGTTGGATTACATCCTAGAGTCTTCCCAAGTATTAATAAAGCTGTGAGGTACACCACAGATCCAGTTTACTTAATTATTTCAACTATAAGCTAACTAGTAGTGTTTTTTTTACTGCTGTCTTTGGTTAAATAGAATCCAACAAGAAGGGTCCTGTCTTTACTTTAAGGAACAGTAAGAATGGCTGTCTCTGTTCTTAATTCCAGCCAGTGAAGTCTGGAACACAGCCCCTCTAGCAGAAAACAGGTTAATGAACTGTACAAGCTGCACCCTGTTTTTTGCCTGTGATAATCCATCAGCTCTGAAAAAGGACCATGTCCCTTAACATTTTACATCAAGCCTGCTGGGTTCGCTCTTGTGGCTAATGAGCGAGTAATTGAAAGGAATTGATGGGACTAATTAGTGATGCACCATGGAAAAAAAGTAGGGGTAAAAACCTAAATACAGTATATAGGTAGAACGCACTAGCTGACATTTGGCCAAAACAAAAACTGTTAAAGGGATGCTAACACCTATGGGAGATCACATCTTATTCAACTTTGTTAACGGGGAGAAATTGCACATTTTGGTCATATACTCCTCACACGCTGGAACTTGTAAACCTTACAATTGTGTAATAATGGTTCCAGAACTGAATGCTGGGACATAGGCAGTGATGGGGTTTGAAGGACAACAAAATGAAGAGGCATTACTTTGGACAATGGACCTAAGTTGATGTCTACGTCTATGGACCATTTTTGCACTTTTTAAATAAGTGCAGATGTTGAGACACCGGGGTCCGCAAACTGAGGGAAAGTTGGTGGCAGCTGGCAAGTATGATATAGGCGTCGTTAAGTTTTCTGTATGTTTACGCGATAACACCGAACATAAAAGTTACTGTCCCATTGCTACAGCGTCTTTACTGTGTTATAGCATATAGCGTATGTGTAAAGTGTGTGTTAATGTGGTCGGTGAACGTGCCATGTTGTACCTGGCCATTGTGTGATAATGTTTATGAATGCTGATTGTGTAGGTAGTTGTGGTGTGGCTGTGAGCACACAGGGCTGACATTGAATGCTGATTAATCATCCTATGACCCACTAAACCAGCGCCGGGAGCCGCCCCCAGCATTTATCCAGTAGTAATTTCATTTATAGAGCTTGACATATTACAGATGGTTCGAGTCCCAAGTACAGAGGTGTTGCTTAGCCTAACCAATAGTACAAATTAACCAACTGCAACTCGCAAAATTGCTTAGCAACTGGCATTAACCCCTATAATACCGCTTCCTTAAACATCATATTTAAAGAAGACTTATTACAGTTACATATTGATTTACAAAGCTCCATCACGTTCCACAGCCTTGTACAAATCTCATGGTCAAATACACAGCATCGTTACATTTTGAAGTTCATATATATACATACATACAGAGATACATAGGTCTATTTTTGGCATGTGGCAAGTGACAAACACACTAGATTAGTGATTTTGCGTGCTTTAGTACAATTCTAATTCAACATCCACGTTTAAAAACAATTTATGACATTGTGATAAAGAATCTTAAACTTGTACCAATGTTCTGGCCATACAGTTTTAGGCTCTAATATGCAGAGGTGAAGGACGGAAGGAGTTAAAGACATCCCCATATGTGACCCATATTTATAGGAGCACTGAAAATTTATACCGCTCTCTGTGCTGTGACCTACAAAGAGGATGCGAAAAGCCAGAGTCCTCATGGCTCTAAGTTAACAAAAACAGATTAGTCTATTTGCCGTTTTAAATCCCCCCTCTTATAGTTCAGCAAAGCCAAACAGGAGATAAAATGAGTGACCTTCCAGTGTGAAGACAGCAGCTCAATTGAGCTGAAGGTACATGAGATGTGTCATTTATGTGACACAGTTTATAAAAGAGATGACATCTGTTGCCCAGGGAAATCCAGAACTATGATACCTTCAAACGCAACATCTACAGGACTCACTTTCTGAAAAAATATTTACATATATTGAGTAAAGTAACATCACTCTCAAAAGTAATTACATATAATTATATATATATATATATATATATATATATATATTGAGTAAAGTAATATAATTACCCTTGGGGTTATTTATTTAACCCTGCTTTATCACAATAAAACTTTGTGAAAGATTCACTATGCTGTTAATAGGGGCTCTTGACCCACCACATGTTTAAGATTTATAGTGGCCAGTCGCAGGCTTGTTGTTCGGCACAATCCATTGTTATGGCATTTATGAATATGGGCACCCAAAGGTGTTTAATAAGGAAACTTTACATGTAGCTACGTCTAATTGCATATGATTGGTAAGAGTCATTTTGTTCCCTCTGCAAAAGAATGGATGGGTTCATCACTTTTATATTTTTTAGGAGCCAGCAAAACACACAACCATATCAATAGGAATTATGAAGGGCCAACAACAAGGGGCTTCTCCTGCTAGAAGGGCTGAGCTGCATGCTCTATAATTAACACACCTAAACAGGTTTAATGAATAGTATCATATCTTTGGAATATAAAGACTTCATTTAGGTCATTTTCTTTTTCTCATTATAACATTGGGGGATAAATGGGGGATAAATAGACTGTATCTCGCCAAGAAACAGTGTTTCACACCAACCAAAACTGATAGACGCAGAGCTAATTTCTGATAGGGAGGTAAAATGCAGCAACCATGATTTAGTAGAATCAGCCACTTTAAGAACATAACTCGCTGCAGCCTAAGCCATAAATAGCTACTGTCACATAGAGATGCTGATGGGCTGGGATGTGATGAGCACAGAACGCTCGCTTCTTATACCAGTTTCCGAGGCGTCTCTGGGAGGCTGGTAGTTTTGAAAAAACGGGAGATGTGTACCTCCTATTTGTGCAGGAACAGGGCATTAACCTCATGGGTGCCAACATGCTTCAGGAAGAATAGGTATAAATACAAAAGAATATAAATATATTTAGTTCCGTGGTGTGACTCTATGAACGCATATGTGGACTGCTTGCATAGGTGTGTGTATATAGTGGTCTGCTCTGAGTGTGTCATTGTGGGTCTGTGTGCTGTGTGTATATGTTTTATTCCTAATTGATTTCTATAGCTCTATCATATGCCACAGTGCTGTACAATAAGACATAACACGTAGTGCATCATAATACAATTTGGACTTCCAAAAACCAGAGGTGAGGGGATACAATCTAGAAGTCTGTAAGCTGTGTGTGTATTATCTGGGTCAATCTGCTCTGAGCATATAATTCTGTGTGTTTGTGTCATATATTATTTTTAGTTTTTGTATGGACGCCAGACTAATTACTACAACTACATACTTTTTGAAGGGGTTGTTTTTATGTGTCATACAGGACAGACAGCCTTGCTGATCATTCAGCATTTGAAATCATGAGTTATTTATACTGGTTTGTAATAACAAGTATGCCAAGTAATTTTAGAAAGTTGTATGAAACAAACAATGTATCTATTTTTTTTTTCCATTTTACGTTGTTTAAACCTTTACACAGACACCATATACTGTGGTCTCCAATAAAGATGGACACATGCTGCGTTATGTTGGTGCCCCTGATGCTGCCTCCTCAGCCAAATACTTCTGTATTGGAGATCCAAAAAGAGGCCTAGTGGGGTGGAACAGGGATATCATTCCTTTAAATAACAAACATCTGTCTTCCGTTTTGCATTCACTAGCAGTGTAGGGATGCATAGTATCATAGTAATTTGGTTAAGGTTGAAAAAACACACAAGTCAATCAAGTGCAATCCCATGGTTGAATCCTCCTTGACTCCAAAATAACAACTGATTTCTCACTGGATCAATGAATGATCTCACTGTGCTGCAGTCCCTCAAGTGATCCTTGAGGGACTGCAGCACAATATGTATCTATGATATATGCTGTTATGAGCACATGCATGGCAATGCTTAAGCACTTGAGAAGGAACATGGAATCCCACTTCTCTTCTTGTCCAGTAGTTCAATGGTTGACCTAACCTCTGACAATCAATGTCCTGTAGGTGGCAGCGTGAGATATGGTAACAGGAGAATAAAACAAAGCAGGGGACATGACGGTAACAAAGACCAATACACCACACCATTTACCAGTCCAGTATTATATACTTACAAACTAGAGATGATAGCTATCTTGGGCCACACTTTGGTAAATTTAAACAGTGAGTGCTAGGTAACACAAGTGTTCCCTGCAGTATACACAAAAAAGAAAACAAAATAAAAAGAAAACAAGTCTAAAAAATGCTGGTTATTGTAAAGTTATTGCAAAATGTGTCAACTGTATCCGCTGTAAAGTAATGTATCCTATTTAAGATTTGTTACTGAGCTTCCATACCCTTCTAGCATTTGTTCCCGGTGTAAGGGTTTTTCTTTATATATTTAAAGAAGTCAATACCCAACATTGTCACTATTTCTCAAAGGTCACCCCAAGACTCAGACTATCACATGGAAATGTGGAACTCTCATTCTTTTTAGTAAAAATAGTTTTGTTTGTCCTCTGTGTCCCAGGTTTTCTGGATTTGATTCTGTAAATAGAGTTATTGACATCCAACATTACAGTTAATACTTCACTTAGTAAATAAGGAAGTCATTTCTCTTGTTGTTAATAATGATAAGAATACGCTTAGAACAAGGGACTTGTGTGTGCTGGGTTTGAGACAATAACTTCTCCTTAATAGACCATTTTGCTTTTTGTATTTTTTTAGGGGTCTTCCCCCATGAAGTTCATAATTTAAATGGCTATTAATCCATATCCATTGGGTTGATACCCTTGTTAGCACACTGTGTATTTTGGCTATGCATCTGGGAACATGTCAGGCTAGTATTTTCTTACAATGAGGAGAAGATTGCACAGATCATATTGTGGGGGTCAGTTATTGGGATTAAAATGTTAAATATAGGCAGCATTACAAGGCCTCAGAGGCATCTATTGATATTCAGACAATATCCATTTGAAAGAGTCTGTGCCTTTGGGCAAAAAAAGGAACAGCCAGTGGAGATCAGGGCTTTTATTTTACCATCCTTTTCACTATTTAGTGTGGCGGGATCAAGAAATATGATGTCTGCCTGTAGCTTTGCTGATCACCTGCCAGCTGAACAAAGCAATTTTAAATTAGGCCAACACTTTCTCACCCTGTCCTGATATACCCTTTTGTTTGTGCATTTTGTTACTTTATTTTAAAGCGGCAGTATTTTTTTTTTGTGTAAATGACAATTATTTAAGACAAGCTGCCGTCTACTCTGAAATCCTATCCCTTGTCCTTTGTAGTCTGAAACCCTGGACACATTTCAGATCCATTCACATGTACAAAAGGTTAAATAACATATGAAATCGGGTTTTTTTTTTTGTTTTATCTTAAGAAAGGGTGACCTTTGTAACCCCCTCCCAAATGAGGAATTATTGGTGCAAAGCGGTGGTTCCCAGAGTACACCAGCTTTTTTGTTGAGCCTTTCTGAACACTACAAAATCGTATAGCATAACAGCCAAAGTACCACTCGTAAGGAGTTTGTTTCTTTATATATTTACCACAAAACACAAAATAATTGTCTCTTGGGCTTAAATTAACCGTGCTACATTACACACATACCGACTTTGTACTGTAATCAACAATGACGTTACTACCAGAGCCACATAGGCTGTAGTTGTGACAGGCATATCAGGGAACTCTCTAGGATTTGCCCGGAGACTCCAGGTAGAGCTCTGCTTCTCCGGGTCACTAAGAGGAAGCTCCTGTGGTGTGGAATGGCATTGCAGCACACCACAATGCCCGCTCACTTCCACATTAAAAATGGCGAGTATCCCGCAACGTCGGCAGGGCCTGCTACCCGCATCCCACAAGGAGTCAAGAAGTTCTCAGGTCATGGTGACAGGGCCCCAAGCCCTCTGTGAATGAATATAATGCCCATGAGCACTTGTTTAGTACCTCATACACAGTGTGCAGTTTTTGTGAATATAGCTTAAATACCTCATTTACACTTAATGCATGGTTTACACCGTTTATGTTTGCCTTTATCTTTTGTCTCAGATTGGTGGTCCAAACTGTAGTAGCAATGCATAAATGTGACACAATTGTACGATAAGTGCAAAAGCGAACATGGCTCCTGTGGCATATTGGTTTGTATAAATTGAATTAGCAGCCTTTATATGTTGCAGATGTCATATGGTGAGATTTTTAGCAAACCCCCTCTACATACCAGTATTTACACGTGAGAAAAATATATAACAAAAAAATACCATGCGCTACTCCATAGAGTATAGGAGCTTTAATAAAAGGGCATTTGCGCTCATTGTATACATGAATACAAATGTAGTGAATAGTATGAGTTACACTCAAGGTATAGCTATTGAGGTCAAAGTGAGACTTATTAATAAATAAACTTCTGCAAACATTTTTTTTAAAACTCAGTGTCGGAACAAGTTACATTTTTCACTTTAAATTATCAATTCAAAATGAGCAACAACCAAACAAAGACACACAGAGTACTGTTATTGCCAAAATATATAGATTAAAAGCTATATAAATGACTCCAACTCATGCCTATGAATACAACATTCATACCAACTGAATCAATTAATGAAGAATATAATGTATCAGTGATATATAAGGTATTAATGAATGCACAAATAAAAGTTCTGTGGTTTTATTAGTTCAAAAGTGTAGCAATAACATTTTAACATAGCAACAGGATTCCAGAAAGTTTTATGCTGTACGAGCATAAATCAGTTGAAGGGTTCTGTTTGTGCCTATTTAATATACATATGCATATCTATATGAGAACTGCTACAGCTTCATAGCAAGAAACAGTTGTATTTTTGTCTCCTGCTGATCCTGTTTGATCTCCTACTGATCTTTTGCGTGACAGTAATGAGGGTGTGAGCAGAGGCCACAGCTGTCTGTAAAATTATGTAGAGAGAGGGTGCTTCTCAGAAGGTCAGAGATGCATTTTGTATGATTACATTAGTATTTTGGAGATTCCCAGTTGTGGAGGTAACATTCCCCACCACCACATGAAGACGGTTAACTTTTTAATGGAAATGGGAGCCAAGGATACACATGGAACATAATTCTCCACTATATCCTCTCATGCCCCTTACGCAGGTCATGGTCCCCCTATCTACCAAGAGGCCACTTAAAATACAGACATCATATGCATTTTGACATTGCATGAAGGCAGACAATCTACCCAGCAGCTTGTATACTTCTTTAGCCTTACATTAGTAATATCACAGAAGTTTTTTGATTGACCTTTGTGTTTTAGAATAAAGGTTACTCCAAGTATCACAGAAAGCACACTGCCCAGATGAATATATATATATATATATATATATATATATATTAGCTCTGTGGGCAGATCTGTCTACCCTTGCATGAATGTGTTCCTCCAAATAAGATGGTTTCTTTGTTAAATACGTTCTTGTTAATTGTAGATCTCAGTACTCCCCCCACCTTGCCATTCTGCATCACACATGTAGCAAAGCACTGCCAGATCCATCACAGTAGACAAGGAAGGAAAAGTAGGGAGGCTGGAGGCACAAACAATGAGCACAAGGACCCCCTCCTTCTCTCCTCGTCAGACCCTGCAGTTCATTTCAGGAGTCAGTGACTTATTTAAATGAAATATGACTAATCCTCTCTTTGACAGATGTCACCAATTTAGCGAGCGGCAGCGGCAGGGGAAGCTGCTTGATTTGCAAACGGACCCTCCATAATGATTAGATGGGAAGGGATGTGTCAGGATTGAGAGGCAGACTAAACTTCCCCTCTCTGTGGTCCACATTATTTAACCTTGTGAGGTCTGCGGGCTTCTTGCAAGCGCCAGCACACTTTTAGCAGCTTATCTATCTTCTGAAGTAAAGATGATACCTATTTAAAATTCTTTTGATGAGATGTGTATTTTCGGGCAAAAAAGGTTTATTAAAAACAAAATTGCTATTCATATAGGGCTTATGTAAAGGCTACACAAAAGAAAAAAATCCAAAGTAAGTCTAACTTTGACTTAAATATCCTCTACCAGTTAAACATCATGTATTGGGAACATACATCAGAAAAATTGCAAGCAAATGTATAGGTCAATAAAAAGCAAGCACTTGATTCTTCACATATGACAGTATCCTACCGCACTGTATGTATATAAATTTGTTTCTAATATTACATGGTGATGTCATAAATGTCATAAACTGCATATTTACTTGTACAATATGTAGACCATTATTTCTTTAGGCTATACACACATTGTCAGTGACATACGGTAGAAACTGCAGGTAATCTGGCCATTAATTGTTTAAACCACTAGGGCCGTATTTAAAGCTTTCAGTTCCCATACAAATTATGGTTTCTTGTTTTATCCTCTTAAGCGTTTTATAAAAGTCCTATCATTTTGTGCGGGGGACCCTTTTTTATGGTACCTCCAAATACGTAACTCTAAAAAATTATTGTTTAGGATGGGCAGTCCTTCTTTGGGTCCCAAATCCTAGTGTCCTCTCCTGATATCCAGACATGCACATGCAACAATCTAACCCTATTAACAGCCTTAGAGAAAGAACATGATCTCAAGCAATGATTCCATAACCTTTAAAACATGATGTTTGACAATTTATAATGGCGCAATGGCGTTTAAACAGTCATATAGACTACTACTTTTGGCGACAACACAGGCAATTCAACCTAGGGGCTTTGGGGATTCATAAATAAGGCTCTGGTATTTGATTTTTTTTCTCTATTTCTACCACCTGTGTCTTGTTATTAAATGCCACCCATTCTTAAAGCTCAGCCTGCTACAAATCCAAGAGGAATGGAGCTAAAACCATTTGTCTAGTAAGAAAGAAATAACATGCACAGAAAATGTCAAAACAACTATCACATGATCAACATAAAAGGCCATCAAGTAAAAAAAAGTGAGGTTAAGAATTGCATCGATACTTTTTACCCAACTTGCCGAGCACAGTGGAAAATATGGAATGCATTTCATAGTGTCAATTGATTTCTACAACCTCGAAACACTCAGGAAATCCACAATACATAATGGTGGAGAATAACAACAAAACATTAAAAGAGAGTTTAATGCTTTTTGCTTTACAGTACATCACTTCTTTAATAGGATTGCAGTTTGTTAGTCTGGACAATGTATGATCCAGTTGGAGAGCTCTTTCTTCATGGATTAAAGGCAACAAAACTAGAAACTAGAATTCGCAATAACTTTATTTAGAATATTTTTATATTAAAAAAAAAATCTGAAAAACTCTACCATATGAAAATGGTATCAATGTATTACTGCCAAAGTAAATTAGCCTGGGGAGGCATGTATGGAGGGGCCTCAAATCTCCCCTGTAACCAGCCCATGTAGACTATGCGACACAGACAGGGCCGGCCCTATAATGGGGCAGACTGGGGCAATTGCCCCAGGCGGCACTTTAGAAGGGGCGGCACTTTGCCGCCCCAAGCGCTTTTTTTTTTTTGAAGCGGAGGAGAGAGAGAGGGGCACCGAGTGGTTTTCGCTTACCCGCTCGGCGCCCCTCTCTCTCTCTCCTCTGCGGCGAGTCTCCCTGTTCGGTCCCGGTGCCGGCTTGTAATGCAGAGCACCGGAAGTGACGTCAATTTCCGGCGCTCAGCAGTACTAGCCGGCACCGTGGCAGAGCAGGGAGACTCGCCGCAGGACTGTTTAAAGGTAAGTACCGGGGGGGGCGGGGGTAGATAATGGCGTCGGCGAAGTTTAAAATGCCGCCCCCCCCGGCGTCGGCGGGGGGGGGGCGTAGTTTTAAACTTCGCCCCAGGCGGCGTTAAGTCTTCGGCCGGCCCTGGACACAGACTCTAGAAGGCTTATAGCGCCAACAGTGGCATAACACAAAATTCCAGGTCCTCCCTGCAAGCTATTTACAGGGTCGCCCATTTCTATTATGTATCAGATGAGATATTACGCAGAAGATCAATGCAATGTTGCTCAAAATATGATACAATGGTTAACAATGTTAACCAACATCTTGGGTATGCTGAATTAAAAAAAAATACAGTCATCATTAACAGGAGATTAGGGACAATCTCAAAGGGCCCACTTCTACACCAAGAAGCCATGGGACCCCTTAAATCTGTGGGTATTATGTTCCAGCCTAGTGAGCAGAGCGCCAGGATTTGATGTCATAAAGTTGCATGTATTACAGAGGAACTCTTGGTTTGCCCTGGAGACTAGGGGTGTTATCGCTGATTACCAGGCCTCTGACAAGGGCAATGCTTTGGAGGGGGAGAGGTATTTGACTTTGCTGTCCCCGAAGTCATGGTTAGCCGTGTCGCCAAATACCAAATTCACACCTAAAATCTCCCATACTGAGAACTCCAGATCAGACAGAGGAAATGACTAGCTGTCCTATAGAGGTACTCTCAGGAGGTTGAATGCAGATGTTAAGTGTAGTGAACTAAAAACCTAATAACAGAGCAATAAGTTACTGATGTTTTAAACTTTACAAAGAGGTTTGCTTTTTATATAATCCTTAATATGTATTTCTACAATGGACTGGTACCCCTTTTTTCTCATCCTTCTTGATCAGCCAGGTCATAATCAGCCAGCTGAAGAATACATTAACTGTAAGGAAAAACCATACAAATCACATTAAAATGGATGCCATCTCTAGGTGTGCTAAGGTGATAGGTCTATATAAAATCTTTGGGCCACCTATGCTATATTTGATTTAAATTAGGTTAGAAATCTGTAAACGGAGATACATTAAAATATTTGAGACATGCTTTTAAAGTGTTTGGGTTCCTTACAGTTTATTTCACCTCCGACACTATGAGCTAATGTATATAAAAAGGAGTTCATTTATAAATCAGTATAAACAATAAACCTAAATGTTAACTATAAAATTCTACACACAGCTTGCCAAACGCTAAGTCCTGGCTAATATACAGAGCATTATATACAGATCAAAATCCCAAAACCTAGGCGGTGGGGAGGAGAGGAGCCCCAGTATATCCAGGACAGACATTCTTTCTTACTTACTTCTCTTCATAGGGGTCTATTTGAGAATGGATATAGAGCAAAATGCTCTACAGCCAGGCTAAAGAGCTCTCTGCTTTTGCAGCTCCCAATGCTGCCATATTCTGAGCTGTTAGACTTACTTTATATTCATAATGGCATCGCCGTACGCACATTGTTATGCTCTTGCTGGATGGATGCCTTCATACCAAGTATTAAAAAGCATATAACACCGTGTGCATTGGAGCTTTGCAAAAATTCTGCTTGTATGGCTTATTGGCTCCAGGTTAGATTAGCATTCTGATAGAATGTAAGCTCTGTGGAGCGGGGTCTCCCTTTATCTTGTGATATTACTGGCTGCTCCTAGGTACTAGTAGTACTGTATAATCTCTCAACTTCTGTTAGTTTGCTACTGCTACAGCATGACACCCCCCAAGCTTCCCTCTTCAGGAGGGATAGTCCCTCTCTGAGACCCAAATCCCTCTCCCCCTCTTTCTTCTTTTCTAGAAGCTGAGAATGTTTGATGGGTATGAGAGTATCACAGTGACCAAAAGTCACTATAATACATTGCAAAAACAGCTTCAAATATGTTGAAATTGAACTATGTTAAGAAAATACATTATTTTTACATCTTTGGTCACACTCACATACAAAAACCCTCAAACTCCATCTTTAAATACAACCCCTAAAGGCCACTCTCTGACTTTATAAAATGTAAAACATTAATAATTAGTTACACTAGTCTTAGGTTATACATTGTTTCAAAAAGTGAAAGTATAACAATTATACATACTGTATATAACAATACAATAATAACAGTAACTAGTTTTATCTGCACATTACAGCTATTACAACAAGTACAATGTTGGTTGGTATAATGGATCACTACTTCAAGTTGATAATATTAATACCACAATTGATTCGTCCTGACTTTAGCGATATTTTACTGATTTGGGATTCTCAAACTGCAATCCTAGGACGTTCCTCCAGTGTCCTCTATTTGTTTGGGACAAAATTCATCTTTTTTCCTTTTATGTATGGAAAGTTTCAAGTGAAATATTTGAAACATGCACCTCATTATTGCTTCTGTTTTTTTACACTGTGCACATACATTATTAGGTAACATGTGGCGATGTATTTAGTCTCGAGGAGGTACTATATTATATCCCCGTTATAAGTTGCAGTAAGGTTTCCAGATGCATGCTTCCAATGCCGAGGTAACTCCAGGATGCATTATAAAGATCTTTATCCCACAAGTTGTTTTGCTTCGAGCATATTCTAATTTTGTCGGCAAATTGTACTTGTCCATCTGGTCCAGTACTCTGCAGGGCTTCTTTTACATTTACAGGTGCCCTTCTTATCAGTAGGGATTGTTAAAAGTAACAGCCCTGCCTGTATGACCCATGAATATCATCCTTCTCCTCAAGACAAACCCAAGCCTTATACAACGGATCACTCTGTCACTGACCAGTGGTTGACTACCCTTGCCTTCCACTACCCTTATAGTCTCATACACCGAAATTGTATACTCATAAGCAGTACTAGCCAGAAAAACTACACTAAACAGTTTGCTAACTGTACACCTCCCATGCTGAGAGAATGCATACAATTGTGTAGGACCTGATTGCACTGCACAGGTAGACATGCTAGCTGATACAATGTTCAAACCAACCTGCCCAGCTATAAGGTAGGACATCACTTACATTTTTTTGTGGTCTGTTCACACAACGTTGTATATCTACATGATTTTAACCTGCTGTTATCTCATTAAAGCGAAATGGGGCAGTCCACTTGCGTGCTATTGAACACACCATGATCCCACCAACTCTTCAAGCACACAGGGAGTTAACCAGTTGAGTGTAATTTCCTTTTTGTAGTATCCCAGCCATGAGTGGGTCTTTAGATGTGTTTGATGCTGCTCTGCCTTGACCCTTCTTACAGGATATCCTTCTGACTTCCTGTCTGAGATGGGTTTCAGTTACAAGGATGACCCATGTGGCCAGCCAAGTGAGCCATGACACACGCAAATGGGATAGGAGGCCAAATCTCTCTAAGGTAAATTTGGCAAATAACCCTTTCATAGCAGAGAAATCCAAAAATTGTATAGAAAGGTCTTAATGCATTTGTAACAAATTAACAATTCTACAATTTTTTTGGAACGCAAAGATCAGGTCAACAGAAGAAACACACTGAGTAGGCATAGTTTGTTATGAATTATAGTAAAATGGGAAACATCATTCCCACAATAATAATTCAAATGTGAAAAAAAGTTTCTGTGCTGCATATATAAGCAACTGGATTGTTACATTTCTATAACATATAAATACTATATACCAACAATTTATGCAGCACTTCTTACAATACATATATTCAAGGTGAACTACAGGGCTACAACAGACAGACTATAAAAAAACTAATAAATTAGGTAAAGAGGGCGCTGCTTGTAAGCTTGCAATCTAGAGGGTTGAGAATCTAAATATGATTTGACAATGTATACAAATCTTTACTGATTGATTCTGCATGAGAAATGCACATGGGGCCAGGGTGAATCCTGAAAAAGAAAAGAGAGGTGTTTTTTATTTGGGGATTTGAAACTAACAAGTGTCAGACACTTACTAATGGTTCCATGATTTCTGCGTTTATAGTCTGTCACGCCAAAGCCGGACATTTTCAGCATTGTCTCCGAGACTATGAATGTCTGGTAGAAACAATATTTATACTTCTTTCTGCAGTAGCTAAAAATATAACTTGTTCTCCCACATGTAAGAGCATTTGGTAACACTCACAAATGTTTGTAAACATTTTAGGTAAAAGAGTATCCATATCTTGGGACTGAGTCACAGAACATCGAGTTCTGCCGAGTTATTCCAACAAATGCCAGCTATGGTTTACACCAAGAGGAATTAGGCCAAGATTGGTCATTGAAGTTGGCGGGTAGGAAATCCGTTGAGTGTGTCCTGCCAAGCTGAATGTAAATTGAATGAAGCAGGATTCTTTCCAGAATACAGACCAAGGGTTAGAATTATATTATATACTGGTGGCAGGGGTATTTTTAAGCATTAGATGTGCTCTGCTGAGACTCTAAGACTGTGCTTGGGACTAGCCACATAATTTAGAGGAACAGCTTGTGCCTGTTTATATCGTGGCCAACCTGTGAAATTATTAGGTTGCACTCATAGGAATTTGCATCCTGCCATGTTGTTTTGGGAACAAATGTGAGCAACACTTCGGGGTCTATTCACTAAATTTGCAGGACAGTTCTTCATTTCAGCTCCTTGACAATAATATACATTATCAAGGGTAAACCCGAAGTGAGCTTCTCCTGCAGAAATGACAGTACTGGCCCTATATAATATACGGGTAGTGTAGGAGGTTTTATACAACTCTCCTCTCTGATTTGGCTATGCTCAGCCCTTCTTACAGGAGAAGTTTGTTGAGGCCTGTCCTTCATTATGTACGGTGATATCAGGTGGATGAAATGTCCGACTCTCCCGCAAAGTCCTTTGTTAATTTGCCCAATAAAAAAATGGGAAAAATTCTGCTTCAAGAGCACAAATTAGATCCATAAGATGCAGATGAAAGTGTCACCCTAAAAGAAAAGTTACAGTACACCTAGTTGAGACTTCTCGGGGACATGACTCAAACACAGGAAGCTAAACCGTGTCTTGTTAGTTAGTTTCAGATGTTAAAAGCTTTGGAGCTGTCTCTTTTTAATTATAGACATTTCCGCAGCTGGAAGTTGGGCCTTTGCAAGAGGAAATAAGAAGTCTGTGTTGTGGATTGTAGATGGCAAGAGGGCTTCAGCCTTAACCCTTGAGTGTTTATATTAGTAAAAGTCAATTACCCCAATGTAAAAGGCACATCTATTTCAAGTTACAGGTTACTGACTGACCAAGGTGCCCAAACTATTACTGTAAGTAACAGTAAGTAACTATGTTTGGTAATAGTGGGAAAATTCTGGTTCCACTGGTTACATCAGGTAGCCAATGACCCTCAGAACAGAAAACCACATCTTCTATTTGGTTCTTACATGAGGTTCGCTATTTTACCACACTTACTTTGTAAGCAACACTACATTTGTTATGAGTCACACAGAAAATAATAATTCATGTTACGCTAAAAAGTATTTGGTACTTTTCCAGAAGCCCGTGGGGGAAGCACATTTTGAGAAGCTTGTGGGCCAAAACTCCTGCAGGGTTTCTGCACAAGAGGCTGCTGAACGGCATTTCAGGGAGAAAAGAATGCAAGGGAATTTTGCCTCCCTCAGCTTTTGCCTTCCTCAAATTTAAATAGATGGACAGCTCTCTAGGACGACCGATCTAAATAAAGATTCCAATATTTATAATAAAAATACAATATACAAAATATACAAACACACTTTAAATCATATGTGTAATATTTAGCCAATTAATATTTGTTTATATTTGTCTCAATATTAAAATGAAACAAGCTTTCTATAGGACAGATCCAATAACCGGTAGAAGCGTTTCCCTCTTTTAGTGAATTGGTTATGCTCTGGTGAGTTGTGCCTTTAATTTAACCCCTTCTACTCTGCAGGTGTTAAGTTAAGAGCGAGAAAGAAAAAGGATCTGTGGGGAAATGTTCCAAGGAACCTGAAACAATCTGCTTTCTTGGCACCACAAGTCCCCACTTTGTCTTGTGGCTCTGTTCAGGAAGCAGAACACGATGTTTAATTGACAGCAACCTGATTATCTAACTACAGGAAATAAACAGAGACTGTCTTCAGTCAACCTGTTTCCAATCTGCACACTTGATCCATGGGTTCTCTCAGGGGCAGCCCGTCCAGCCTGTAATAAATTTATGAGGCCTGTCAGTGTGTCATTAATGTGTATCAGTGGCCAATGAATACGGTCTAACTGTTCTAATGTTCTGAACACAATGGCACAGCTTCTTGGTCCTTGATAGCATTGATTATCTTTGCAGCTTAAACACCTCAAATCTTAAAACTAAATGTTTTTTTAAGTCAGTCTACTTAACTGACTGGATTGTCTGAGGTTCAGGAATATATAAGTTACAGACAAATTAACATGATAGGCTAGGGTAGCTGTAGGGTCATATTCAAAGTTGATACCTTTTTTTGAGCCATAGAAAAATATGTAGTTACATACTCTTTCAGGACCTCAGAAGACCTTTCCTCAGATGGACCTCTGAGGTCCATCTCAATATCATCTTCTCGTGGGCCAATATGGCAATTTTCCTTATTAAGTATTGGGAGAAAGATTGTTAATTGTGATTCTGCATCTTAGTTTG
This sequence comes from Spea bombifrons, assembly GCF_027358695.1. Lineage (NCBI taxonomy): Eukaryota > Metazoa > Chordata > Amphibia > Anura > Pelobatidae > Spea > Spea bombifrons. The sequence goes on from NC_071087.1 coordinate 82,302,987, forward strand.
ATCGACCAACAGGATATCATTATAGTGAGGATTATTATAAGAAATCTTCACATAAACACTGATGGCATCAAGGCATGTTTCCAAGTATCACCAAACCCAAGTTAGCAGCACAGCTGTACAACTGAGATACCCAACTTCACACCAGCCTAATAATGTACACCCTGCTCACACTGCAGTAACTGGGGTGCTGTAGCCTTTAAATCACATCAGGAACTGAATATAGTCAATTATGATTAGGTGCAAGTCCTAAGGTAGACAGATCTTTGCGCTGACATTGTATCTATGTATTTCTTGTGATGATATTGTATACACAAATGCAACTCAAATATACTATATTTACCATGGCCAGCAAATGATAATGCACTATATATAAAAGGAGACCCTATGATCACCATATTATGGCATTTAAATTATTATGTTTCCAAGGTATTCAAGGGTAGATAGCATTCCCACTTTAAGTCCCAAATCTTCCCTGTAGGAAAATGTGCCTATCCCTACAAATTACTGCTACACATTCACAGTGATAGTATGGCGATATAGGATGAGGCATAATTGATGACATTTTAATCCTAACCTTACCCTGTTACAGCAGTCCCCCACTGTGAGTCAAGGGTGACTGATGCATGCAAGAGGTTGAATTTGGTTTATAATGAAGTTATTATTAATTTAGCCTGACTTCTGTGTGAGATCACTATGTTAACACAGGTTCATTAGCACAAGCAGAGCCCCTTTTATGCTTCAGAGTCTACAAAGTTGCCTTACAACATATGCAAAAACAAAGAAAAAAACAGAAATCTGTATCCCACTCCTAAATAATGAATGAGATTCATCATATTTCCAGTTCCTCATTGCCGCAATTGTGCTATGATACCAAGAAGCATGTTTTTAATTCTTTTTTTATATGATTCCAACAAGATACACTTTCTTTGGTAGAAAAATGTTTCCATAATAAAGGAAGTATAATAAGAAATAACTTAAGTCATTTTTACCACATTCGATCAGATGTATACGATTAAATACCGTAATATTGCTGGTGGGGGTTAGCTTTAGATATATAAAAGGCAAATTAACCTAATCAGCACCAGAGTGGGGATCATTTCTAAGGAAAGTTCATCCACACTATGATTTTGTGTTTCTTGGTGTCCGTCTGTCCTTTTTCTAACCCCCATTCCTCTCCTTCCCTCCCCCTCCTCTCTTTGTCTATTGTTTATCCAGATCTAACTAACCCTGGGCGGGCTGAGGGCGCCTGATGCCTTGCACAGTCCCAGAGCGGGCTCTGCTTTTCCATATTCAAGACTGCGGCTGCCATGGCAACCAGGCCTAAACCTGCCAGCTGACCTGCGAGGCAGACTGGCTTCTGAAGCAGTATGTCTCCGTTCAGGAGAATCTCATTAATTCTAAAATAGAAATCATTTATGCATACAGCGTACTCGCTCCCCCTCCTCTAAAGGAGCAAAGATTTTTTTTTTTTTTTTATGTGTGTGGTTTTTATGCTAGTGGCAAAAATTGTCTCAGGCAATTTCATTCTAGCATGAAAAGTGCGCCTTGCCCCCTCTTTCTCGTTATTTATGAAGAGAGCAGAGTTTTATTTCACTCCTAAGTGTACGGAACAGTAGTTTCTAGATGCATGTTAAAAAGAGTTCCGATTATAGTGAAATTCTTAAAAAAAATAAAATACCATAATTCCAATTTTTCCTGTTTTTACATGTGCAGTCCTTCTTGGAAAGCCAAATCCATTTCTCCTTCTTTCCTGCCCCTGTATACCTTATTTTGTCTTCATATAGATTGTAAGCTCACACAGGGCCCGCTTCAACTTCTCTACCACTTTTTGTTTTCAGTATTTGTGTAATTTGTCCAGAAAAAAATGGTAAATCTGTAAATTGTATATAATTTTTTCCCCTTAACTAAAGATTAAACTTTTATTACTAGTGCTTTTTTTTTTTTTTTTTTTACACCTTCGTCTGGGCTATAGATTGTAAGATGGCAATTTTAGGTAATAATAGGCGTGTGTGTCTTCTGCTTTCACAATAAATGGTGGTCAGAGTAACACCCTTATAATAAATTGAAAATGGAGGATATAGCTATAAATTCATGTTTACTAGTGGGGTGTTCCATCGTTCAAATTCTTCATGAAGCAACTTCAGGTTGAGATGATAATCAACCCCAGTTGTCTGTGGCAGGTCGAAGCTGCAAGCACACAATTATTTATACAGTACTGACAGATTCAGCAGGGCTTGCTTGGTTCCACTGCTACCTGTAACCTCAGAGACTCCCAACGAACAGCATTTAGCAATTAGTGCAAGTCAAACCATGTCTTGGATGAAAACTAAGCCTGGCCATTAAAAGCACACCAGTCTGCATATTAAGCGATTGAAAAATTAGGCATACTAGCCATTTGGGCTATGTGCCCTGTAGCCAGTCAAGGCCTGAAGCAACTTGAAGCAATATTGAAATTAGGGTAAACATATCAACCATTTTTTCCAGGACACACATCATTTTCACATACTGTTCGCCAGTAGTACCGATACACACATAGAATTTGATGGCAGATAACCAATGGCCCTAAGTACTTTTTCTTAAAGTAAGACTCAAACATTAATCAGTTCTTGGTCTCATCTTATATTCAGAAATGTCAATTCATGCTTAAATTCCCTTACTATATCAACACTTTTGTTGGGAAGCTTTTCCACTTACCTACCACCCTTACCCTGAGGGCTGTGTAAACTCATAGAAGGGAGCCAACTACTCAACTAACTGAAATTAATATTGACCAAACTTGCTCCATTCCGAGGGAGACTTGAGTTACTTCCTAAACGTTGCCTTACTAAGTACGGTTAATTTTACTCAAATTGTATGCGTTATCCCTGAATCTTCCTTAAACTTGGCAAATTGTGGATAAACCTCCTGGCGATAACTCTTTCATATCCCACACTGATTTGATAATGGCCCGAGATATTCCAGTTAGGCAATCCTTTAAGTTGTGTCAAATTGTTATTATTATTATTATCTTTGATTTTTATAGTGGCAACAATTTTCGCAGCACTTCTTACAATACATATATTCAAGGGGTATCACAAGACTAGAATTGACAGACTAAAACAAACCGATAGGTGGAAAGAGCCCTGTTCGCAAGATTACAATCTAAAGTTAGGTCATCATTACCATAGACATTAACAGGTTAATACTTCAAAACCTTGAGGGCATTTGTTTATTTTGTTGAATTCATTATTTGCATTTCCTTACATTAAATAATCAAGATTCATAATGCTACTCATTCAATCAATGAGGTAATATCAGGTCTCAGTCTTCCCCATTAAAGCCTTATTTATCATCCTCTCATTATCATTAATATTGTAAATAGTATTAATATTTATTATAACGGGCACCACTAACCAACAATACTATTTGTAGTATTTAATTGCCACAAGATTCCATCATTTATCATATGCTTAGTTTAATTAAATTAATAATTAAAATAATGTGCTGCATGTGCAACTAGAGGAATGTTTTTAAATGGCAGCACTTTAAATGATACACTATTATTCATTTATCATGTAATGGCCGTAATCTTCTAAGAGATTGGAACGGACAAAAACGGTTGATTATGTTGTATAGGGTAAAAACCAGGATCGATGTGAGTAGCTCCTGAATATTAACTACCGGTAATTTTTATACAGCTGCCTACCCCATCCCATTAATACAGATAACCTTTCCTTGTTCTGCAAGAGCTCTTTCACCTCTATATGTTTATTTTAACATTGGGTCTCTACAGAGAATATGCTTGTTGATCACAAAGTACACAATCGCACAGTCCTCCCATTACGTCTAGGGTGAGGGATGTCCTGAGACATGTCCTGTTTATTAGCATAGCTCTTTGTGAAATGGGAAACTGCATCGATCATTGGAGTCACCAGAAGCCAAAGGGAAGCAAAGGTATCCACGAGATACATAACTGGCTCCATGTCAGTATGACCATTAAATTATATGAAGTGTAAGAAACAGACACGGAGGTATGTTTTAAAGGGCCACAGCGTATTGAACAAAGTGACAATTTATTTGAATGGAAACTGTAATAAACATATTAATCAACAGACAAAAAATGCTAGCTTAAACTTGCTAACTGATATGATCTTACTGAACTGGCAGGGGTCCCTGAGACTACTCACAGAAGCATAGCCACAGGCGTAGCATCCCCTGCACAGTGGACTGCCTGCCACTCACCACTCACCACAGAACCAGCCTATGGTTCTACACTTAACTGCTAGTGCCTTCCAATCTAGTTGTACCTCAGACAGCTGAGATGGGCACTGGCACCAGCCCTCAGTGCCCATCTCCAGCATCAATCCTGACCTGAAATAAAGAAACACTGAGTGGGAGGAAAACAAATCCTTGTGGCACATTCATCCAAAGAGATCTTAATGCTAAACTCATGGTCTATTAAACACAATACCGAGCAAGCTCTAACTACCCTGAAGCATAAAATGTACCTGTAAATTATTAAGATACAATGGGGCAGCCCCTTCATTCCTCCGTGCTGGCCTGTTCTAAGCTCCCAAGGCCAAACTACCTAACTGCTCCCTACACTGTGCATGGATACACTTTTACTGAAGCTTCACTAGTAAGGTACATTGTAATGTATATTTAATAGCCATTCCATGCACCACCATACTGCCCTTGCATCAATTCTTGATTCCAGGGCTGTACTTAACAATAGCCATACACTAATAATTAGCAGCAGAAGATCTGCAAAATTAATCTATTTTTAAGCAATGATTTACGTAGTCTTAGTATATCATTATGAGTCAGCATAGAAATTTGATTTCTCCAAATGCTTCTGAACCGCAAAAGTCCACTTTATTAAAATGATATCCTTGTACATAATTTTACATAATTGTACATAATTTTGTTGCAATTAGTTATTAAAAGCCTTTTTCTAAGACTAGATTAAGAACTATTTATGTTCGCTTTTTTAACTAGGCTAGGATTGGGATTGGCAAGTGTAAATAAAAACAAAAAAAGACACGTATTCTACTTATATTATATACGGTATTCATTCCAAAATTTGACTAATTAGACACGTCGCTTGTTGTTTCTTTTGATGGTCTGACCTTTGAGGCACTTCCAAGACCAATTTACTCTAGTCTAAGAGCACATTAACTTGGAGGTCTCACTGGCAGGTATTAATATCCAATTCATTATGAGTGAATAATTTTCACTTAGAATTAATGATTCTCAATCAATAAAGCCGTACTCAAAATAGGATCAAAAAACAGGTCTATTACTTAACAGAGGGAAACTTCAGAAGCCATGAGAGAATTTTTTAAATTGAACTTTAAAACCTTTTAAACACATCCTCTTCTACATTGACCTAAACATTTTGAATCTGATTTGATTTTGTTTTTCAAAAATGCAGAACATATCACCAATATAAACACTTACAAAATAATATTATTTAGCTATATAATCAGTAGACTTTAATAGGCATTAAAAATAAACCGGGGATAACACTTCCTTAAGTAAAGTAGTCTAAGGTTTAATAAATTATTCAATGTGTCCGTAAAAGTTTACACAAATGATGCCAGTTTTACATGATAACATATTTAATTCTGAAGGGACATTATGAGGAAATGGTTGCATGGATCGGTTTATTTGATCAAGGAATTATATAGGATGTTTGGAAATTTCCACTAGTATGCATGACAGTGAAAAGTGAGAATTCCTAGCAAATAGTAATATATCCTGTTGGTTGTTTTTACACCTCAGTGCAACGTGCAACTAACATGCATGATGCCAGGAAAGACAGGGATTTTTAAGGTGTCCCTGACACATCTGTAATGAAAGTAGGTGAAGGGCCTGTTCAGCCCCTATGACTTTGTTCTTTACCCCCACGACTTTGTTCTTTACCCCCACAAACATCTTCTAACAGCTTAATTCTGGAGGGATCTCTTATCGGCTTTGGAACATGCAGACATTAATGTTAACCTCAGGCATCGGCTAAAGTCCGCCAACTGGGACTAGCAGAACTAGGCAATGCTTTCCAGGCTTAAGGTCAACCAAACTGCCACCTTCATATACCAGACACTTGAGCACTGTATGTTTTATCAGCGCCATTAGTTTTTACCATTAGTAGGGTGGCAGCATCAATCATGTTTTCCAGGACACATACACTTTTCACATATTGCTGATCATTATGTGGCGATCTATAATACATCCCACACACTGCAGGCAGCATTTTACATGTGCTGGTCAGCAATATGTGAACAATACATGTGTTCTGGAAAACATGGCCGAAAAGGCTAATAATTTGTTTTCTGGATCTCCACACAGGTGAGCAGGTATCTCTTTTTGGCATGGGCCTGAAAGACTTAAATGGATCCTATCATGCTCACCTGGTGAAATCCCCATCAACCATTTATGGGAGTATTTAGGCTAATCTGTGCAATCCCCCCCCCCTTTGCTGGTAACTGCTACTACAATGTCCACCTAACCAAGAATGTTGAATTTACTGATGATGTTCATGCCAGTATCATAATAACTTGCAGACTGAGTTCTAATTATAATGTAACATCTAAAGAAAATAAATATATATATAAATGTATAGTGATACACAGGATTATTGTTTAATGCATATACTGGGTAAAGGCAGACACTGTAATCCTGGTTCATTTAGTAATGAATCCCCTTGTTTCCCTCCCACCCTGATGCTTCATGAGCTGTCAATACTAAATGGGTTTCCAGAGGAACGCAGCGGAGAGCGGTGGCTCCCTGCCGAGGGTAGTGTGGGGCTAGGAGGGCGATGCAGCAAAACTAGACACATCTTGTATCCCAGGCAACAATCCGGTAAGCACACTGCAGCAGCATGGTACAGACAAAATGACATTTGTCACTTGTGAAGTTGTGAAATGCCTAATGAAACATAAGGGTTCCCGACCGCACCGTCTTGCTGGTAATAGCCAGTCTGATTGGATGTTTTACTTCCTCCTGCACATGCAGAGAAGCAACAGATCAGTGGGAAGGTATATCTTGGATTTGATTACATCTTTATGAATGGTTCGTGTCATATGTGGGCAAAGGAATACATTATTTAAATCTACTTTGTGGTGTCGTCAGGATGCCATTTTTATCTGTATAAGGCATATAAAGAGCTGACAGAGGGTTCATGCGAGATTAAAAGCGTAGATTTTTTTGATACTCAGTGAATGTAAGTCGCTTAAAAGTTAAGTTATAAGTCACATAAGCTTCTAAGACCTCACTGGCCCCCTTCTTTAGATACAATTAAACCCGTAGAAATTACCTAGGAGGTCTTTGAAGTTATGTGATCCTACATCTTAGTTTACAGGGTCAGACTAGTGATGACTAAGCGACCCTGGCACTTTAAGGCCAGTATCCGCTAAATGACGTAAGTACGGCAGCTGGCTGGATACGCATGGCCACATGTAACGTTTTAATACTCTTGCAGCGGGTGTCCATGCATTTTCCGCCAGTGTCCACACACTGAAGGACCCAATCTGCCTCTGGAACTACAGCAAGGGTAAGTATGCGGTATTTATGGCCAGCCTCCCACCAGGCATTTGTCCTGTGTTCAGTCTAAATATTGACAAATAATTGGAACTTGATGCCAGATAAGAACCATTCAGCCAATCTAGTCTTTTCCTGATGTAAGGACTCTAATCAGTCCTTGTTCTTCTCTTGGATTCAGGATATTTTATGCCTATCCAATGAATGTTGGGTATTAGCCTCTCCCACTTCTGCTGGAAGACTGTTTTTCTTTACTACCAACCTCTCCATAAAGCAAAACTTTCTTACATTAAACCCTTGGACCCTCCAGTTTTAGATTGTTTTCTCCTTCTTTGAAATAAATTTCCCTCATGAACGTTACAAAATTTCTTTATATATTTAAATGTTTCTATCGCACCTCTTCTCCCTCAGACCCACTAAAAAGCTTGATGGGCTTTCTTCTCTTGGCGTAATACAGTAGTATCCATTTTTGTTTTCTTCACATTCAAACCAGCTTGATATTCATGTGTAACTCGGCATGAGACATCAATGATCAAGTGTGGAACATAAGCTCACTTGGGATCTCGCTGGGTTTGTCTGAAGAGCCTTCCCTTATGGCTTCTGGGGAAGTCTTACAGTCTCCAGGTGAGTAGTGTTTATGATGAGTATCAACTATGAGTGGTGGACTAAGGTGACCATGAGTTTTTGTTTTAGAAAATTGCTACACTGCAAAAGACACTAACATGTCTTGGTTCGGAAAATTAGAGAATCCTTTACATTTTCTTGATCAGTAACGTCTAGCTATAAAGAAAAAAATCTTACTGATCACTATTGCTTGCCATCTGTCACTATTTTACCTTTTCAGCATAAGCCAACATTATCTGAACATCCCAAAAAGGAATTTTAATATCTAAACATAATTTCCACTTCTTCTGTGGAAAAAGAAAAATATGAAGAAAATAGGTATTCAGATTGATATACCATGATGTATACTATGTTTATTTCATGGCTGTCGATGAATGGAACAGCTTATTAAAATAGGAAGGGCCAAAACATATTATACATGATATTATGAAAATGTAATACAAAGATTTACAATAAAAACACAAATTATACATGCTTGTGTGGTTGTGAGATGGACTTACAGAGCTAATAACAGAACATAAAAACACAAGGAATGTCTTGGTTTAAAGGTAAACCAACATTAAAAACATTATAAATATAATATATGCACCTAACAGATAAATATATACATAGATAGAGAGATTTATTCAGTTGAACAGGGGATCTGACAGAACATAAGCATATTTGGAATCTTGCTGGGTTTGTCTGAAGGGGAGTAGCATGTATGTATGAGTATGAGTGGCAGACCATGGAGACCCTACGAGTATTACCACACTGCAAAAGCCACTTAAATTCCTTGGTTTAAAAAAATGGAAAACGCACATTTTCATGATCAGTAATTTCTAGCTATCAAGAAAAAAACTTACTGATCACTGTTGCATTGATCCATACAGTGTGATTGCTTTAAGCTCTCACATCAGAGCTACAAAGGTCAAAATTCCAATTTTTTTTTAAAGGAATCTAAGCTATATCCTCTTTTTACTCGCCAAAAACGTTTCAAAACCATAGAACTGAACATTTCAACCCCCTGGTAATAATATGCATTATACCCTTCTAGAATAAGTTCTAGATAAACTATATATTTATTGAACAATGCATCACTTGGGGCGAAGCTCACAAGGAATGGCCCTTCATAATGCATAGTAAGTTGTAAGTTATCCTACATACTTCCACTTTACACTTCCAAACTCTTTTAGTAGCTGATTTTATTTTTTGATGAATTTGCATATTTCAGCTGTGAATCTAATCAAGTGCTTCATCACTAATGAAAAATTCTTATACCAGAGGCTACAGCCTACAGACTCTCTTTGGGAAAATGCATGAAGAGTATAACCTGAAGACAAAGGGATTGAGTCGAACTGTGTCTCAGCCCAAGTACTATGGCATCTTGTACATTTCTAATGTGACGGCTTACATTCGCTAGTTATACATGCCACCGAGCTGACTTGCTACCATCCACTTTCTAGGCATCAGTCGTTTGAATACATGGCTATAGCATGTATTCCTCTTTAAATGCAGGGAAAAAAGGTTACAATTCACAATAGGCCAGCGGCCATCTGCTATAGAGGGGAGAGAGCAAGCAGAGATTGGTTGGTAGGAAAACAAACTCTTTTGTTGCCAGGCAAAAAGCTCCCTGTTGATTACCAGACCTCTGACTCTCCCTGGCCATAAACAGCACGCGCGTTTATATCTTTGTTACAATTTAACAGCAGGTCAGAAGCAATCCTGTGCTGGAACCCTCTGTGATCATCCCAGTCTGCATACATGTTTTATCACGTCTTTCCATAACTAATATTATTATGTTATTTTAGTATTTTTCTATCTCCATGAAGCCTATTAGATTATATTGGTTTTCAAGTACCACCAAGTGCATTATCTGTAGCCACACTTAATATGCTATCTTCCCCAGATCATTCTCCTTTGCTCATGTATTACTAACTGCTCGACTGCTATTTCTACTTGGATGTCACATCTCTACCTGAAACTTAATTCCATGAAAACTGAACCCATTATCTTGCCTCCCTCCATCTCCAACCCAGTACTTGTATTCTCAATCTCCATTAACAACATGACTATTTCCCCTACTAACCAGGCCTGATAACCTGGGGTAATTTTTTACACAGACCAACCTTCTTCCCTCATATTCAATCCCTCACCCAATCCTGCCCCTTACACCTAAAAAACATTTCTCGCACCCGCTCTTTCCTTATACAAGAAAAACCCTAGTTCATTCCCTTACTATCTTCCACCTTGACTATTGCATCATCCTTCTGGTTGGTATTCCATTGTATCGACTCTCCTCTACAATCCATCCAAAAATGCTGCTGCATCTTCCTTACACGACACTGTTCTTCTGCCTACCCACTTTGTGAAGTCCTCTACTGGCTCCCTATTTCCTCGCAAATTAAATTTAAAATTCTAATATAGACATACAAAGCCCTCCATAGTACTGTTCCCCTATTTATGTCTGCCCTTATAACAAAATACTGCCCTGCTCGATCTCTATGTTCTCCCTGTGGACTAAGGCTCGCCTCCATTTTTTTTTACTTCCTTTGTACGCTTACAAGACTTCACTCGTGCTGCCCCATACCTCTCGAACTCACTTCAACCTAACCTCCAGCTTTCACCCTTTGGCTTTTTCAGAAGCGTAAAATCTTTACAACTAGAGCCTTTCTGCCTTATCTTCCACTAATACAACAGCCATAGTCACCTATGGTACTCTCTCCCTCTTTATCTATAACCTCGTGCTTTTCTATCCCCGTCCCCCTCTAAATTGTAAGCTTGCAAGCAAGGCCCTCTTTACCTAATGTATTAGTTTGTCTTAGGCAGAATGGGCAGCTGTCCTTGGCCCAGGCTTACCTTTAGGGGCCCATGGCAGTTTTCTCTTTAGCCCCCTCAACAGCAGCCACAGTTCTAAGGTGGTGGACTGTGCAGCCACCCACACAGACCTCTCATAACGCTTCTTTTCTTTAGGGTAAAAAGAATAATGCTAGCTCTACTGATAGGACTACTCTAGTACAGTGTTCACTGTAGTGTTTTATGACAGCTAAATAATGAAGGCACAAGTTGCTCAATGATGGCAAACAAGTTATTTTTCGTAAATATTTGGATCTGGGCATCGCCATACCTGAGCTTCTCTGGGTCGCCACAGTAAACTCTGGGTTGCCACAGTAAACTCTGGGTTGGCGGGTGCGGCGTTCTGACACCACCCACTCCTTTCCCATTTCCCCCTTAAACAGCCGCATATCTAGTAAAGTTAGAGAGACCGCCCACAGATGTCAGCAGGACCGCCCATGGACATCTGCGAGACCGCACATGGACGTCAGCGGGACTTCTTGCCCACATCCTGCAAGGGGGGCTCTGGGTAGCCAGAGCCATAAAGTTTCCAAGTATGGATATCACTCTCAAAAGCAGTATTTAATCTATGTTTCAATGGCTTCCTCTTTAAAAGGGTACAGTTGCACCCAGGCATCGGGCATTGCTAGGATTGGAAAAATTACAAATTTTAACATCCATGTCATGTAGCCAATGTCCCCTCAAGCTCCATTCTCAATTACCTTTTTGCTATACCACGTGCATTATATTACCAAAGAATTAACATACCTACCAACTTCACCTGTACCACACATACTTTTAATATTGTTGCTTTTTGAATAATAGGTTCTGCTTTAATTCATTAGCATGGAGCCACTAACAAAATGAAGGAATACACAATGAGGCCTGCCATAGTACAGAAGAGGTTAATTAAATATCACAGTAGTACAACAGTGCTTTCAATGCCTATAAATAGCCTCACACTGAAAAGTCACTATGATTTACTCATAATGTTCCTATTGAGCCTGGTCTGTTCTGCCCTGCCAGAATCCTGTCTGTAGCATATGCCTTGGCAAGGAGCACCTCAGCCTATACCTGCCATATTTATGCAAACCTACTAAACGATAGCTTATCGGTACTGAGGTCCCTGCGTATTCAAAACAGACTGTGAATTTTATGCTTGTATTTAAAGATTACAGAACCTGCAACCATAATGAACAACAACAACTCCCATTATTCCAGCCAATTAACAGAAACTAAATATCGCCTCCTTGTTGAACAGAGAGATATCTATGTCCTGTAGCGTGGTTGAGCAGAAACTACATTTAAGTCATATTCCACACTGGTTTCACTGCACACAATTGACCTATGAATACAAAGACAGTCATCCTGTCGCAGACGCCTCAGGGTGAGAGAAGTGATCAAACTGCCACTGGCAGCATGATTTACATGGTGTACGTCTATGGGGGGAAAGATACTTTTGGTTAACTGTTAGTGCTTTAAGGGAAATTAATTCGAAAATCTGTCTACCACTAGGCTTTAGTCAGTTCAACAGAAAGGCAGTAAATACAGATCACATAGACAGAGATCAATAGAGCCCCCTCAAGCTTTGTCCTATTGTACATCGAGGAGATCTAGCGCTGTCACAGTTCACACACCATGGAAGCATACTGTGTACAAATGATCCACATGCTAATCAAATACGCCAGGGCCTCCATCACACTTGCTCCCATGTTGACTCACTGGTCATTTATTAACTCAACAGTAGCCCAACTGTGTAGATAAGCCAGATGAACAAACCACAACACTTGCCTAGTGTTAGGCCAAGCAATTATATGCTAGGGTGAAAAGGCCAGGACAAAATATACCATTGTCCTAGTCTTTGGTATCATGCCAGAGATGATGCTCTCAAGCACTGGTATTGGAATATGGCAGAAACAGGAGACAATATCAGGAATACTGTATTATTTAATGAATAAGTGATTAGTGAACTGATGCTCCCCTTGTAGCTTGTATCCGGGAATTGAACAAAGCCTACCCGACACCTTGCCTTGGTTGTAAAACCCATTATATTTAGCAGTAGGTAATAACTACTGAATTCTAGCAAGAGGTATTACTCCAGCATCCCTTAATACAAGTATCTTATAAGTCTCACTCTTAGCACAATAAAAGGGTGCAGGAACACATCTGGCATGGGTATTGCATACTTTAATGCTGAAATACGTCTTAAAGGTATAAGTTGTTATATCAGGTTCTAATTCCTGTAACTAGAATTTAGCAAATCTCAGCCACTGTTTCCAACTAGAAATTTACCCTTTGACAAATTTTTCTCCAAAAAGTAAACTCAATAAACTGTCCGTCAGGGAACAACAAGGCATCTTTATCGAACAAGACCTTGCTGTAGTCAGCATGAACCATTTCCAAAAGCACTCCTTGAGCCTAACAAAACCAGGTTTCCCTTTATGGCCTAACTTCCAGCAGTGAGGTTATCCTGGCACATCTCCATAATCGGGAATGGATGACACGCATGGAACAAGGGAGCAGCCAGCAGGGATGCTCAGAAGCACTGTTGCTGGCTTCTGCACAACCTCCTCTTGCCCAGCCCAACAGCGTGTCGGCAGCAGTAATGGTGTCCAGATGTGACTGGCCTGCTGCAGTACATGCTGGCAGCCAGGAGACTGGAAGACTGCAGGCCAACAAATACTTAACTACACTTCTCCATAACTTGTAACTGTTCAGAGTGTTCTGTAGGCACAAACATTTTGTTACACAGGATTGTTTTTATGAAACGTGGGTTTTCTAAAATTCCTATCTTGTTATCTGATGTTGGATACTCTTTTCTACCTGAGAGTAAATGTGTCCATTTTGCATAATGCTATATGCCATGAACTAGCATTTTCTCTTCTAGTCAAGGTTTCCTCAAGGTTTCGACTCAAACACAGATATCTAGGACCTAGACCTCCGTGGAATTGATAGTCATGCTACAAAGGTTGCTTTGTTCTATCCTTCAACCTGAAACTGTATATTTCCTGTATATTTGCACTGAAGTCAACCTGAAACTCCCTCATACTGGACCAAGCTGGTTTTGTGAATGTATTTTTTTGGTATTGGGAACATTTGCTTACAGAACATTATGATGGGTACCTGGGTGACAGTAATGCTGTAGGATTTTTTTATCCTTTGGATTGCAGGTAAGCGCAGAGTGTATCTAATAGACATTCTGATGTTTATTATGAAATAATCCCAATGACTGATGGCGTACAGGCAGGAATGATTTCACAGAGGTGACCATAGATCTCCAACCCCACATTAGATATCTAGGGTGAGGTGAAAAAAAGAAAAGTGATGGGTAAGAAGTAGACAGTCCTGATGTATGGCTAATTTTTTTTAGAAGTGGTCTTTGGAAAGCAAGGCGATGGGCTTAATGGCATCCTTCACTGGGTCATGTGGCATAAGTGGTCGGTTTCAGCCAATTACAACATTTATGTTCCAACATTTGTGAGACAGCTCAAGAAAGTTGTTATAAGGGGACTGAGTATGGCAAAGTAAAGGAAGGGAAAGTGCTGATACTTTGTAAGTTATTTTACGCAAATGTATGCAAATAAGTAAAGATATATTTACTTCAGCTTAAGTGCACATTACTGAGAGCTTTATATACACTCTGAATACCTACAGAAGAGAGACATCAAGTGAAATAGGGGGAACAGAGGGATTTTGCCCTAAAGATGGACAACTGAGAGCAGTGCGGCAAATGTGGTGTGTGTATCCAGCAGGTAGGCACACGTTGAAGCCACAAGGTAATTGACTTGTGCCATTTGGCTAGTCCAGGCCTGATTGAGAGATAGGCAACACCTATGAAGCCTCATGTACAAAATGCTTTCTGGCAATAAATGACATACTGCTCAACCATGCACAAAGTAAAGTGGTTAACTACATTAATTACAAAAAATCCCTCAACTTTGGGAAGTTAATAGCTCCGATGGGGCTATGTTGTGCAGTCCTGTCCATATTTTTTTTTCTCACTTATGCATGCCTGTAAGAAATTAACCACTTAGCTGCTGATCGAGCTTACACCATGTACAATTTAAGATACAGGTTAGCGACCCTGGTCTAACAAAGAGCATTTCCTTGGAGAATGCTCTAGTTATCTTCCCCCCTGGGTGTTTGGGTGCTTGGAAGGAAACCTGAGCAAACACATTGCATTTCTCCTAAAGCACGGCATCCGATCCGCATTCTGCTGATTTCACACAGCCCCTGCTTGGGGATTTTGCAAGAGGAGAAGTGTGCAGAGGAAATACCAGCGGAGTGAAAGCATTGTGAAGTCAAAATGTTTAAAATTCCGAGGATGTGAATTGAGGCGACGGGAGAAAATCAAATCAAACGGGAAAGGGATTATCAGAGTGCTTGTAAAGGATATACAAAAAAAACCACAAAGATAGCAAAAAAAGGTTTTATTTATTTTAGCTATGCATTCATGTAAAATATACACAAAAATCGAAGCACTATTTAACCCTGTAGTTGGTCGATGTGTACCATGTTAAGGTCTCATGTTCACTATTATATCCTCCCTGAACATGCAATAGCATGTCGCCACACAACCTGTTTCCCTTGCAGCTTTTCCAGGAAATGCACAGCAACGCCACCACAATCTTTTAAAAATGTGTTTTAATCCTCTATGTCCCCGAGGGCTGAGCAATAAATTTCCTACTCCTCTGGCACACCAAGGTTTAAATGACACTCCTGCCATAATGTCTTACCACAAACCTTTCAGATGGATAATGTGCACCATATGCTGCTTTGAGCTGATCGTGTCAAGCTGCCTAGTGGTGAGAGAATACCGGTTGTATAAAGTACACACAGAACACGGGTGTATCTAAAATAACATTCTGAAGTTATATATTAACTAAACCTAGATTTGTGGCCATAGCTGTTAAACATTTCTGTAGCCCCACCTGCGCTAAGGCTAAAGCAATGTGTATGCAACTTTATATGTCTTGATTGTGGTCATTTCAGTCTCAGGTGTACTTCTTCACGTTCCAGACGTTATGTTGCAAACCATTTTAAATATTGCTGCAATGGAAATTTTAATCACCAGTGACATATTTGACCCACCGTTTTCACATCATATCTGTCCTGTTCTGCACAGTTCATAAGTATATAGTCATTATTTTAACAGCGATAAGCAGTATAGACTCTGGTAAACTTCATGTCTTGGTCCCTTGTGAGATCAACTAACAGTCGATTATTTGGCCCAGATCCTTCCAGAAAGAAACATCTTCTAATCTTGTCAGGCCAGGCCCAAGTTTGCTAAGCACTTGGTGTACAGGCCGAGCGCAGACAAGGAGACTGCCCTTTCCAGCGCTTAGCCTCCACGGCTTATGTATTTTTAATGTAAATGAACTCATTGTCGAGAAACCTTTCTCCTATCTATTCCATTAAAAGGGTCTAAACGATCAGCCTGAAGTAGCTTTCAACAGAATAAAATAGAAGCTACAAGTGTCAAAAACTGCAGTAATATTTTCAGTGCAAAGCTCTCGGATTTTATATAAAATTTCTCATTCCACTTTAACCCATTTTTCACAGAATATATTTTACAGATGCTTCACAGGTACCAGCTGCCAGCCCAAAGACAGCATTTATTTTATTTTCTATGAATGTGATATATTACGCAACTGGCAAAAACTTGAGTAAAAAGAAAGTGGATTCACTATAGTTTGGGGTATTTTGACTACTGTAAGTGGTCCTATCTACCTTTAAGAAAGCTATCTACTTACCTCCCAAATAGAACAGAAAATTGTCAATTTAAGCTAGATATTTGGCTTATCTTTGGGTCATTGTATCCTTCTAACTATTATACATTGTTTCAGTATTTTACATGGGGCCCAATCCAAGTGGTCATATAACTATTTGGACTTAAGTGAAAAGAGAGCCCTGCTAAAAAAAAAAGCTTAAACTAAAATGCTCAGGTCAATTTCTACATAAATGCTTAGTAAGTTTAGGCTACCAGAAGTATGTAATAAGGGGAAGAGCTGTAATATATAGGGATGGCTAACACTGTAGAGCAGGGAACTCCAACAGGTAGCTTGTGAGGTAGTAGAACTTCTCTGGCTACAGCCGAGTACCTTTCAAGTGATCAGTGCAGAATACGTCCATATCTGGATTGGGGTGGTGTATGTACCGTATTTGCTCGATTATAAGACGAGGTTTTTTCCAGAGCAAATGCTCTGAAAAATACCCCTCGTCTTATAATCGGGGTCGTCTTCTAATCAGACCCAAAAAAAATGGCTGGGGCCATGCTGCTTACCGGTCGCGAGCAGCGTCTCTTCCGTTAGAAGCAGGAGGACAGGAAGCTTGTAGCTTCCTCACAGAACTCTATCTCCCCCTCCCTCCTCTGGGGGCGGGGCCAGAGAAGTTGCTGGTACAGCCGGTCCCCTGCAGAAGTCTTCGAGTGAGAGATCTGCAGTTCAGGTAAGGGGGTGGGGGAGGGTTTTTGGGTAAGTATGTGTGATTAATGTGTGAAGTATGTGTGATTAATGGAATGAATGAGTATTTAAATGTTTGTGAATGTGTGTTTGTGTGTGATAGCACGGATGTGTAAGGGGGGTGGGGGTTGTAGCATGGCATAGGGAGGCTGTAATCCCACTACTATCATCCCCAGGTTCCAGCATGTACTGGCTGCCTTGGCTTGATATGAGTGTGATTGCTGTTAGCAGCAATCACACTCCTATCAAGCCAAGGCAGCCAGTACATGCTGGGTTAAAAGGCATATCATGGGGCTGAGTGGCATATAGGGGGTTAAAATGCATTTCTGGACCTCCAGAAATGCATTTTAACCCCCTATATGCCACTCAGCCCCATGATATGCATATATACCTCCAGAAATGCATTTTAACCCCCTATATGCCACTCAGCCCCATGATATGCCTTTTAACCCCCTATATGCCAGAGTGGCATATAGGGGTATAAGGCATATCATGGGGCAGAGTGGCAAATAGGGGGGGTATAAAGCATTTCTGGGGGCAGAGTGGCATAACTGGGGGGGGGCAGGTTGGCAAATAAAAGGAAATTTAAAAAATATATTTACATGAATTAATATTTACTGGTAAAACTTTTTTTCCTATAGGGTCGTCTTATATTCAGGCTTTTTGTTTTTTTCCTAAATTAATATTTTGATTTTGGGGGGTCGTCTTATAATCGGGGTCGTCTTATAATCGAGCAAATACGGTATTTATTCTAGTACACCTAACAATAATAAAAGAAATACAATTCCAAAATAAACTCAAAACATAAAAGAATAAATCAAATGTATATGTCCCCTTCATGTAATCCCTCAGATTCCCCTTACTTTCTACTTTCAAATGTATTCAATAAGTGAAGGGACACGCCAGCATATGCACTCTAATGCATATGATAAAGCACCTTTAAATTAACATTTCTTTGGCTATATGGGGCATTACCCTGCCCCTTTAAGAGGAAATCAGGAAGCCTCTTCTATATAGTAATGTGTAGCTTGCCCTGGATCACATGCGATTTTAGAGTCCCCACACAGCACGACAGGTAAGCAGACAGGTACTTAAAGGAGCCCCACTGCAAAACAATCCATCTGGCTCATCACATGCATCAAAGCCAGTAACCTGAGAGATGATAAATACACCTGGCATACCTGGTGCTGCCAGACAGGTAACCTTAGAGACTGTAAACACATCTGAAGCATCTGGCACTGCCAAACAGGTAAGCTAAGTAAATACGCTTGGCACATCTGCTGGTGTCACACACGCAAGTTCAGCGTAAACAAACCGTAATGAACAGAATACAAGTACCCTAAAGAACTAGTATCTTACATTCCTAAACTTCCCTAATAATGTTTTATTTTAACCCACAAAATGGTTGTCAATCTTTATATACTGCACAAGTGTCCAAGATTAAAGGGGGTGCTAGTAACAGAGATCCATTTAGTACTGATTTATAAAATATGTAATATTTAATTAAAAAAACCTTTACCTGAAAAGCACTCACAGTGTTCTCTGCTAACATAAAACTGACACAAAATTATGTTAAAGCCGAGGTACCGTGAATTATATTGTTATACTCAAATTTCTCATTTATAATAAATGGTTATCCTTCTTTCAGTGATAGAATTCCCTGAGAATTGTATAAACAATATCTTCGTTTACTTTGCAGGTAAAGTTACCCCAAAATCCGTGTTGCTTTAAAAGCAAGATGGCAGCTCACTGTAGCCTTCTGGCTGTAATGATAACACACATCAGAAAATGATAAAAATAATTATGCTTCTGAATTTCGGGGAATATTCTTTCTTAAATTAGCTACTATATTAACAGCAAATAACTTGATATTTTAACCCCTTAAGCACAATGGACGGTCCCTAAACCCATTGAAAACAATGCATTTTGAGCCCATACATGCACTCCTGCTTTTAAATTTAAAGCACATCTCTAGTTAAATTAAGCTCTGTCTTGTGCAAAAGTTTCATGCCCCATTAACACAAATTTTAATTGGATTTGAAGACAATCTATAGGAGGGACACCATGCATTTCACGGAGAAGTGCCCATCCTAGATTTAAACCAGGTAGTGCTATATGCGATATAATTTTCAGTGACATTTACACAAGCATTTGGACTCTCGCTGATGTCATTATTTTTATGTTATTCCATTTATTTCTAGAATATTAATTAAAATTAGAATAGATTGTAAGTTCCTGGGGGAACAGGGCCCCTCATTCCTCTTGTAGCTGTATGTCAATTGCTGTATTGTACTTGTCATTATCTGTATCATTTTCTAATTTGTACAACGCTGTGGAATCTATCGGTGCTTTATAAATAAAGTATAATAATAATAGTGTGTTGTACGTCGCATAGAAACGGCTGCGTCTTGTATGTGCATGTGATGTACAGGATGCTTTCTTCTTACACTTTGAGAAAGCGATGACAGGGACAGGCTGACTTTCATCTCCTAACTCCAATTATTAAAGAATGCATGTACCAAAAAATGGAGTCAAATATGACTGACCCTTGAAGTAAAATAAAAGATTTCAAAACTTTCTGTTTCTACTAATAACCTTTTAAACGGTTATTTTGTATTCCTTTCTTAAATATATCACTATATTTAGCAAATATGTTTAACCTGTTGGTACCATTAATATACTATTTGGCATGCCAAAGCATTTGGCTTTGATCGCTTAGGGATTTTATTCTCAAGTGTTTTTTTTTAAATGCACTGTATGTGTCCATATGGGTTTGTGTCTGTATAGCACTGCAGAATCTGTTGGAGCTATATATTATTATTATTATCTTTTATTTATCTTCTATTTATATAGCGCCAACAATTTACGCAGCACTTAATACAATACATATATTCAAGGAGTATGACAAGACGAGAATTGACAGACTAAGACAAACCGATACATTAGGTGGAGAGAGCCCTATTATTTATAATAAAAAAATTACATTCTCAAACAGTCCTAGGTTAATGCATTTATAATATTTATTTTTTCTACTTACGTCCTGAATGTCTTTCTTTAGGAGGGACAGTCCCCCTTTGGGTCCCAAATCTCACCCCCCCTCTTTAATATGAGATCAACCTTTTTATAGTCCCAAAATTCACAATAAAGTGTATAGACACATCAGAAAGAGGTTTATTAAAAGCTGTCTACTTGGGGTACATAAAACATTATGGTATAAGGGCTTACTTGGTTCCCCAGTACTTGTTGATTAGGAATAACATGTTGCAAATGCTTTTTCCTCCTTTACAGTAAACTAGGTTATCCAAAACAGAAGCATTTTTATTTTAAAATAACAGGCTAACATTCCACGTGCTATTTAATCTGATGGTAAGAAAGCAATAGTCTGCTTTCAGAATGTGTGGAGAAGAACAAACCACAAATGATGAGCATAAGCTGACAGTAAGTCACTTGTTAGAGTTAACTATATATGATGTGATTGAGCAGACAGCGCTACAAAACTGGAATTTAGTTCCTCATGTTAGTGTCACTGGCAAAAAAATAATAAAAAAAAAACTTGAGGAAGTCTTTGATCAAGGTGATTTAACAGGATAATTAATACAGTCTTCAAAAACATTTTATTCTGCTGGGGCATGGGAAATCACTAAAAATACAAATCTCTGTATATCTCGCAGTGCACAAGCACAGGAGGTCCTGTTGGCCAACCATGCCATTATGGGGGTTTATTTACCAAATAAGGGGCTTCTCCTACAAGAACTTGGTAAGCACCACACAACTTACTGCTCTCCATAAGTCACAAAACGATTGTGGAGGCTACAGAGTAACTCACAGGCTACCCAATGCCTAAGTGACTGTGGTTCTATTTTATTTTATATTTAAAATATGTCAATGGAATGAATAAAGCCCAATAGGGAAGCAGACCTGAAAGAAAAGGGGACCTATGGAGACCTACAAGAAAGGAATAGTCTTCCAGTGGAAGGAGCACACCAAATGCCATAAAGATATTTAATAAAGTTTTAGAGGGGCATAAACCAATCCTAAATAATGAATTATTAAAGTATGATTCAAAATGGCAAGACTACATAGGGCAGTATGAAAGCAGACCTGATTTGGATGTACCATAATCCTCCTTTAACGACCCTAGAAGTGGTCAACTAATCAACAGTATTTTAATTATAAATGTATTGCAATATATTGCTGATATTCATTTCTTATTTGATCTGCTTATGTATATAATATACATATACACGTCACATTACTGTTATGTAGAGGCAGATTCCTGCAATCTAACGCACTGTAAACTGGAGGAACCGCCTGCCTGATCTATTAACATGTTCACAATTGCTGAAAACTGCCGGTCAAAAGCTGTGGAAATAAAGGAACAGAACATAGATCTTCTTTTTATTTCACACGATTTGTTGTCATGTTGCAGATATAAAGGGCCCTTTGTCTTTGTGCTGCTGGCTGGTCTCAGTCTCAGAAGCGTGCCTGGTTATTCCCACCGGGCTGGGCCTGGATCCTGCACTCCGTTCTTATAAAATTATTCATGTGCTTAGTGGGTCTCCAGCAGGAACGCTCTGCACTGTGCGGACTATGAAATATTAATGTTTCTTGTAGCCCTGGAACGGAGCATGCTCACAGGCCTCGGGGCAGGTGGGAGGGAGGAAAGGAGAGGGACACAGGGTGAAGGTGACAATTCAGGGAAAGCAACAGAGTTGGAACTGGAGGAAGGAAAGAACTGAGAGACAGGTGATCTGTGAAAGACAATGGAGGCAAAAAATAGACTGGGTCCATAGATCGCTAGAATTGGAGCATTTAGTATTTCGAGGCACATGTTAACATGATTTACTTAACATGCCAACAGGTGCTGCCAACTTTAGCAGTCCCTTAATCTGAAAAGGAGAGGCATTTATGATATTGCAATGTTTTGCACTGCTTTATTAACCAGCAGGGATAATAATCTGTAATAACTCGACACCAGTTTGAAACTAGTGTGGGTATTTCAGATCAGCCAATATACTGGCTCCACTTCTCATGCACATTAATGGCTGCAGATAGAAAGCTTCTAAGCTGTATAGATCCAAAGCTTTTTTCCCCCCTATGCAATTTTTGCATGATCTGAAAGCAACGGGTATGTGCATTTTAAAGCAAACACATCAATAAACCCACAGCAGGTGCTCGGAGGGGAAAAAAAGAAACATATCTGATTTTTTTTCTAATAATGTTCTTTTCTTCAATAATATGGCGGTACGCCTTTTCTCAGGGACAAGAGAAACACACAGGAAATGTAAATCCATCTGGTTACCCTATTTAATCCAGGCTGTAAATTAAACCAACCCAGCAGTTCACAACATTAATGTTTGGCTGTCCAAAGCAGCACTAATATACATGCAAACTTTGTTATTCTTAGAAATTTGACTGAATATACAACCTCTTGGTGTAAACTATCGGATCATGAATTAAAACGTGATTCTAGTGCAAAGTCTGAAAAGCGGTCTTACCAGCCCAGCAGGCAGTGGAATAGTCCAATCAGCAGGGCCATTTAGCTGGTTGCTATGGTGATAAGATGCATTTCTTTCTTTGTGCCAGAATTACTTTTTTATATATATTTTTATTAAATGGACAAATATTGCCACTTCACGTTGACATCCATTTTATCCTGGAATCTCTGCTGCATGTCTTATTTGTCCTGAGATCGAAGCGATCTGGAATGGTCATAGAGAGGGATTCTGGAGAAGTGATCTTATTACCATAACAACGAATGGAATGCTCCTGGTCATTGGACCATTCACTTAATTGCGAAGATGATAAGCCCAATTTATGAAATTTTGACATTTTTAGTAATTGATTTGTATAACTTCTGTACAATGAGTAAACAGGGCATAATGAGTGTATCATATAAGAATTTGGACTTGCAGAAACAAAAGGTGGGCCCTGCTCAAACAAGTTTACAATTCAGAAGGTGATGCGGACAATCTATAAGGAGGTGGGCTTATAACTTTTGTTATATGAGATATATGTTATATTTTGTTAAAAACGTTTGACAGATTGGCTGTCAAATGAATCTAGCATGATTTTAAATATATTTTAGAAATAATATCCAACATTTTGGATAAACCATATCTGTTATGACAGGCTTCAATAATGGAAGTATTACTATCCCACATGATCTTTAAAACCTTTACGCACGGTGGACATTTACAACTGACACGACTAAAGGTTTACACCAAATGTTAATGCCCCACCTGCAGTTTGAATGCAATGGAACCTGCAGAACGAACCATCATTTTAATTAGATTTTCTTAATCAACCATAGCAGATTTAAATAATCACAAGGTTTCTCTGTGGGAGAAAGGTTGGTACAGAAAAATGGAGGAAAATTAATTGTTCTCGCGCATTGGGTAACTCTATTTGCAAGGCATGGAACGATTTAAAGCTACCAAGTAGCACTTTTAGTCACGTTTGTGTAGAAAGTCCTGGATAAATTCCCTAATATACCATATTTTTTTGATACACAATAAATACAATACTTAAGTACAGCGTTGACAGTTTTTAAAAACTGTCTATGGCCCTTGTGTCTTCCACCTTATGGTTATATGTACTAACCCCAAAGTCAGGGCAGTTATATCAGGAACCGAGTATTAAGGTGCCTTTTCTATTTAAAAAAGTCTTATCCAGTATATTTCCATCTGCAGTAAAAGTTTTCTTGCAAGAGCTAAAGAAGAAGAAAAAAGGGTTAATTCTGTTCATCCATTCTAACCATTCTTTGTCTCTGAGTGAAATCCCCCTCCACCCACTTGATTCTCCTTTCCCTCCTTCTCTCCCTAACCTCCCACCTCCCCCTTTCTAACCTCTTGCTGGCAGGAGGCCATATTAGTTTTCACCCAGCAAAACTGTCTCCTTCTCTTTCTGCCAAGGAAAGAAGGGGGAGGAGGTGTGCTGGGTATCGAGAGGAGGAGGAGGGTGTAAGAAGAACCTGTGTAATATCATAGATGATTAGTGACAACCTACACTTTAACCCTGATAATACTGTTAGTGTTTATAATGTACAGATAACTGAACCCCAGAGATGATGGCTCCTTGTTATTTCATCCTCACCTAATACTCTGAACCCCTTACGCTAAATAAAACATGGGAAATGCATTGCTACCAAAAAGGAATAGTTTACTTCTCAGGTTTTCTTAGGTTTTACCCTTTAGAACAAGCTCTCCTTTTTAACCAAAGATAAGATTATACCAGCCTCTTGACACTGATGTGAAATTATAGCTGTTAGTTATCCTTAGTATTCACTTTTCTAGATTGTAAACTGAGAAGGAGCCTCCTCATCCTTTGTTCACAGGGGCAGCACAGCCTAATTCACAGGCTTTATTCAATCTGTATAGCGTGTCTATATATGTGACACACGATGCTCAGTTGAACAAGTTTCCAAAAGCCAGATCCAGGCAGTGGTGAGAAAGCCCATGTTTGCTATTTACTTATTGAATATAAGAAGGGCAAATAATTATCATAGTTTTTGACCAATGTCTTTTTGCCACAGGTCTAGACCTATGTTTATACTCTAGTAAACCCATATTATAGCAGAAGAAACAGTAGGAATCTACTAGATAAAAGACATTGGTGAGGTCCTCTTTCTTTGGCAGTGGTGGAAGATATGGATCTGCTATGGTCTCCTGCACAGGTACACTAGATCGCTGTGTATGCAGTGCTAACCAGACAAGACACAGCTGTTCTGCATCTTTCTGTCTCTCTCTAATAACATACATGTCCAAGAAATAAAGCACGTGGTCTGCAGCTCTGTTGGAAACAATTAACCCGATCATGCCTTAAAGAAAAAGGCATTCCAAACTTGGATCAACCAACTTTATACTTTTGGTTGAGGCACAGCACCCTGCAAAACCTAAAATGAACATAAGAAGCTAAAGCATATTTGAAAAAGTCAGATTAGTTGTTTAAATAACTCATTCAGCCACAAGTACCTAGTTGGTTAAACTTTCTCAGCAAAAAATATCTCCAAAGAACAACTACAAGTAGATTTAAAAGAGCAGAAGCTAGTTTGATACAGATACTGTACATGTATTTATTTAGTTTTTGGTAATGCAAAGTGAGGGCTTTCGACCAAAATGATGCCGTGTGTATACAGCAGTCACACATTGAAGCAGCAGTAAAGGTAAGCTTAAGACAATGGGAATTTGCTTGGTTTTCCTGGTGGCCAGTCCAGGTCTGTGATATTGAAGGTAAATCAAGTTAATAATCACGTTCAACAGGACATCCCAATCTCATGATACCCACTGTCACCAGGCGTTTCACATTTAATAACTTTGTTGCATTTATAATTAAAACATTGTGGTGTGCCTAGTCTGTTAGCGGCGCACATTTGGGCACAAGTGTGATTTACTGGATTAGCAAAACACCACAAGAATGCTTATGAATGAGGTTTAAGGAAGCACTTGAAGAAGAAAGCACCAAGTCTTGGAAAGCTATGTATTTCATCTACAAAGCAATATTAAGAGTCATTAAAATGCATCAGCAACTACAAGAATCAGAGATATGAAGCACTTTGTACTATAGGGTTTGTCATTGGCACTACCTATTCATGCTAAAGGGGGACTGCAGCTACAGTGGATATAACAAATCGACACACCCCTGTTAAATTGCCAGGTTCTTGTGATGTTAAAGAATGAGACAAAGATAAATTATGTCAGCAATTTTTCCACCTTTAATATGACCTATAACGTGAACAATTCAATTGCAAAACAAACTGAAATATTTGAGGGGGGGACACACAATAACCTGGTTGCATAAGTGTGCACACCCTCTTATAACTGGGGCTGTGTTCAATATTAACCAATCACAATCAAAATCATGTTAAATAGAAATCATTACACACCTGCCATCATTTAAAGTGACTCTGCTTAATCACAAATAAAGTTCAACTTTTCTAGCAGGATCTACCTGACATTTGCTTAGTTGCATCTCAGAGCAGAAGCCATTGTCCACAGAGAGCTTCCAAAGCATCAGAGGGATCTCATTGTTGAAAAATATCAGTCAGGAGAAGGGTACAAAAGAATTTCCAAAGCAACAGATATACCATGGAACACAGTGAAGACAGTCATCATCAAGTGGAGAAAATATGGCACAAGAGACATTTCCAAGAACTGGATGTCCCTCCAAAATTGATGAAAAGATGAGAAGAAAACTGATCATGGAGGCTTACAAGAAGCCTACTGCAATATTTAAGGAACTACAGGAATTTCTGGCAAGTACTGGCTGTGTTCTACACGTGACAACAATCTCCCGTATTCTTCATATGAATGGGCTATGGTGGCAAGACAGGAGCATTGGAAAAACATCCAAGCCCGGCTGAAGGTTGCAAAAATAAACATCAAGTCCCCCAAAAGCACGTGGGAAATGTGTTATGGTCTGATGAAACCAAGGTTGAACTTTTTGGCCAAAAGGTATGTTTGGAGCAAAAATAACAGTGTACATCACCCAAAGAACACCATACCCACAGTGAAGCATGGTGGTGGCAGCATCATGCTTTGGGGCTGTTTTTCTTCAGCTGGAACCGGGAACTTCAGCTGGAGGGAATTATGAACAGGCGTCTGTTAGAAAGCTGAAGATGAAGAGGAAGTTCAGCATGACAACCATCCAAAGCACACATCAAAATCCACAAAAGCATGGCTTCACCAGAAGCCCAGACCTGAATCCAGTTGAACATCTGTGGGGTGATCTGCAGAGGGCTGTGCACAGGAGATGTCCTCGCAATCTGACAGATTTGGAGCACTTTTGCAAAGAAGAGTGGGCAAATATTGCCACGTCAAGATGTGCCACGCTAATAGACGCCTACCTGAAAAGACTGATTGCTGTAATAAAATCAAAAGGCGCTTCAACAAAGTATTAGTTTAAGGGGGTGCACACTTATGCAACCAGGTTATTATAACGTACCCACTCAAAGATTTCAATTTGTTTGTTCACATTATAGGTCACATTAAAGGTGGAAAAAGTTCTGACATGATTTATCTTTCACTCATTCTTTAACATCACAAGAACCTGGCATTTTAGCAGGGGTGTGTAGACTTTTTATATCCACTGTAACAAGTTTGTCCTACACAAAAAAGTATATATATATATATATATATATATATATATATATATATATATATATACAGATACACATCTATAAACTATAAACCATAAATAAACTAATATAAACTATATACCATGTCCTGACACAAGGTACATGAATTTACATTTGCCGTCTTTTCAGCAGAAGCAAAGAAGCAAGTTTTCTTTCCACTCTAGACTTCCTGCTGGTTCCTGTCTCATCACCCTGCTTTGCTTTGCAGTGGATACTTCGGTCCACACCAGTTTTAAGCAGGACACGGTTTACATCAGGAACCGGGCCTAACTGGATCCTATCATTTTTTATTTTTTCGCTTTAAGGCACTTTAACTAACCAGAAACATCAGAATGTATACATGCCCAAGGGGTGAAAAAACATTTGTATGTTTCCAACCAAAACATAAGATGTTGAAACCCTTTAAATAAACCAAGTATGGGATCTAAGTAGTTGTGCAGTCAAACTAAAAGTAACAGGGCAGCACAGGTTTCTGGGTGGTGTAAGCTAACACTGCAGGATTCGTCAGTAGAACATCATGTCATCCATGAGCTCCTTCTAGCTTCTTAGAGGTGAAAAGAAACCCATTAGAGTAATGTACGACACCCACGGAATTTAGCTAATTGTTCATGAGAGTACTTGGCCTTAATTTTCTCAAAACAGGGCATAAACTTTAGTGCTGCTCTGGGGGAAATACCTTCTGCAAATTAGCAACTGTCCATCTTTAGAAGTCAGATGCTTGGTACTCAGCATGCATAAGGTGTACTGATTTATATTCAGGAGTAACGTTTATTATTATGAACTTTTATTTAAAATAAGTAAACCTCTAGAGTTTCTAGAATTTACACAAGTGTATTCAACCTGATATTTGAGCTTTGTAAAACATGAACTGCACACACTTGATAAGAACTTGCTTATTCTTCTCATGCCATGGTTTTTGCATAATCTACATACTTGGCTTCCTGTTCTGCCCATGTATTGTATATCTATGTAATTCCACAGATTATATAGAACTAAGGTGTGTGGTCACTGCTAGGCTTTAGGGTAGGCATCTTGGATACATATCTCCTGGCTTGCTGTGTGAGGGGGTTGCCTGCGATGGATCAGAAAGTAAGACTTTGTGTTGGCAGGGAAGTGTCTATAGGGAATAGCTCTAAGCAGAATGCTGTGCAGGATCAATAATGCTCACAATATTCTGCCACCCCTTGCTCATTAGAACCTACGGCCTGGGATTCTTGACAGGGCAGAGAAGCCAAGGTTTGTGTGTGTGTTCAGATTGAGAGATAATTGATTTCACACTGCAATGCGCAATATAATATCATGGTTATCTACATTCTCTTGGAGGCTGCTACTCACATGCAATGGAAGCTGAGGCATACGAACCTACATGATGCCTGTATGCACACACCAACACTATGGATATGATAGGTCTGACAACTGAATAGTAAGCACACATGCCATTATAGGTTTGTACAAATATAGAATATATACAGTAAATATCTGTAAAAAAAAATTAAATATAGAGGACCCATTTCTTTCTTTTTTGTGTTATTGTATATTGTATACCATTCCATATAACAACAATGTTGTTTTTGTTTCTATGTATGCAACTCATTAATAAAATGTAATTCCAATAATATTGTATATGTATTTTGACATGTTCAAATACAGCAGTGATATTACTGCACGTGTTTATCTACATATCTGTCTATAATATATTGTACACGTGTGTACACAATGTTAGTAATCAATAACACATGTGCCCATATTTACAGATGCTGTTTGGTTAACCTGTTAGCCAGTCCAAAAAAATCCCAATTTAGATGCCCGTCCTATCAGCAACCACCACAAAGGCAGGATCAAGATTTCTATACGGAATATTTTCTTTCGCCTAATATGACCGGTAGTGACAATTATTAAATTTGGGCAACATATATGAAAATGGAGAGAGTACTAATGGGATCCCAGTTCACTTCAATCAGGCACCCTCTGCCTGTTGGTTCCATAAACCAATAAAGATTGCAAATGCTACCTTGTAAGCTCTATATGACTCTAAAACAGATGATGATGTGCTTGACCAACTTGTAACGTATAGAGAATATATACTGTATATAGACATATTGCCTATTTGACATCCTCACACTGCTGTGCATAAGGGGCCACATTTAATCTTAGTGTACAGATAAATTAGAACTGAATGCTTCTCCTGGAAACAATTGAAAAAAGGCCTGCTAAATACATGCAGCGGTGAGTCATTGTAGAAAGGAATGAAGCGTTCTCTCTGTCCTCCCTGACCTCTACTGTTCTCCTCCACTCGTGATTTGGAAGAGGACACTGGGGATGTGTGAAGATAAATGGACTTTGCTATGACTCATCATCATGTTCCGTTGAGGCATGCACACCAACTGCACATTCATGTGTGTGCATTGTCACACTACATGAGTGGTGATCATGTGTACAATAGGATTAGGTATGTATTTGCAAAGTAGCATTACACTGTACTTGTATATATAGCTGAAGACCTAACAATCAATACATAGTCAACTGTTCGTGTGAAATAAAAAACATAACGAGTACATATTTAAATCAATCTTAGTGGTATGTATTGATGATGTGTATTTAAACGGAGTGTGCACATCATTTTAACATGATACCACATATTAATTCTCTTAACAGTCGTGGAAGGGTTTAGAGCTAGAGTAGCTGAACACTAGAATAATAGAAGAGCCATTGTGTCTGCCACAGACACTTAAGAGACAGAGGAGATGTGATGTCATATTGTTCCTTTCCTACGAATGTGTTTCTTGCTCCTAAAATGAAAATCTAGCTTAATGACAGTATGGGTTAAACTACGCGTCTCCTTATTAGGTTAAAAATAGTTCTGCTGTTTGTGATGGTCTAGATGGTAAGTTCTTGCAGGTTTTGTAGTTCTACTTGCGAGTTTTCAAAAACAAGAGAGTGGTAGAACCCATGAGATTAGGTTTGGTTCACTGTTTGATTGGTGATGGGGTTCTATAGTGTTTTGTTTAATGTTGATGGAGTTCTGGAGTTTTCAAATACCTTTCTGGTTCTGAAAACTCAAGTTCTCATAAAAAAAGAAATTAATGGTATATAATGAAATAGACTGTAAGTGTTGATGCTGTAGTTTGTCGTCCCTTCCTTGGGGTATTGTGAATAGACCTCATGGATTCAATTACAAAGGAATGTAAAATCATCATCGATGGTGGAAAAGCAGGAGGAAAGCTCTCAAAGTTACTTCTGCTTAATGATTCTCCTCATCTACTTTAAAACACAAATTCACTTTTAAGGCACATCCACTCAATAGAGTATACGAATCTATATTCTTACCTCTAAAAACGGAAAACATTCTATTTCATTTACACGCAAGAACCACACTTAATTTCAATAGCCACTAGGAAAGTGAGTCAGGAGAGAGATCCAGCCACAGGTCCTGTGCAATTGTATTAGTTAGTCCCTTTTGGGACAAGAAGCTCCTGATTATAGATGAAATCATATAAGGTGTAAGGATTCACATGCTAGTTACAGGGATATCCCAAACAAAAACATAAACTCTGAGCACAAATTAATACAAACACCTCTAGCAACAACAACATAATTACCCTAAAATGCTTTCCCTCACCGTACTGTAAATGAAATGTTGGCTACATTAGAGCTGCCACCGTCTTTGTTAAAGCAATGTGTTACTCTGTCGTTCTGTTTACACATGCTCTACACTTAATTGACACAGTAGCTCTCATTTACTTTGATCTAAATTAATTGGTTAATGGTCTCAATTTACTCAATTAGCTGAATTAGGCAGGATACGGTCTTGTGCTCCTCGCTTATTTTTTACAGGTTTTCTAATTTGGAGGTCGGACGCTGTGAAAATGGTCGATCAGTCATGTATGAGAAGGGAGGGGATGGAAGGCTCATGTTAGCCAATTCTACCCAAACCATGCGAAGCCAAGCCAATGGTTACGTTGATGAGAAAGCCATTGGATGTACATCTTTAAAGGGCTGGATTTCTCAGTTAAAAATGTAATTTATTTTTATCCAGATTACTTAATAATTTAGTAGGTGGCTATTTCATAGTAAGTCATAGACAAACTGTGAGGCATTCTTTCTGCTTTTCTGCGATGGATTAAAAAGGCATGGGTGTCCAATGGCTTCCTTAAGGATCTTAAACATTCCTCTGGTTGCAGGATTCATATAATTAACATCTAATTAACAATATGCACCTATGCAATGTGTTTTGTATCATCCTTAAAACATGTTATTTCTGTGGTCCTCTGAGACAGTGTTGGATACCCCAGTGCTACAAAAAAACACATATAGAATGAATATGTTATTGTTCTAATGAAACTGGGTAGACTAGCCCCATTGTTGTTGTATGAAACGATAAATGCAAACATGGGAACGTGATTATCCCTACAGGGTGGGGGACAGTTATAGAGGAAAAACGTATTCCAGATGTGCGGTTCAGGTCAGTGTGACACTTAGAACTACCAATACAAGGGTATTTTTTTTGAATGATTCTGAGCGATCCTAACCATGGCAAAAATGCTTTTCTGGCCTTTTGTTCTAAATTTCAGCTACTAAATCACACTCTGTATCTATTTTAGGTACAATTTAGATTTCTAATTTTTGATTGCAAATTATTCTAATTTTTATTTGAAGTATATTTGAAGTAAATAATATAGGACCCACCCTAAAGATCCATGTTAAACCTTAAATATATGACATTTTTGAGACAGGGCCACAAAAATAAAGATTTGGTAGCTTTAAAACCAACATGATAAAGGGCAGCTTTGCTATGAACTATGTGAAAAATATAGACTATGCACCAGGTTTCTCCCTTGCCAACCAGGGATCCATTTCCACGCAAAAAAAACACATTTTTTAGGGAATAATTTAACTGTCAGAATCACTATTTAAAGCAATGTTGTTGCACTGACCTGCATATCTATATATATATATATATATATCTATATATATATATATATAGATATATATAGATATATATGTATATATATCCACCAGCCATTAAAATTCAAAGAGAGAACGAGTGATTCTCACGGGTGAATCTCACATTATCATATACTTAATGTAAGCTATTACATATTTGCATTTAATTACATAATTAAATCCATGTTGGCTTAGAGAGAAAGGATAGATGACTAAATTTACGGGTAAAGGAAACTTTCAATAACAGAAAGCAGAACAATGCACAGATTCCTCCTGTGTTGTAGGAGGGAGCGATTTCGGGAGGGAGGGAAAGCAGGAGAGGGAACAGCCATACTGGGAAAGGAGGGGTCCTTGGGGGATTAGCCCTCCAGTACCATCATGAGTATAAAAATAGGTCACATCTATTCTACATGTCACTGCCTGGTGAGGATAGAGCTGGCGAAGAATTTGTTTAACCTTGAAGGTGCTGGGTTCGTTCAGCTGAAGGAATCTTGCTCTTTCAGCCTTACAACCTCTTACATTATCCAAACAAACATGCACATAGGTGACATTGTTTTCAAGGGGGATCTGGTTAAATATTTCAGCTCTTGTGAGGGGATATCCGTGTCAATGTTACAATACTATGGAGCCAAACCATATGGAGCCAAACCATATATGCATTCTACATATTTCTTTAAATAGGGAAAGTTGCTCTCTGACTTGATTAACAGGTATTTGAAGACACACGTATTTCCTCACATTTACTATAGTCTTATACAAGTTCAGATAGCTTAAATTTAGTGTGATAATGTGTAGATGTTTTTCACTTTTATACATAATTGCCAAGGTCTCCAGTTGACTTCAAGAAGTATGTTAGACACCCACGTACGTGGGCACCTATGTGGCAGGCGAGTTTTCAGGAGAGTTGTAGTTTCAATGGTCTAAATTCACTATGCAATAGACTTGTGCCAATGGACCAAAAACGATTCAGACACATTTTTAGTTTCTGTAATTAAATCCGTTGTCACTTAACCTCGTTCACTCTAGTCATTTTTACTGTGGCTGGCAAATGCCAGCTTTAAATTCCAAATCTGGAAAGATAGTTTAGATAAATGAAATATTTATTTTAGATTCAATGTTATATTTAAAGCTGTGTATGACCATGGAAAGAAATATATTTAATTGAGGGCTCATTACTTACACATACACAAGATTACATTATTATCACAGCTCATACAGTCCAATGTAAAGAAAGGAAATATTTAAGGCTCTTTGGTTAATCCTCCTCAATTTGCCAGTTGGCGTCTATTACTTTCATTATTTAAAGAGTTAATAAGACAGGATATAACCTTTGGGAAAACTAACAGGTTTCAATAGAAAAATGCAAGATGATCTCATTCACAGGATGGTCAGAATGTGATATTTGATGTCTGACAGCATCTCCTGACAAAAATAGGCATCTCATCTCATGCAGCTGGTGACCATGTACACAGAAGAATAGAGGGCAAATAAAGAAAAAGATGCTGAGCAAAGGTTAAGTCAAAGGTCCCCAAGGTGTCCTCGCTGACCCCATTCTGGAGTGCCTTCAAATTTAGGGATGTTGTTTTTAGTCCCACCACATACAGATGTGCATAAGACAACTAAATTGGTTACAAGATGAAGTTCTATAAGTGACCCAATAACAGTTTTCATTTCACAGCTCTAGTTCTGCCTGTCACAGCTTACACCAATCAGTCAGATCTTGAAACCTCATACAACTTGTTCAGTTTGCACTTGGTCTGGTTGTTATCACTTGCACTAGACCAACATCGGAGATGTTGAAAACTATACTGTATAGAGCTTTCCAAACCTCTTTGGCTTCCTTCTTCGAGCATACTCTTACTTAAGTACACTTAATGTAGAAACCTATGAGGTGTACAAAGCTCTATACTGTACAATTTTATAGATTAAGTGCTCTAATGCTGGCTCTCTAAGAAAAATGCTTCACAATCTACTATAAAGAACCATTTCTCTTGAACCACTTTATAGGCACTTTTAAAATCTCCCACAGGTAACACGGCACCTTGTTTTTCTGACAAAACCCTGTGTTACGAAATGCTTTATATGAACACCCAAGTTGAAAGTTCTGCAAGGTTTACCCCACTCCTGCTACAACAACCATGACACCAGGAATTTGACCCATAATGCCAATCTCAAAATCTTCCCTAAAACATCATCAAATAAACCGCCATGAGCTCCAGCCAAACACTTAACTTGGTCCAGCCCATCAAAATGGCAGGATACACATTATCACCAAGATTAAAACAGCAGGTGAAAAACATACCAGTCAAGAAGGACAATATTAGTAGAACTCCCAATGGTATGTCTTTGGGAGAAAAACAAAAGTTATTGGTGTCTCAATTACTTTAGATTTCACACATTTGGTCTTTCAAAGTCATACAATCTATACAAGAAGTCATATACAGAACAGGTGACAAGGTAAAAACGGTAAAGCAGTTTTATTTAGCTGCAGAGTGCAGTGAAGTCACACAAAGTAGCCCTATAGTACATCTCGTTTCCTCCACTACCTGCTGCTTCCATTCAGCCTTTTCCTTCTCTCCATGGCTAAACACAGCATTGTATTAATTCTCTTTTTGGCAAGCTGGGCATCACCACTGCTAATGAAAACCTGACAAATAATTGAGGGTTTGATGACTAGGAATAAACAAAAAGGGGAGAAGGAGGATTAGGCAGTAAATAGCTCTATAATAAGGCTTTGCGAATCCCAGTCATAAGAGCAGACTTGTTGAACACAGTGGGGAAGTATGCAAGTAATAAAGCATTTACACTTTTATTTTGTTATCTATAAAAAAGTTGACAAACTGAACACACACATCTAATATATATATACAGAGAGAGGGAGAGACAGAGAGAGAGAGAGAGAGAGGAGGAGAGACAGAAAGAAAGAGCAAGATAATTTGTATAGGACATCTTTCCATATCAAAATTTGATATGGATTTTCTATATCATATGCCATTTGTTTGCTTTGTTTGTGGCCTATGAACCCTAGGCAACACTGTTGCTTAAACTAGGTACAGCAAGGAGAGGATGGATTTCACTATGGTGTGTCTACTGTGGGGGTGTAATATGCTGCCTGTTCAGTTACCCTTCCTACCCAGGTGATTATGCTGTCTTTTCCATCCCGGCCCTTCAAGGAATTAAAGGCCAGAGAGGCAAACTAAATGTATAAAAAAAACATGAAAAAGCTAATGTCTCATTTTCAAATGTACATTAATGCTAAATGGAAATTAAGGTAAGAAAACTTACCTCCTGAAAATGTACTAAAGGATCTAACTAATACTCAAATATAAAAACTAAAACCCAAAGTAACTCACAGTAACACGCAAGGTAACTTCATCAAAGCTATCGTGACTGAACTCCAAAAAATCCCAACTTTAAAACTGCCTGAATAGACTCAATTGTTCTTAAGCTTTCAATGAAGACTGAGGAACCTTTTGATTTGTAATGTGATGAACAACTCTCTGGCACTCTAGTTTACTAAAGACACCATGGAATTACTGAATGCATGTGAATTCATGTCTGGACTTGTTTTTTTATGCTGCATAAAACCTATGTACACTATATGAGCAAAAGTAGGCACCTCTCAATATTATGGAATTTAGGTGTTTCAGTCACACCCATTGCTAACAGGTGTAACAGTTCCGGTGAAGGGTAATGATGCTACAGCATACAAAGCCACCAGTGTGCGGAAGGCTAATTCCTGTTTCAGTATGACTATGTCCATTTGCACAAAGCAAGGTCCATAAAGAGATGACTTGACAAGTTTGCTGTTGAAGAACTTGAGTGGCCGGCACAGAGCTCTGACCTTAACACTTTTGGGATGAACTGGAACCAGAGATTGCGAGCCAGGCCTTCTCGTCCAACATCAGTGCCTGATCTCACAAATGCCCTTTAGGCTGAATGAGCACAAATTCCCACAGACACATGCCAAAATCTTGTGGAAAACCTTCCCAGAAGGCAGTTACAGGCGCAAAGGGGGACCAACCCAATGTTAATGCCCATGGTTTTAGAATGTGATGTCCAACAAGCTCATAAAGGCATGATGATCAAGTATCCACATCATTTTGGTCATATAGTACGTATCGTAACACTTATGGTTTGCATTTAGCTTGGGGCGAGAGGAATTAGCCACCGGTTAACCGGTCTTGTTATGGAAAATACTTCCATAACAACTCACAGAAGTCAAGTAGCATATCTGTAACATAACAGTCTTGTAATTGTATTTTCTCCTTGAAGTAAGTTGGACAACTTCAGAAACAGACTTCCTGAAGGGCAAGCACTTTATAAATACCTTTCTTATGAGTCACAGCAGAAGTGGCTAATTTGAATCTACTGAGATACATTATAGATGCACTGTGCCTTTAAATAAAATTCCCCTCTGTATGATATATTTGCAGTCTTTGGTGTCAGGTTCCTCTGCAGCACACAGTGAGTTTGCTCTCCTCTCTTATCACCCCCCCTGCTCCTCCATGTCCCCAGTTTATTCAATCCCTGCTGCTACCACTGATCTGCCAGCTGCTGCTGCGAGTCTGTTCCCCCCTTCCTCGACACAGCTATTACCTCCCAGCTAGATCAGTATCACAGCAACAACACCAAAAGGTTCCCCTGTTGGCAGAGAGCTCCCCGCGTGCCTGCTTTGCCCATATTTGTACAATGCAATGTCATGACACTGGGAGGCCTGCCTCAGTTTCACGTTCTGTACCAAATGGTGCCCGGCTTTGATGCTCGAAGCAGAAGACAGAAGGATGGCTGCTGGCCATTTATTTTAATGGTTCTCTGATGTTCCTCTAGAAATCAAACATTTGCGTTTGGATGTATGGAAAGCATACCAAACCTGCACCTCACACCATCCTCCAAGACTGAGCAGACCCTCAAAAGAGTGTGTATAAAATTGTGAATGTTTATTTTAGCCACTGTATGCTATTGTAATGATACTCCTAGAAAATTTAAGATAATTTGTATTCATGATTTAACAATGCTCTCATTGTAATAATGGAAAAAAGAAACAAAAATAAGTTAGAAAAAACAAAAACATGGGTCCTCCTTCTCAGGTGCCTGAAAATATGTAGCCGCCAGGCCCAGACTGGCCATCTGACGCACCCATACTTTCTTAGGATGTGGGAAAGAGACCTCAAACTCAGCCTCGTGGAGGCTGGTTGGTCAAAATCTTAATTCTCATGCATAAATGGTCAATCTCAGTTGTGATACAAGAAACAACCTATAAATTATTGATCCGGTGGTACAAGTCCCTTCTGGCATAAAAGATTTAACCCGAATGACCAGACAGGTGCAGGAGATGTCTTTAGTCTCCTGGCACATATATCCACATACGGTGGAGCTGTCCTAAATTACTGGAATATTGGGGAACAATAATCAAGGTGTTGAAATATAAGGGTTTCTTCGCCACACATCCAAGGCACTAGGCCCATACAAAAGGTCATTGACAGTCCACCTGCTTCAAACGGCTAAAACTATAATACCCAGACACTGGAGGCAGACCTCACCCCCTAATATCAGGGACAGAGGCAGTAGATAAGATCAGGACAATGCAAGTCATTACTCACATGTCTAGAGGAACTGGTTCTGCTAATATGCTCAAATTTCTTTCCTGGGTATAGTACCTGAACTTGGGTCAACTATATGACACATTGCACACCTAATGCAATTTCCCCAGGAAAATGCTTAACACCCACACCGTGCTCCCTTGGAGGGGGGGGGCATCTCCACAACCACCTTACAGCCCCCAGACAGACCATTATAAAGAAAAGGTTTAAATGGAAACTTAGCACTTGAGACAACATGCAGGGTTTTCTATGTTTGTTTTATTTACTTTAATGTTCACATATTTTTGGTAGGAGGTGTACAACTTATTGCTTAATGTCTCTTGATTATAACTCACAATTATAACATATACAGCTATTGGCCACACTTATGTCATTGGTGGCCGCTAGGCTTAAAGTGCCAGGGCCACCTCTTGGTCCCCAGTCCAGCCCTGGTAGCCATCGCAGGTCCCATGGGCTGCTTTAATTTTTTGGATCGGATTCATAATATGAGGTATGAATTTGTAAGCCTGATTATTCATGTTCTAACATTTACCATACATTATCATCCAAATGTTGGGTTTCTTCTTCTTTTCGTCGAACAGCATCAAGTACACGATGCATTTTTTTGATTTCTCATGAAAAGCGGTTTCAGGGATTATTTGCCATGTTCACTTGGAATCATACTGTCCGAAACCTGAAGTGCATTTCAAGGTCAAGAACGTCAGAGCTGGCCAGATGCACTTTGTTACCTGTACCCAGTGTACTAGCAGTTTTGCAATCTTGTCTTGAACAAAACAGCTCTCTGTATCTTTCCATCATCTGAAATCATTCTATCTGGGACAGCCGCCAGTTCTCCAGCAAGGAAAATCTTAGAAAATCCTGTGCACTGCTGAGGTATTAACCCCGTCACCACCAGAGAAGCCAGCAGTACATTCCAACAAAGGTGAGTTCAATTTAAAATTAACATGTGGATTACTGAAATATAATGCACCTCCAGAAGAAGTTCATTAGGGCTAACATATTGACGGCTGACTGATTAGTTTGGTTATACAGGTGCTTTAACACACTGTAACATAATCCAAAGTTGCGGTAAAGCTACATAAACATGTACACAGTTTAGTATAACGGGTGAATTCCTCCGAACAAAATGTAAATCTATCATATGTACAGGTCTACAGAAAACAAGAAATTAGAAGCCGGAAGAAATGTTTAGAGTCAATTCAATTTTCACTGTTTACCAAGTGTAACACATCTTTTAGTGACATACATCTGATATAAACAGTGTCCCTAAATGCAAAATTAAAAACAAGCAGTGGTATAGCTCAAACCCCACTGAGGCTAACAGCACATCAGGACACACTTGGGACATTGTCAGCTTTGCTCTGGATAGGGCAGCTAGGGCAATCCTTCTGACCTCTTTGTTGCCCTCCTGCTTCTATCTGGATTCAAGCTGTTTTCTACCCATTTCTGGCCCCTTTCCTAACCCACCTGTGGCTAGCTCCCCTCTTGTGGTCTATCTCCAACCCCACTATCTCCTATATGAAGATGGAAAGGATGATTTCTGGATTAGCATTCCTTGGAATTTTCCAGCTATGTCTCGGATGTACCACAACTTGTACAAAAAAAATTCTGCCTCTGTAAATCCGTATTTATACAGGCCCACATAAAATAACGAAAGAGGTTAATTGCCAGAATTTAATTATAGTCGGAGCCAGTGAGCTATCTATTATATACTTAGATTTAACCATGTATCCCACACAAGTTTAACTATGCAGGTTGGCAGGAAGGTTTCAGCTTCCTTTATTATTCATCCTTAATATATTACACTAATACAGTGTCAGGATATTCATTCAGATGAATACAACACTTCATATGCCCAAATACAGCGTGCAAGGCTCCTGAAGTTGGGCTTGTGTGCTTATTACTCTGTCTAAAGTCTTGCTGCTTCATAAACCAAGCTTAATGCGAACCTGCCACCTACACTGTTCTTGGCATTAATGTTGTATTACTCAAAACTATCTAAAGCTTGCGCTTTCCCTGTTCACTTCAGTTAGAGTAAAATTGTTTCAGAGTTCCTTGATTGAAAAAGCAAAGTCAATTTTACTTTAGCACGACTGAGTTCAATGTCAACATGGGGTAAAAGGTACTTAATTACCATCGTCTGGTCCGGTGTGAACCATTACAGCTCCCTCCGGTCTCTCATAGGAAGCCTGAAGGGGAGACCTCCACGTCAGCCAGCCTGCGAAGTCACCAGGTATCCCCCATGCTTTCTATTCCTGAACTTACTTTCCCACCCTTCACTAATGATCGGTTTATTTCAAGGAAGGGGTTAATCATGCACATTCTATAGGCTATAGGTGCTGTAAAGTACCTGGTCTGGTTAAGTGTCTAGAAAACAATTCAACATGGCCGCTCCACAATAGATTAAGATAACTAAGCGTCCATATAACGCTTTGCCATATTGCATAACACTTTAATTTTTAGCCTGACTGCTACCGTGTGAGATAAGCTTGGCACGAAAAGAAAAGGGCTCGGTCGATTTTAAAGTGTACAAGATCTGTGGCGTTGACTTGCCTGCAGGACAGCTGTCCTGAAATAAATACCCAAAGATGCCCTTGAACACCCTTTAATACAAGAAGGAGTTAAATGTTGACATCCCAGCATGCTATGCTTCAGTTATGAGCTACCAACACAAGAATTATAACCAGGGATCGATCTAACACCCAAAAGCACAGCTGCCTTCCCCCGTTTTTTACGTTGTAGGCTAGCTACAAAGGGAGTATCGGTTTTCTTTTGTCAAGCAGCAGGTCCTTTGTTGGAGAGTCCCCCATTCACCTATTCCACCCTTGCCAAAAACCAGACTGTGGAAAAGATGAACACGCATGATGAGTTCCTGGGTTACTGGGCAGTACTTGGCCCTTGGAAAGTGTTTTCCAACTCATTGACATGGTTTGCAAACATATCCGCTGCTAATTGCAGACGCGGTGATGAGGAAATTACAGAGGTGGTTCATGGTGAAAAACAGTTGATTCTGGGACTGCTCCGGTACAAATGCTGATGCTTTAATTCTTGATTCCACTCAGGAATATCCTTGCAGAATAATTAAATATCGGTTATATTACGAATTAACCCCAAGGACATAGCAATAAGCAAACAAAAAATGGCATCCTACAATAAACTTTGTAAGAGTGTAAGATAGCAAGTCATCACAAAAAAAGAGAAAACATTCACTCCTTGACAAACTGACAGGGTGGTAGTAAAGTGGAACAAGCTTCCAGCAGAAGTGGTTAAGGCTAATTCAGAAAGGAACTTTAAACATGGACGGGGTAGGCATATGGATATCCTACATCTATGATCGGATCAAGAGCTGACTGAGGTTTTAAAGATTTTACAGCAGGAAAAACACGGAGACTAGATGGGCCGAATGGTTCTATTCTGCCGTCAAATTCTAACCAGGGACATACGATTCAGACCATGTAATATAGCTTAATAAACCCAACAGCCAGGGTGAACATTTCCCTTCCAAGCCATGCTTACAGGACTAATGTTTAAATGAATCTTTTGAAACCCACTAACCAAAAACAGGAAAATATATATTATTCTTGAGGGTTCCCTCGCACAATTGGATCCCGCATATATTTCCCACCTAATCTCACTACCCACACACTATTAATTTAGCTTTAAATGCATTTCAAATATTGCAAAGCGGAATTCTACATGGGTCCACCCTGCAGTGCTAGTGTTGATATGGTAATGGAAACGTACAAATGTATTAAAGAAGTCAGACCTAGGGAAGAAAATTAATATTTTGTGAAAGTTAGTTGGCCTTACTGCTATTCAGATACATGATGGATATTACGCCCAGCCCATAATACTTCCATAAAAAAAATATATATTAAAAAATAAATACATTTATAGCCACAATATATATATATATATATATATATATATATATATATATATATATATATATTGATAAACTGTCCTCATGCAACAAACTCCTGGAATCTGCAATGCAGTTGCAGTACTGAACATTCAGAAAAATACTTATATTGCACAGAGGATGATCCAGGAACACACTACAAATTATAACTGGCCCTGGCTCTTTAGGGCCAATGGCGGTAAATAACATACGCCTGGCCACATGCTGGATACATGCAGCACGTAATGCCCTTACATATGAGTAGCAAGTATCTCTAAGCCAGTGGCACACTGAAGAGTGTAAAAGTGCATGGACGTTGCATTTGCTCGCTGTGCCGGATGGCTAGTCCAGGCCTGTGGTGATCCATACCAGAAACAATATAGGTATAAAGAATACAAACAATATTACATAGCTATTACACCAAAGGTATAAACAAATACACATTTATGTACACGTTTAGTTATTTTACACACAAAACTAAAAGCTCCAGACCATCCAAGTGCTTCAAAGAAGTGTAAGGCAATGCTGTAGATGACATAAATATGGAGAGGCAGGTTACCAAGAAAACAGAAAAGCCCTTAGGAAAATCAAGCGGAAAGGACACAGTGTGATAGGAGTCTGCCTTTTTTTTGGCGCACGAAGACACTTCTGACCATGTACGCACGGAAAAATTCCCTACTGAACTTTCGCGCAAGCTTCCAGTAGGAAAGTATTTCCTCGACCACAGAGGCCCCAATTAAATACAAAGCCCACAGCAGGCCCACTGGAATATATGTTCAGCCTGAATCATGCACAAATGTGCCACCGCCAAACAAAAAGCCGTACGCAACAGGCTTCGCTTGGCACACACCACTTACGTCTTCTCAAAGCCGTTCCAACCGCCTTTCTATGTTTCACCAGAGTCTTGTAAAAGATCGGTGAAACATGGTTCAGTTGGGAAAAATAACCGGGAAAAAAAAAACATTCCCCGATTCACTGAACAAAACAGGCAAGTTCTCAACAAATATATAGCCATATGCCCCAAATCATTTAACTGTCAGCCATTATGTGATGATGGTGGACACAACCTGCAGCATTTGTTAATCTAGTGTGCATATCTCTTATTACCAAGCGCTAGATCCGATGACTGGACTCAACAAACAGTGTTTGTTTGCTTGCAGATTCAGCCCCAAAATATTTTAACCTTTAAATCATTCAAAGCAAACAATCAAAAAATAACCGCATACATATATATATATATCCTTTAAAAATGTATACATTCCCTCTGTGTTAATTTTCAAAGAAATTTTCCACCATCCCTCATCGTTGGAAAGGGGATGCTTGCAAGCTTCACCAGTAGCATTCCCAGCACTATATGACTGGCATCATATACACAAACTCATGGTTTTCTTTTAAGAAACAGTATCCAGAAGGCGAAAAACACAAGTAGCCCGCCAGAGAACTAAAAAAGCCGTACAGGAGTAATAAATGCGGA
This sequence comes from Spea bombifrons, assembly GCF_027358695.1. Taxonomy (NCBI): domain Eukaryota; kingdom Metazoa; phylum Chordata; class Amphibia; order Anura; family Pelobatidae; genus Spea; species Spea bombifrons. Next base: position 82,346,461 of record NC_071087.1, read on the forward strand.
CTTACATAGTCGTGGAACGCCTTGGCTTCACTTGAATGTTCACATGTCTCCCGTCTGTCCGGTGCTGCACAGTACAGATCCCAGAATACACTGCAGAATATTATACATTATAAGTAGATTACATTTAAAGTACAACTATAGTTAATGTTCTATTAGAAGCATAACATATGTTTTCTCTGTTATAATCATTCACTGCTATACTTTTGCATGTAGAGTGGCTCCATTTTTCTTTATATACCAGTAGGTAGGGGCCTGAGATGGTTGATAGAATACAGGACTAGCCATGTGGCCAGGTGACATGGCTACCAGCAGGAGAATGGGGCAAGCCCAGGTAGGTGGTGGAACACAAGTTCCACCAAATCCTGAAATCAGAGGCTGCCCTTATGAAATCAGTTGTGATAACCCAAGCATAAGCCAAGCTGGCCTTGTCCACTGAATACAGAAAGACCAAGTATAATAGGGAATAAGCAGTTTAAATTACTCTCCTTACACTCATCCCGCGCCAATGTATATTGTTCTATGGTTTGACATGTAAATCAAAACAGCAAAGCTACAAGCCAGCTCAGTAAATAAGGGTTCTTCATGTAGCCCAAAATATAATCTAGGCCGTTCAACACACAGATGACGACCAACTAATCCATGGTGATGGCAAACCACAAAACTTAAATTTAGATTTTAAGAGCATGGTCTGTAACTAGGCTTATAGAGCTACAAGCAGAACACTCATATGAAGCATAACTTAGTCATCTCATATAACAACATTAAAGAACATTTTTTTGATGTAGCTTCAAAACTCTGGTTTAATCAATGGATGAGGAGGCAGATAAACATTTGACGTCATTTGTGGGGATTAGTGTAATATTTTCAGGACCTCAGCTATTAAACAAGGATAAATCCAATCAGCTCTCATTATAGGTTATAGAGGGTTAACTTTTATGTAGGTACCACAGATATGACCTGGAGACAGTGGTGATAAATAAGCATTTTGTTGCTCTGTTCTACACACTCTGAATCACAGTGTTCTAACCTTTTGGACTGAGTGGACGGCTTGTTGCGTACAAAATGCAATAAGAAATTATTTTAGTTCCATAGATGCTGCTAGAGATTGATAAAAAAAAAAACTAAATCCCAATGGAGCACCAATAAATAATCTTGAAATTTGTGTCTCTCTCATAATCGATGGGTCCCTAGTGTGGAAAAGATACCATTATTTACGAGCATTTTCTATTGTAGTCAGAACATAGACAAGTCACAGCTCCTCTCCAAGGCGGTATGAATGGCTCTGGGTTCCCAAGAGTCAAATCAAACACAGAAGGAGAATCTAGATCCTACACTTTGAATCAAATCTGCACAGATTCTTCTGTGAATTGCAATTTGTTTAATTAGTGCTATTGAGAGCAGCTATTAATGTAGTGGTGACAATCCCAGCCCATAGGAAACCCTCCATATTATATGATCAGATTACAGTCTGCCTGGTCAGTAAAACCACCCAGCACAGAAAAATGTATGAAGATTTTTATAGGAAAGATTTTCTTGTAGTGGCGTAAATACATCCATACAGTTTCAATTGTCGAATTAAATGTGCTGCTTGACCTAGCCTGCCGAAGGTAGCATTCTTCCTAAACTAAACTAAATGCAGCATTACATATATCATCTATAGTTTTAGGTGAATGCTCAATTCTCACTTGACACAAAGGCAGGAGCTTATAGGTGTTGCCATAGAAGCTGTAATGATTCTTAAATCTTTTGTGTGGTTAAACCTTCAAAGGAAAGAATGAAATGACAGATCTGCTTTTTTTTGTAGATTCTTTTTTCTAAATATCTTAAAGCGATAAATGAATGTTTTGTCTAGAACGGTACTTTTAATGAAGATTACAAAATTATATAATCTCATATTATTGTTGTAATATAATATGTATTATGTAACACGCTGCTTTGTTAGATTTAGGTTATGAAGACATGTTGCCAAAACAGTTAAAGGAAAATGAAGCTTACCACCACCACGAGTGTAAAAACCCAGGAGGTTCGCCTAATGTGATATTTTTCTCCCATCGTATCTGCAAAATATATGAAATACAGGTAAGGCAAAGTTTAAAAAATAAATAAATACATATTCATAGTCTAGTAGATTGGGCTTAGATAACAGAGCTAGAACACATACCTGAAAACTATGATTGCTTTGAAATTGAATAAAATAATATTAATAAAAATAATAGTTAGAAATAAAAAAAATACTATGATGGGACTTTACCTTCAAGATCATACACCGATCTATCTCAACCTCTCTTTCCTTTCTCTCTGATTTTCTATTTTACAATCTCTTGTGTTATAAAAAAAAATGGGTCATTTTTATACTCTACATAGGACAGTCCAACCGCACGACCACAACAGTATTTGTGTGGCTTCCAGTCTTCTTGAGAAAAGCTTTGGGTTTATATCACATCCAGTCGTGATATGCAGTTGGTATTGAAAGCCAACACATTTTTCCTGTAGAACACAGCTCATAATTTGCACAGTTGGACTCTCAAAACCACGGATTCGGGAGCTCTGCAAATGTTCAAAGCAGGCATTTGCATCATCGCAGCTGTATAGAAATGATGTCAATAATAACACAAAAGCACATGTAACACTTCAACATGTAAATGGCGTACACCGTGTGGTGTAAAAGCAGTAAAAAAAAAAAGTGAGACGATTGACACACAGCATACACACACTGCTTAACACGGTGTACTGTGACACATTTCAGAGGGAGGTTATACGTGATATGCCTCACAACAGTCCCACTGTTATTGTTGTCTATGGAGAGCATTTGTCACTGACAAAAGCATGGGGCACATAACTGAATTTCCCAGGTAGCCTAAATTTGATTTCTCACCTATATAACATTAATGTACTTTTTCTGGTGAACATATATATGTGTCAGACTTGGAATAAGAGAAGCTGTTTTAGGGGTGACAAGCTGCGTCGCACGAAAAGGGAACTTTGAGAAATAATATACAGTATAAATCAAAGATAACCTGTCATTTGTACCAGCCGCAAAGCTAGCCGCTGGAAGACCCAAATATATAACGCTGCCACTGTTTGCCCCAACCCTGTGAGGCGATTTAATGCAGGAAAAAGTAGACCAAGCTAATTGAGAAGAAAAAAGAGTAAATATATTGGTAGGAATCTTTTCTAGATAGACAAAAATAACATTACATTTTATTTATAGGGGTAGGCTTATTTATGGATAGGGCACATATTAAATATTAATATTCCCACTATTTCCCCTGATTTTAAGATTCCGTTGGATGTTAAGCTTTTAGGAAAAGCGGTGTAGTGAAATACCTGAGGATATAGAAGTATAATACCTAACTAAAACGTAGAGTGTATTTTTATATAGTATAACCAAAATAATATAACATAACCAATTACAAAACGGACCAGCGTTTTTCCAGTTTTTAGGATGTTTATTATCCATGTCTATGCTTGTCTGCTTATCTCTGGCGAGCCTGCCCATATCTCAGGTGAACAGTGGGATATACTGTGTGTCTTTTCAGCATACCCCCAACATTTCAGGTGTACAAACCATGACACCTGTATCGGGAGCATGGCTAGAGGCAAGGAGCAGACAAGGCCAGAGGAGGGAGTGGGTATGGTCAGGCAACTGCACGTCTATTGATTTTAGGAGATCAGAGGATCTCATCAATTGGCCCATAATCCCAACTGTCCGCAAAAGCTAAAAATTAAGCCAGCAATACAGGACAGCAGGACAATGCCTGAAAATTGTGACTGTCTTGCAGAAATAGTGACACTTTGGGCAAACAAAAGAGCGACTAGTTAAAAAAACAAACAAAAGATGATATGAAATACTTCAATGGTCAATTACGTCTAAAAGATGGTCTCAAACCAATGTGTGTGAAATCGAAACTGAGATCCGGCAAAGAGCCCTTATAAGAATATAAGCTCATTCTAAGACTCTTAAAACATTAACCCTTTTGTAACCCACCAAAGTTTCTATTGTAGTCCGTCACTAATGGTGGCCACTAAATGGTTCTAATAGCAGTCCCTATGAAAACCATTACTCCTTAGGAGGTACAGATTTTCTGAATTGTTAAGTGTAATCAAGACGGGATTTCAGCTGTGATATACTAGTGATAAAAGCACAAGCTGGGATATCATTAAGTTGGAGTAGAATATGGAATGTTTGACACTAATAAACATATTTAAGAATCCCTGCTAAACCTGTACTGGGATCAGTTTGACAAATGTAGATTGGGTAGTCTTGCTTTTTTAAACTTCACTGAAAAAGAAAAAAAATGGAGTGTCCTTTATATAAGGCTGTTAAACTCCGGCAATAACGCCTGAAGCCAGAAGAAAAAGGATTCCCGGAGCCTGCTTCCTTCATCCACTTGCCACGTCTTCTGTTAGAAGGATAATGGAGCCCTTATGCTAGCTAAAAGCAGGTAATAAGGAAAGTAATGCAGTTGTCCTACAGCTGCTGCTCTGTTCTGGATCCTGCTGCGAGTACAAGTGTTATGAGCAGGTAATCTTAGCTTGGAATGGCAGCACTCTGCTGGGTTTCACACCTATTACTTCCTTCATACAAAGTGGGAATTAGACCCTTCTGCCACATACTGCACTTAAATATTACAGGTAGAGCCGAGCACTTGGCATCACAACAGAGAGAAGGTATTACTGTGTTACAATAATATCTTCTATTTATATGGCAGCCTTAATTGAAGTGCGCTATTCAGCGGCACAGTGAAGCAGCCACCTCACAGGTTGAACAATGGGTTCTGCAGCTCATTTTCTCTTGGCATCATGTGAATTCATTAAAAGGTTCAGTCTGAAAATTAAACGAACGACATGTCATACCGAAAGGTGCAGACGATTCAGTCATTTAAGAGAGTCAACAATATACTACACCATCGGACATATGAACCAACTTCGCCAACACCCATCCTATCAAAGTATGCAAAAGCATGATTTCAAATAATATTTATAAAGCACCAACATATACAGCAGTGTTGTGTAATTTAGCTGGGTTGACAAATAACCTCAGTGAAGCATTATGTGAAATAAAGGGCAATGGAGGCTCTGCTTGCAAGCGCTTTCTCAGAACTAATTGCGTGATGTCAGCTTTACATGAATGTATAGCGTGATCTTTTCATTTCCCACCAATGCAATAGGGCACGGCCATAGTTTTGTGATACGGACAAACAGGAGATGACAAGGTAAATGGAAGATGCAGATCATTGACCAATGATTTTATATCCGTAGGTATATATCTGCATTTGGCCTGGAGGCTCCAGGAATCCCAGCTGAATACTGCACCCCCAGCCTTCAATCTCCACAATGGGAAGGGGAGGTGGTATTTGGCACGCTCTCTCTACTCCTAATTTCTTTTTCTGTATAGTTAGGGGCCCCATCGCCTCATACTTCCCTTAACCCCTTAATGACAAAGCACGTACATGTACGGGCTCAAAATGCATTGTTTTCAATGGGTTTAGGGACCGCCCATTGTCCTTAAGGGGTTAAGCCCACAGATATAGCCCCTAGATATAGTTACATCTGAAAAAACAAAACAATACATAACACCAGTTCTGCTCTTAGCTATGATCTTTCAAAAGAATGTCAAGGCTCCATTCACCCATTTTTACATACCACTCTGTTAGCAGTTTCCTGTCATACTATCTGCATGCAATTATATAAAGAGTGATACAACCATCGACTCAGAGTTTTTGCCCCAACCTCAGGGTGACAGGGTAGCTTCCAAAAGTCACACAATCTTGACCTCACTCCTTCCTATTCTGTACCACTGTGATCAAATCTGAAGCACCAATTGGTGCTTTTGCAACCAGCAGGGGAAGACAGGTGATGACGAGGTGACTCGGGAAGACTAGGTTAGTGTGTGGTGCTGTTGGTAAGCGACACGCTGGGCAGTTGCCTGGTGTGCAAGGTGGCCAGCCTGGGATTGGCTACTACTATGTTATGGTTGAGATCCCTGTTAGAGTGCAGGTGATTCATTTAAGTGCATCCTTAAATAATGACAAACCAATGTTTCCATGAGGGCCAGTATTACAGCAATTTGGATAATATGGTTGCCTAGTAATATAATTTTCAGGATGGGCTATTAAAGGGTTAATATTTCAAGAATCTCAGGGTCAGCTCATATAGAAAGTTCCCAGGTTTGCCTATTTCTTAATGTTTGTAAGCTATTTTGCAAAGTTCTACTTGTGTAGAAATATACAAAACTGATTTGGGCGGGGGGGGGGGGGGGGGAATTAAAAAGGCCAGATATAAAAGGAAACCCTGACAACTTTTGAAGCAGGGACATCTACCTGACCCTCACTTTCTAGCACAACCTACAATGGGGAGGGCTGCGCAGGCATAGAAAGTTGTTGGGGTGATAGTGGTAAGTGATGGGACCACTAGGACTCTACAGTCAAACAAAGACTGGCACCATTAGAAAGTTAACTGGTATAAGGCTCTGCGGAATACGCTGGTGCTATGAAAATTAATATTATTCATAATAATATGTTCCTGTGAAATACACACAGTTCTCTAGTGTAGGTCAGTTTGTTGGATCTCCACTACACTCATCAAATCGTGCTCTTGTCTGGGAAGTGTTAAAGAGTGATTAAGTTTAATTACTGGCTTTTGAGCTAATAAAACAAAACACTGCTCAAAGTTTGCCCTCAGCACTGTTTAAGTCTGTTGGAGACGTCGAAATTATTTAGTAAAAAAAATCTGGTTTGTATCTGCTCCCTTGAGATACCTCCTTTAATTGAGCGGTTTACGTGAATGTATCCCAATATCTTTTACACTCTTTTGACCATGGACTTCTTTATGTAAGATAACATGTACTCCTCCGGTTTGGCAGCTGACCTCCCTGATTCCTGCCAAGCCCAGAGGAATAGTTTTATGGCTCAGAATGGTCATAAAAATATACTTTCCAAAGGTTCAGGAGGTTTTAGCACCACTTGTTTGTCTCATAAAATTCTGCAATTCACAGTGAGCTGACCTTCATCATTCAACAAGACACTGCAGGCTGGAGGTTAGCTGTAGGTAAGAGCAGGGTTCTACAGAAAGATCAGTGCAAGCAGGATATGGCGTTGTATGTGACAAAATATCTTAACCAACCGATGGATTAATTCTAAGATGCCACCTGGATTATGTGCTGCAGAATATGATGGCGCTATATACAGCAGTGTGCAAAAGTTTTAGCCAAGTGTGAAAGCATTCGGTAAAGTAGGAATGCTTTTAAAAATAGACATTTGAATAGGTTATTTTTAGTATTTAACAAAATGCAAAGTGAGTGAACATCCAAAAAAAAAATCAAATCAAATTTGCTGTGACTACCCTTTGCTTTCAAAAAAGCATCAGTTCTTCCAGATACACTTCCACAAAGTCAGGGCTTTTGTAGGCATACAGTTAGGTGTATGATTAAACAGTTATACCAAGCAGGTGCTAATGATCATTATTTTAATAATATCTAAATTGAAACACAATCCTTAACTGAAACAGAAACAACGGTGTAGGAGGAATAAAAGACAATGAAGAACAGCCAAACAAACTAATAAAATGAGGTTGTGGAAGACAGCTTAATGTCAAAAGTCATAACCGATGATGACTGGGCACCGCAACACAACACAAGATAGTTATACTGCATCAGCAAGGTTTCTCCCAGGCAGAAATTCCAAGCAAACAGGGGTTTCCAGATGTTCTGTCTAAGCTCTTTTTGAAGAAGCACAACGAAACAGGCAATGTTGAGAACCGTAGATGCAGTGGTCGGCCCATAGTGCAGCAGATGAAAGAAACATTGTGCTTTGTTCCCTTCACAATCGGAAGATGTCCAGCAGTGCCACTTGCTCAGCATTGGCAGAAAAGAACGGGATTCTCGTGCAGCCATCTGGTGTCTGGTGAGGTCTGGTCAGAAGTGGTCTAGAAGTGGTCTTCATGGAAGACTTGCAAAGTGGAAACAAGGCCAAGGGACTCAACTATTCATGAAAAGTACAGAAAAATGGCAGCAGGTGCTCTGGTCTGATTAGTCAAAATTTGTAATATTTGGCTGTAGCAGAAGGCAGTTTGTTTCACTGAAGGGCTGGAGAGCAGTACAACAATGGGTGTTTGCAGGCAACAGTGAAGCATTGTGGAAATTCCTTGCAATTTTGGGGCTGCATTTCTGCAAATGGAGTTGGGGGACTGGTCAAGATTAATGGTCTCCTCAATGCTGAGACTTGCAGGCAGATCATTTAAGTTTTTAAGAACTATCTTTAGTGTCTACAAGAACAAGGAGCCTCGGAAGTGATAGTATGGATCTCACAGAGCCCTGATCTCAACATCATCAAGTCTGTCTGGGATTAAAGACAGAAGCACTTGAGTTCCTTAACACCAATGTCTGATTAAGCTCTGAGTTTTTAAATCAGGCAAAACAGGCAGACAAGATGGACTGAATTGATCTTATCTATTGTCAGATTTTATGCTTCTTTGTTAGGGTATGAACAATTTACAGTTACATGATTCAGTCTGGTGCTAGAAATAAGAATTTAGGAGACATCCTAGTGACCCCAATCTAAAGATGTTTCAGCTACGTTAGTCAGTCACTTTGACAGATGTACCAAAATATAATATATGCCAAAATATATATACCAACCCATTACATGACAATAAAGCTGTAACTGACATTTAAATGCCTAGGAACAAACTACATGACATTTTCATAGGGTAATATATTCAGTTTCACGGCCCAAAAGAAGGCCAAGGAATTCCTTGGTCCTCTTGTTAAAGGATTGTGGTGGCATCTACAAATATTTATGTTTCACAATCTAGAAATGCCTACCGGGCTGCTGATGCAGGGACTTCAATGTACAGGGTTCAGGAGGATTATAGCTATTTAACTAAACATACACTATAGAGGAACTATATTGGATTTACGCATTAATACTATGAGGAACCCAAATTTTACTGTTCTCCTAAACTACCTTAAAATGAAAGCCAAGGCTTCATTCAGTATTACCAACACAACGATTCACATCCTTTCTAAAACAGCGTTTGGTAGTACATTTAAAGGCTAAATATACCCTCAAATTGGAAATGTGTTATATTTCTTTACAAAGAAAAAAAGCTAAAGCTCAAAAGACAAGGGTCTATGTTGAGGGCATGAAGACTGTGAACGTCTGCACTAGAAGGGTTATGTTTTGAGCAATTTGGGTTCAAAGCAAAGGTTGAACAATCAAAAGAACATTCCTATGGGTGCTATGGTGACTGCACTACTTTTAACACTTTCTCTCCCTTAATCATTTATGACTGTGTTGGTTGGTTTGTATGATTGGTTGTATGATTTTTCGGAATATTACCCTTTAACAAACTATTTTAGACCTCAGCAAGTCCTGTTTCAGGATACGTTCGGCACTTCGAAATTCTGATATTGTTTTCCAATCCAACGACTAGATCTGCATTTGCCAAGAAACTACTCTCACAATGCATAGCCAGCATCCTAGTCCAGAGCATGCTGAGCATCATGGTTGTTGTCTGGAGATCTGATGTTGTCTAACTAGATTATGGATAAGTAAAATATACCTATAAATTGGCAAGCTTCTATACAAAAAAACAGGTTGCAGAGGTTATAAATCAAAATTAAAGTAACGGCATTCAATTAGGTATAGCTCTGTGTATGATGTATCTTCTTGTTGACAAATGAGAGAATATGAAATTAAATTTCACATGCTTTATTTGAAGTCTGTGTTGTCAAAATTGTCATTGCTTGCTCTGTACATACCAGCCAACAGTCCCGAATTTCACAGAACAGTCCTGTTTTTTGGGGGTCCTGTCCCGTCAAATTCGGGCCTGTCCCGGCATAACAATACTGCCAATGCCCAGTGCATTACACTGAGCACAGGAAGCATGGTCTAAGCAGTGTCTAAGACACACACACAGCATAAACGCTTGTAAATGAGCTCCAAACTACCCTGTACTGGTTAGCCCAGAGCGCAATGCTGCTCACTGCCCCCTTTACGCCCCGCTCCCTCTTTGTCCCGATCCAGGAAGGAAACATAGATGAGTATGTCTGTGGTTATGGTACTTAGAAAGAACAACAATGGAGATGAGGGAAGGCCTTGTGCAAATTTCCAGATACATTTCTGTAGATTGACAGTTTTTTCCACAAATAAACTAAATATTACTTAGTAAAGTTAATAGGTTTCCTGTTATTTTTATTTACCTGAATGAAATTACTATAGTTTCCGAATAGGCACATCTGTGTTTAGGGGTGTAACAAGAGGCGGTGCGGGCCAAACAAGTGGGTGGAGTTAGAGGAGTGCCCAACCGCCCACTTTTTCCTGACTAGCCACCTTGTAGAGCTAGAAGGCTTTGTGCAAGTTGCGATGGAGGGCTATGCTGCCAAAAATCATTACTGTTCGCGGCAATAGGGATGTATGATTGGTACATTTTGAGCACTCATCTAAACCGCAACCTACCTCCTGTTTTAAGCCCCAGCTATAAAACATGAGCAGCACATTGGGATTCTACACAAAATGAGGGGAATTTGCACAGAGAAAAAATGTTCATTTATAATATCGGGTTGGATGTTTGCTTGTTTGCAATATATATGCTGTGCTTGTATTTGTGTAATAATATTTGTCAATGTTTTGTTGAAGCTGGAATGGGCTAAAGCCCCAAATGTTGCAGACGCCTAGCACTACCCCTGGAAACAAGAGATGAAACTTTCAGTAGTCTAATTTAAGAGGGTTACCAATCCACTTATTCACATAGATGTCAGTTTCTCTGTTTTCCCCTGTTGATATTACTGCTGATAATACACATTGTGTATCCCCACCATTTCAGGAGTCCTGAGGAGGAAGCACTGGAAGTAGACAAGACCAGAACATGATAACCTGGCCCTCTCACCTACCGCTGCTAGTGTTGCAAGGTGCTCACGTGGGGGCTACAATAAAGGTCCATTTACTTTACAGCTTCCTGGGACGGTCAGGGGACATAAGAAGAACTCCCCGCAACGGGGCCATAATCACCACTGCCCATAAAAGCGAGACAGTGGGGTCAGCTATACAGGACTGTAGGACAGTGCCCGAAAATCATAAATGACCCCTAAAACTGGATTCTGCTGAAAAACAAAAATTGGAATAAATATCATTAACTAGTACGTAAGCTTGACTCACTGGGATTCTCAATTTTTAGGTAAGGATCAGTCTAACGGTAATATTAAGAATTTTACAGAAATGTCTGCAAATAGTACCTGGAAACTAAATTTTACCAGTGAGTATACAAATACCCTTTTCTAAGGGTATGCTAAAATATGGATGTCCAAAATCAAAAATCACTTTACATGAGTCACTTTACATGAGTAATACATTTACATCTCAACTTCTATTTAAGAAGTAAAGCAGTATACGACTGCATTTCCACGCATGCAGTTTTCCAATGCATACAGTTTTCCAATGCATACATTATCACAGAAATTATTTAACGCTATTTACCGTGGATTCCACATTTAATTCACTCATAGAGCCAGAAAGCGTTTATCCCTGCAGCCCTATGTAACATTTATTAAACAAACACAATTTTGCAGGACGGAGAGCTAAGCCTTCTTCCAACATCGGGTCCCAATGCTGTTCTCCAGCTATGTTGCTTGGCTTGCATTCCATTAAAATGAATCCACACACTCAGACTAGATCTTGCAAATCCCAAATTAGTTGAAGTGCAATTTAAGCGATTCATTCCTCAATTATAATGAGTGAACGGCCACTTAGTATCAATAACGTCTGCCTAGAAGCAGCAGGAAGGGATTAAGACCAAATGGAAAAACATGCATCTGGATTAACAGTTTCATTGACCTGCTGCCTAAAAGTTGTCTAACTCCTTTAGCAAATGATCACTTTGGCAAACAGACTGTAGTGAGGTAATGGACAGTAATGATCTGTGAGACATAGGATAAGTAATCATTAGTAGGAGTTTGAACCAATCCTTCATTAGTAACAATTACTCCCCTGCTATAATGAATCCACCCAAGAAATCATTACTCTCCAGGAGCAAATACAATATTGTAGAATTAACAAGATATCCTTTATCCAACACTTCCTTCCAGTGTAAACTATTTAAGACACAAGCTACAATATCAAGCAGTATCATGCAAACCTTTTTACATTTAATGCACTCGTTGTGTGTTAATGTTAATTTAAATTAACGTTAATTAGCCAACCCTGTTCTTCTTGGAACATTCATAAATACATAAAAAGGTTTATGTACGCCTATCGTAAAACTGTTCTAGAAATCCCACCACATTCAGCTGAAGGTAGAATGTATGGGCCATGGGTACTTGGCTCTAGGTGTTCCAAAGTTTATGTAGTTTTGATCCAATGTGGGACAGGCCTGGATGGAGGCTATGCAGGGTGGCTAGGCATTAGAGAAGAACAAGCCGGAGTTCAGTTAAACAGAAACTGAAATAATCAGCAGGACAAACACACTCCCATCTTAATGTTACCATAGAGTTATCTCGAGTACACCAGAAGAATAGCGCATTTGATATAAACACTGATTTATAAACCAATTTTCAGCTGTTTCTATAAAGCTTTTAGGGCTGTAGAACACTGCGAAGCATTAATATTGAGGAAACATTTTGTCGAAGAAAGAAGAACTGAGGGATTTGGGTCCCAAACAGGAACTACCCCCCTAAATAGGGACACTTGGGAGATATGCTCTATGGTAACTGACCCCATGAAAAATGCTAAGAGCTTCTTATTTCCTTAAGTTGCAAAGAGTGAAAAAGATTATTGATTCATGCTGTCATAAGTACAATCATAAAGTCAGCCATGTTTAAACTAGTTTTTTCTTACCTCTGATAGGAAAGTCTGTGCGGATTTCTGAGCGCCTACATGCAGTAAATATTCATACACATATAAAGCTAACCTGAAAAACACAACAAAACATGTATTTGTGTTAATATAAAGAAAAACATTCAGAAAAAACAAACTTTTGTGTTAATGTACTTTTAAATACTGTAAATTACTGAGCGTTATGCACACCTTTAAGTAATTTATATGAAAAATGTCCGCAAACAGCACAAGATGCCTTAAAACGGCACGCTGTGTCAAAGATATATATATATATATATATATATATATATATATATATATAATATAATTCACAATAGGAAGCGGGTGGAATATGTACTGCCTTATAAACAACACAACACATCACCATGAGCTCTAGGCATTGATGTTGATTTTTCCATCCAGTACTTTGTTCTTGGAGATAGCTTAAAGTCAGACTTGGTTCCTGGGTTTTATCAAGCTATGTATGTCCTCATATTTTCAGGGACAGTGACTACTCTTGGTTTTAATCCTAGTAACCTATTTTTTTCTATATTTAAACCAGTGCATATAACCTTGATGCATATAATTACTGTGTGTTAATAATCACATCCAACTATCTTTCTGAAACCTCTTTTGTAGGTTTCCGTAATATGGTGGTCTGCGTTTAATTACAGAGGAGTTGGTGCCTCCATTAAGCGTGGTGCAATTATTATTAATATGATGGGTTTTGAAAAAGAAGGGGTTGAAAAGATTTGGTCAAACTGAGTAGGAGCCTGTCCCAAATACAATGTTTTCCCTTGAGAGGAAAATTGTATTCTTGAACCAAGATAGGTTCCAGATATGTTGTACCAGATATGTTTTTGATGAGCAAATGATCATTTGGTAGACACCAATCTGTTGAGCAATTAGCCAAGTTATTATACTATAAACAGAGGAGGTCAGCATTGCTCTGGAGCATAAGGGGTTGACGGAAAAAAAATGCAGTACATCAGCAAAGTGTTTTCATCTCAATTAACCCAGTTTTGCAAGCATTAAGGGCTAATACAAGAAGGAAGAGCAGTTCATTTCTTTAATGGTCTCACTGGGAGACTGTCCATTAGATGCTGCTTACTGTAGTTGAAATATAACGCACACTATCCTTTAGACTTTCTTCTCCACGTGAGATTAAGGCATCAGCCAACAACAACAGTGTATTCAAGCATAATAACAAGGGTGCACTAATACTTCTTTGCAAAAATATATTAGGACTGGTCACAAGCCAACAAAATGCCTTTTCACTTCTCACAAGTTTAATTTTATACTGGAGGATAATACTACATAAAAAATCTAAAAAAGATTAATAATACATTTGTTAGTCAACTTCTCATTATCAATCAAAAAAAGAGATTCGAGTGAATTACACAAAGATATTCACTCTCAAATTCATCAATAAGGGAAAGTAAAATAAGTGAAAGTGGGACACACAAAATGGGGCTGGTGACTCAGAGTAACCTTTAAAACATTTCTCAATAAAGACAGTGAACAGCGTAGTGAAATTCAGGACACAATATGTTTATTCATGCACAGTAATTCATTCACATGCCAAAACACTATAAGCACTGTTTATGAAGTGTGCAATGCACTTCTGTTGAGTAACATACCCCCAACATTTCAGATGTCCTAATCAGTCTTGTACTCTATCCTGCTGTCCCACCAAGCTCTACCCCTCTTGCCTTTCAGAGGGGTTTCATTCATAGTATGCATGTAGCGCTGCCAATTTGGGTGACACTCTACCTCTCAAGCTCTGTACCCCGGCGTCCTGATTCACCAGAAGTAGACGTTAGGAGGTAAAATACCTGTGTTGGGGGGTGTTGCTAGAGGTGGGGAAGTGGCAGAGCAGGAGGCAAAAGTGACTATAGCTTGGTTTAGGTGGGTGCCTACCTTACCAGAACTGCCTTGCAGCACCCAACTACAGAGCACTGCAAAGTGACTATGGAGGAGCTGCCATGCGGCAGCACATACCATGCCCAATTGACCCCCACTGCCAGCTATAGCAAGATAGTTGGCAGCTATGGAGGACAGTGTGCGAAAGCTTGGGAGGTATGAGTGCATCATCTAATGATATCACTATATGCATGTGTATATGAAAGTGGTTAAAAAAAGTGGCCATTTAATACATTTACTGTATATATTATATAAACCTGGATACAACTATCGACAACACTCTTATCCACCCCTTGTTTGATTTCTAAACATTAGCGAACAACAGTAGCCACATTCACAGCAATATATGTGGCTGGTGGATTTGTAAATACATAAAATATGCCACGGTAATTCTCAATTTTATGTACAAATGTAACTGACTGAGATAGGACTAAAGCCACTACACACAGGTATATCCATGTGGGAAATCATTTATCTTTTTTAAGAGTTTATGCAGATTTTGACACCTGGCCAATTAACTCCGGCTCCAGCATTAAACAGAGGTTAATGAAGTGTGTAAAAAAGCTCGTATTTTGCTAATTACGTTTTTAATGCATATTTTGCAACTTTTCTGCCACCGTGACAACACATGTTGGAGAGCACATGCTTTAAAACTGAAGTCACAAGGAATAAAGTTTGATTTTCCAGTAGCAGCAGATTTTTACATAGTTATTTGTGCAGAAAAGCTGGTAATCTGGATGTTAATGTGTCCCTGGTCGTAGCTGGCAGTTTAGTCTTCATTTGGGTGTGGGTGATAATTGAGATGACCTTGATGGAGGCTTGAGTTTTCAGACATGAGTTCCATCAAGTACAGCTTAACATACCTAATATACCTACATATGACAGCTGAGGGATCCCTTTACATTAACAGGTGTCCTCCTGGCATATGCAAACTCATATGCATTTGCCCAGCTTCCAGCTAATTAATTAAAAGCACTCCAGACAAAAGAGGGGTAGTAGCAGCATTATGTCCTCCACTTGTTGAAGGGGGTGTGCTTAGCTGCATGGATAGTGGAGGGGTCCTTACCCAGAGTGGTTATATGATTTAGGGCTTGTTTGTTGTAATTGAGAAGACAATCTGAACAATAGTGTATTTTATTTACATTTCCTCCTCTTTCTATCCATACTGTGACCTTTAGGTCTGTTTCATATTGTGAAACATTTGTAAGCAGGTAACCTTCTAAGCTCCCAGAAAAGAGGAACACCATAGGAGGTAAGAAGGACAGAGTATTTGATAACAAGAGAAGGACTTTTGGAAGGTATGCATAATCTGTCTGAAAAATAACTCTTTGTTAGTGAATTTGTAAATTATACCTGGAATTGGCTGATTTATCTGTGCACACCAACTAATATTTGGTTGGTTGGATCAGTCTCTGGATTTAACCACAAAACATGTTTACAATACCTAGAGGAAAACCTCGATTCCTGTATATCTGCTTGTTTCCACATTTATCCATGCTCATAGTTAATTAACCATCAGTAAAGGAACTTCATCGTCTTCTGGTTGCAGGAATTGTGTGTTTCTACTCAATAAATTGGCACAGTTTTCCATCACCGATCACCGTCCTTGATCTGACCCAAGTGTCACGTAATATGATTTCTCCTTGGTAGCAATCCTCTACAAATTTAACCCTGTTCCTCAAGATATTTGTTTACAAGACTAACTGGTGGTCACGCATGCTAATATAACTCCTTCTTCTAACCCAGCAAGCCATTATTTCAAGTGATTTATACTGTTTACTTCTCCTGTTGACTTTGGCTGGTTCCACACACTATTAAATAACTACTGATAAAAAAAAAACCATCCAGTCCAAATCTCTTCTTGCTTTCAATCTTCTCATAGACTGATCTTTATGACCATGAAATTACCGTGTTGTACAAGTGCCAGTAACCGTCTGGCAATCATCAGGTGTATAAGAGAACATCATTCTGCTTTGGGGGGACCCCTCCTGGCCTTTGGATGAGAACTGGTGCTTTCAAGAGAATAAAATACACACACAAAATGTTTTTTTTCCCACTGGCATCCAAGACACTGGTGCATGAATGCAGTGATTTCAAGCCTTTAGAAATACCGATGTACAGAGACTGCATTTTAAATAGAAAAATACTGCTGTCCTTCAGCTCCAACCCACACCCTGGTCATATGTATACATTGCTGATGGGCCTTACAGGGTAAGCCTGAAGTGTCCCTCTTTAGGAGGTACAATACCTCTTTTCCTCCCTTCATGTCCCTCTTTTTTAGGAGCTAAGAATGTTTGATGGTTATTACTGTATCACAGCGTTCTAATTACAATAACATGTATAGAAACAGCGGAAAAAAGGTTTAAAATTGTGCAAATAAAATGCACGATCCTTCTTCTAAATAGCTTATATAAATAAACATCAATAGGTCACAAAGTCACAAAGTTTGGTTAAAGCCCTGCCACCTGGCCACTCCTCTACCTACATCCGCTAAGATTTTTTTCTTCTTTAGCAATTTGAAAACATACAATGTGTAAATATTGTTTGCTTGTAAAAAGGTTAATATTGCACTGTTCCCAAAATTGAAACTGTCACTCACTATTAAAGTGTATCAGTGTAAAGTATGAAGGGTAAAGTAGGGCCTTTTCACCTGCTATTGTAAAGGTCTTCTTAGCAAAGTTAACGAGATACCTACCTATTCACCTGTTTTGGCCTCAACACCATCTCTGGCAAAAGCAACTAAGCAAAAAATTGGTGTATCCAGAAGCGTCTGATGTCAGTCAATGGAAAAAAAAAACCTTCATATGAGCATTTTCCATTAATATAAACTCAGTGATTATGGTGATTGATCTGTATATCAATGATCGGACCTTTCAAGTCCAATTCACTCACAAATCTGAACGTGCGATAGATAAATTGACTTATCATGAATGATTACAGAAAAGAAAAAAATTGGAGGAAAACTGCCAAGAGATTTCAAATTATTGCAAATACAACATGCACGGCAGGGCAGGAAATCCACTGGCGTGGAACACTTTGTTTAAGGGACACTCCAGGAAGTGAGTTCTAGAACTGGCCAGCACTTCTACAACAGTGGAATCCCTGCTCCTGTTCCTGGCATCTGGGTCACTCGCTCATTACGGATAACTGGTGGATAAGGATAAGAAGGCTGTGCTGGATGCTGGGAGATCAAAATACACTTAGGACAGAGAGTAATAACAATATCCTGGTCTGTCACATGTAGGTTAATCCAAGTCACCGACCTAGTGACCAGTTCAACTGTGAAGATACAGAGAAGCACACTGTGACCTACTAAGGGAATCACTTTCAATTGTACGGTGCTGCCTGTGCAATAGTCCTGAGATCCAATACTGTGTATGCTTCATACTCTCCATTATTTATACAATTTTGTGAAGTTACTCTCTATTTAATAGCAGCTACCTGGTTAGGATAGTCTTTATATGGGTTAAAGGGCGAGGATGGAGACATGAGGATAAGAAATTGGTTTGGTACACAGTTTCCGGCTTCCCTAAGAGAAAATAGCCCCTGATTGTTAAGCCAAATATCTTCAGAACAATTAAATTATAAATATAAGTTTCAGGTACAAAGAATTGAATTAAGACAAAAGCTGTGCTGACTTCCAGTTAAGTATCTGGAACGTCATATTATTCATTATCATTTAGTGGTCTTTTATACTTGTCACTGATAAGCGTCTAGTTGTCATTTCCAGCCTTGAATATCAATAACGGAAAGCCTGTTACACATATAAACACAGAGATCAATGAAAACCTTCACTTAAACTATTCATTAAAAAAAAAAATACGTAAAAAAACACCCACATTTTTTCTAATTTTCTATTTCTTCTTGATATGAAAAAAATAATAAGGCTTTACTTTAGGAAAGTTAACTGAAGAAGATGAAAAAAAATCCCATTAATCTCCTACAGGCAGATATTTAGGAGGGCAAGGTTTTAAGAGCACACAATAGAGATACAGTGTAGATAAAAAGATTTACTTTGGTTATTTCAGGTTACACAGCCATCTGTAAATCATAATATTGATCTTTACCATGTATTCTCCATGCCTGCCACAGTTGCAAGGAGCAGGAACAGAACTATAAAGTTGCTTTCACATGGCTGCAGACTCAACTACTGCCATGTTTTAACATTTATTTTTAGATAATATTTTATGTTTGCTATGGTAGAATGTACACTGAATATGTTCATATGAACATATACGTTAAACAAAAAAAAACAACAATAAAAAAACATCAGAGGGGTATATCATTAATTTATTCCATGCAGTTTCTGGAAATAACAAAGCAACAACTTTTTGTTTACATTAAGCAATTACACAATGGATGATGCCTGATTTTCAGTACACAAATAAACACAATCATTTCAGGATCCACCCTAATTTGGTTGCCATTTTAGTAGCCGAGGCTCTCACATTACATTGAACTGGCTTTACATGATGATGGGATGCACAGCACTTGTCATTGAGGAAGGATGTCAAACATTAACATTTAGTATGAAGAAAGTGTTCACCGCACACTTCAGCAGAAAACCAGAGGGTCAAGACAATTGCCTACACACGCCATCATCCCTTGATGTATGTAACTCTTCAAAGGTCAGACAATTAAAACAATCATCCGAGATCTAAGTTATGTGTTGGAGTAGATGTTTACCTCTCTTCATCGAATCTCTTACCACTAAATGACACAGTGGCATTGACAACATGGCAAAGCAATGGTGACAAACAGACCTTAGAGTAATGGGCAGAGTTGTGTACACTATAAACTCATAAAGAGAAGCACCATAACTGACTGTGATATAATAATATATATGCTTCGGTGAGATGGTGCAAGCTGCATTGTTCCCTCTCTAAACAGAGCACATGATACTTGACAACAATCTTATGGGCACAATCTTATTTCAGACAGTGAAGGTACAACAAGCACCACAAACTGTCTCCAGACATGTCAATTCTAAGACTGAGCTCGGAAAAGTACAGGCACCAGAAAACACTAACTCCTACATTATGAAGGCCACCGTATTGTTACATTTCCAGAACACTTGATACTCCAGTGGAGTAGAGCTGGAAAACATATGGCTGAGGTCCTAAATCCATTCAACATATGCTTCAGTTGTGGCCCAACTCTATCAAGTAACATCACCGCATACATACAATGAATTTCTCCATTCTTCAGGCACATCTCTCCCTGTTGGAGTCAGCAACTGATGCACTAAAATGTACACTCTTAATGTACTTCACCATTCACGGGAGAGGGTGTGTCCGGAAGCGCCACCATTTTGCCGAAGTTCACCCCGGAAGGCCAGAATAATTTCTGCAGCACTCTTTACGAATTTTTCGATTTAAAAGATTTTTATTGAT
The DNA here is from genome assembly GCF_027358695.1 of Spea bombifrons. Lineage (NCBI taxonomy): Eukaryota > Metazoa > Chordata > Amphibia > Anura > Pelobatidae > Spea > Spea bombifrons. The sequence continues at coordinate 82,366,589 of NC_071087.1, forward strand.
ACCCAGGCACATCATAAGATATGATAGGCAAAAACATACAAATCAGAGCAAAGCGGCGCCCGGACTTCGTCTTACAGTAACAAATGTAACACGGAACATGTGCATACATAAAGTAATACCGACAGTACTAGCATTGCGGGAAATCACGGGCCTCATCGAGCCAAGGTGGCAAGGAGGAGACAATCAAGAGAAAAGGGCCCGGAGTCGGCGACATAGGAAAATTCAGGACCGTGCGTGGTAAACAAGAGCACGGTAACGTGTAGTGCAAATAACCAGGGGGAGGGAAACCCCAACAGGTAACGGGCCATCCCGTAGGCAGAAACCCCAGACGGACATTTTGCAAGCCGGCGGGCAGCGAAAAAGAAGGGCGGAGCGGCCCTGTTGGTCAGGGGTCCCAGTACAGGAACCAGGGGGAAAGGGGGTACCACAATGGGAGAGGAGAAGAGGTAAACAAGGGCGGAAAGGAGGGAGAACAAAAAGAAAGGTAAAGAAGAAGAGGAGAAAAGAGAGAGAGAGAGAAGGAAAAAAAATGAGAAGAAGAGGGGGGGAGCAGGGCAGAAGAAGAAGAAGAGAGAGACCACGCGGTGCGCCGGAATGATACCTCACAGAGCAGCAATCCTTCCTGTGGAGCCGTCAGCGTAAGCGGAAGACATCCAGGGGGTCCACACCTTCAGAAATCGTTCAGTAGTGTTGTGTATGTAAGCAGTGAGTTTTTCCATGTGCATAATATGCCAAATTTTAGATAAAATTTGTGGTCGGGAAGGGATGCATGTGTTCCAATTTTTAGCGGTAGAGAGCCGTGCAGCCGCACATATTCTGTGGATGAGCCGCTGAGTGCATCTGGGGAATTGGGGGTTAGGGTGGTCCTTATTGAGTAAAGCCGTCAAAGGGCACCTGTCTACCCATGTACCCACAAGTTCACTGAGAAGGTCAAAGACCCAGGTCCACATGTCCACGGCCAGAGGGCACGACCACCACATGTGAAAGTACGAGCCCCTCTCTCGTGCAACCATCACCAGAGCCCAGGAAAATCCGGGCAACCCGGGAAGGATGGAGATATCACCTGCCAACCACCTTGAACGCGCCCTCTTTAATGAGAGTATTATCGGTAAGGGAGAACGTGTTAGTGTATATTTCCGTCCAGTCCGACTGAGCTAGAGGCAATGGACTCAAGGTCAAGGTCTCGCTCCCACAAACGGCAGTGGGGAGGAGCATCAGGGAAGGCATGTGTGATAAGGTGAGTGTAAAGCTGTGAGATCGTGCCCAGATGTCTCCCCCTAGCCCAGCACAGTCGTTCGAACGGAGTCATAGGAGGTAAGGAGCAGGGAAATTTGAGCCCCTTCAAAAAAGATCAAAGATGGAAGAAGCGATACGCTTCCGTAGGGGCCATCTGTAAGGAGGTAGTGAGTGTATGTGAAGTGTGTAAGTAGCCTCGGTGATAAAGGTGACCAACCTTTGTAAAACCATGGGACCTCCACCAGTGGAAGGACGCTAGCGCCAACCCCGCAGGAAAGGCGGAATTACGGAACAGAGGAGTAAGGACAGACGGCGTGTGGTGCAATTTGTGTCGCGTTTTAAGTCGGTCCCATAGAGAGAGGGAAAAGGACAGTGTAGGGCTATCAGCACAAGATGGGCGCGTGCTCCCCCCCAGCCAGCAGATCTCCAAGACATCAGGTAAGTGGCACATAGTCTCCTCAAGGGGAACCCATCTAGGGGCTTGAGAACCGAGATGGACCAGAGCAAGCTGCGCCAACTGAGCAGCATGGACTCTTTACGAATTTTAATTATTATGGCCACTCTTTGCACTTCCGCAAAACAGTGAAGCCATGGGGACAGCCCCCCCCGGTTCTGCCAATGCCAATTGGGGGACAGGATATGCCCAGAGGGCTCCAAACAAAAATTTGGAGCCCTTTGTTTTGTTTCTTTGCGGGTCCCTCCTCATTGAGATTTGTACGCATTGACGAAATTGACCAATTCTTGTTTAAATTAAAATTCCCACGAATATGAATGCATAAGTCTAATATATGTATTTATATATATATATATATATATATATATATAATGTCAAAAGTGGTTTGCACAAATGAACAGGCAACCCCCCCGATCTAATACAAAAATTAAGCATTAATACCAAATGAGGTGGTCAAAATTTTGGCTAACCCATTGCAGTGCTCAGACTTGGTTGTGTGGTCCACGGAGAACCTTCATGCCCTAGGCAGAATGCTCACTCTATCCACTGAAGTCAGAGATAACTTAAAAGCCCAGTGTCCACTGGAAGTCACTGAAGGAATCATTACTGAATGAATAGTAAATCTGTCCATGTGGTGACAACCAAATTAAAGCTGGATGATCAGGGAACAGAGCCTCTAGTCAGGGCAGCTACCACAGTAATATACGATCATTTGGCACTCCCAAGCATTTTCCTCTCCTATGCAGTGACATCCTGTATAACGAGTATATCACAGGCACTTACATTTCATAAATGCAGTCAGTTACAAAAGTTTTCATTCACTTAGCTCTTAAATATCCAAATCCATATTTCATATTTAGGAAAGATTTTTCAATAATCTGAATAACCAGCTCAAATTCTTATTTGTTTGTAAGTTAAAACTCTTGCACAAACACAGGTAGCTCAGTTCTGGTCAGTGGTCCATTTTCACACCGGTATAAGAATTTCTGGTGTTTATTTGCATTCCTGGGAATGTCCCAGTGTCGGCTCCTTGGAGCTTCCTATCTCCTGAGGGTATGGCTGTTATCAAGGGGAAGTGCTAGTTGGAAGTACCAGTTGGCATTGAGTAGGTGGTATTGGGCATTACCTGGATGACTACTGGACATCATCAAAACTCACAACTGGTCTCAGACCTATTTTTCAAATGCAAAGATGCTACGCCACTGGGATCAGTGTTGAACCCAACACAGACACACTTTGGAAAGGGAGTCACCAAGCAGGGCTTCTCAGAAAGAGAGGCACATGGAAGTAAACACTTTCTGCTATAAGGCATACAAAGTGGCGTAACTACAGGCTAATTTCCAAACAGGCCATTAATGACTAAAAGGTCTATGTAGGTTCTGGTTGTAGTACAGTGAAACATCCGTGGATTCTTGGTCCTAGATTGTGGATTAATATTGATTATTGTAGGTCAGTAAGAACACAGGTCCCCTGCATAGCAACAATGGAGCTAGACATAGAAATTGAAATATATATCAAAAAATTCAGCACTAATAATGATAAACTGTTAACATTACTGGATATCAGATTCCTACTGTATGTGTCTTAGCTTGTAAAAAAAAAGCCAGCAACACTTCAAAAAACCAAAACACTCTGACACATGAAATCAAAATTGTTGATAAAAATAAAATGGCGCTTCCATCTATATTTTTCTGTAAGGATTGGAAAATCAAGAGCCATATTTACACCCTATGCATTCAATTCGTGGAAGGCAAATTGCCATCTAAAGCCGTCTCCTGTGGTTCAGAGCTATATTTAATGTTGCTTGTGTTGGTGGAAATATTCCGCTCAGCCACAGAGATTGCAAAGGAACAGAAGCCAGGAATAACTGATTGTGGGCTTCTTAACCCATTGGGCTCTGAAGCAGGAAAGTGGTACAGAGATCACATGTATGTGGTTTCACCAGCAAAACCTACTTTCCCTACCAGTGGGCATTCCTGCCAATCTCTAAGATATTGTTAGATATTTTATAGGTCCATGTACAGCAATCACCAATCCATTGTGATACCTTCCTACCTGACAGGATAGTGCAAATCATGTCTGGCGCAAAGAAAATTTGAAGCGTAGTTTGTAGAATTTAGTAATGGCACAGCAAAAATATTTGGCTGTGTGAGTACAGTATTCAGTGCAGTCTGGCACACGTTCAGCAAAAGAGACTGCATAGAAATGGAGCGAAAGTTCTTGGGTGTGAGTGTCCAGTTTCTGCATGCAACCAAGTGGTAGACATCAATGTGCCAACACTGTATATTGGTGCCTACCCTTGGGGTAGAGCATGCTGTTTTCACATTACAGACAAAGAAAACATATACTCACATACATGCATACACACACACATACTCACACACATACATACATGCATAGACACACACTTACATGCATCACACAGCTTGGCAGATACAGCTTATTTTGTCAAGAAGTATATATAATTTTGTTGGGGGGATAAATGTAGCAATTTAAAGAATAATCTGCATTATATTTAACCCTTCTTTTCTAATATTTTAAGGAAGAAAGGTGCATAGGGGTTCCCTCTGTGAAGCCACCAAACAGCCATCTAAATATATACACCTTGTACCCATCCTTCTTAATCTAAATGTATATTTAGATTGAACAGGGTAGGCACAAGATGTTTGGTGGCTTCTCACATGCTCACATGCTGCAGCTGCCACTGCCCTTTTCTTCCTTAGGATATGAGCTACAAACATATATAAGCATTCTTATCACTGTGGTATGAACCTACAAGTTGTGTGACCTCACTTGCGCCGACCGGGGCAAGCCCAAGGCATTGTGCTGCCTGGTTCTAAGGATAAAATGCCTTAAGACCCTTAAGACAAGCAAAGCAGGCTAAAGCATTATCTAACAGCAGACTTGTATAGCAGGGGCCATGGACGTAGGAACCCCTAATAATCTGGGGGGGGGGGGACAGCATTTTCCACCATCAGATCCCCACATGCATGTATAGATTAACTGAATAAGACATACAAACCCTATATTTGCAGGTATACATAAATAATGTATGGAAACAGAGCGTAGCAGATATGGATCAACAGAACACATAAACCGAGCTTTGCAGGTATAAATCAACTGGAATTCACATTAAAAGTCAGCATTAAAGATAGAAACCCCCTAAATTACAGGCATAGATCACAGGTTGCACACCCCAAAGGCCAGCCCAGGCGTCCCCATTCCCCACATATAACCTGACCAGCGCTCAGATTACACAAATTACAGTCCAGAGTGAGACAACTTTGTCCCCAAACAGCCCAGCTCACAAATAATTAAAGCAATTCATCCACACATTAATTCATTATTTCACTCATTCACACAATTCATCCACATGTGGATCAAATAAATTCTTCTACTCATTCACACAATTTATCCACATATTAATTCAATCATTCTAACTCTTTATTTCAATATACTTACTACCACCCTTTTGTTACTTTAATCCCCACTTCACCCCCTTCTCACACTATCTACCCCCTCCTCATACTATCTACCCCCCTTCTCACACTATCTACCCCCTCCCTACCCCCTTCTCACTAGCTACCTTCTCCCTACCACCCTTCTCACTAGCTACCCTCTCCCTGCCCAACCTTCTCACCTGCTACCCTCTCCCTGCCCCCTCTTCTCACTAGCTACCCTCTCCATGCCCCCCTTCTCACTAACTACCCTCTCCCTGCCCCCTTTCTCACTAGCTTCCCTCTCCCTGCCCCCCTTCTCACTAGCTACTTTCTCCCTGTCCCTTTCTCACTAGCTACCCTCTCCCTGCCCCCCCTTCTCACTAGCTACCCTCTTCCTACCTCCATATGACATCATATGCCGGCTCTCAGTGTGAAGTGCAGGCACCGAGACAGACGCCTCACGCTCCCACCACTGCAGTCGGGGCAGCATTGAGGCGGGTGGCAGCGGCAGGGAGCAGAGGAGACAGAAGGACGCCGAGCGCTTGCTGAAAACGACCGATCAGCACTCCTCTCTCTCCTCCTGCGGCGTTTCTATTGGGGGGTTCCTACGGCCCTGGGGGGGGATTTCTTCATAAACGGTCCCCCCCGCATGAGTTACTGGGGGAGGATCTATTCCCCCCGTCCCCCCCCGGTTCCTACGCCTATGGCAGGGGCTATTATCAGCATGAGTTGTCCATTGCTAGTCATAGGCTTACACTCTACACTAAAGTTTAAGGCATATGTTCATAACACTGGGAGTCTGAAGAAAACATTTCAACTCACTCTAAGCATTATGAAAGGCCAACCCTAGTGATTCTTGTCTTGCAACAAAAGCTGAGTGGGCCCTGCATAACACATAGTTCATTTGGAAAGTCTTCCTGGATATCATCTCACAGAATTGGCTTATATTATTATACCGCCAACATTTCAAGTATCCAAATCATGACACCTGTTTTAGGGGTCTCGCCTTACAAGAATAGCTATCCCTGGTGCTCACCATCCCGAGATGGCCATGTGGGAGCTACAGTGGAGGTATGTGCTGATTTGATAGCAGCTTAGATTAGTCGGGGAGATCAGAGGACCTCCCCAACTGGCCCATGATCCCCACTGCTCCCAAAAGTAAGACAGTTGGCAGCTACGCCAAAAGTCAGTCAAAAACTTGAACACCTGAGAGGTATGCATTATACAGGGCCAGCTCAGTCTTCTTTGCAAGAGAAGTACTCCGTGGATAGCCCTTCATCTGCATTCTCCCAGATTAGTGGTGCATTGCCTTCAGGACAATCTTCAGTTTTTATAACATGCGTCGATAAATGTTATTAGCTTTATCCTTTCTTTCCATCTTTCTCATTTTCCTTCCAAAATTTGCAAAATCTTAAAATGTGTTACTTTTATAATCTCATAAAACTATCTGGGTCTTTTCAACAACCCATCCACCATTTCTCTGATCACAGAGGGGAAAAAAAAGAGGCTTGAAGTCGCAGTAGGGAGTTATACACTTATTTCCTCTTAAGTGGTATCAGTTACCATAAACAAACTGTATACAATCTAATCCTCTTTTATAGAACACACTTGGGATAAGTTCATAACATCCTTACAACTGGAATGTTCATATAACAGGAATTACCCGGGGACCCTGTGGCAGTGAATGATAGAGCAGTGGGATAATAAATAGTACTTTGTGCAAACTCACTGCCCTGCATGGCAATTTAAGGATTGTGCTCACTTTTGCAAGCCTGTGCTGTGTTCTATGTGTAATAACAAAATAAACCATGTTTGTAAAACTAGATACAGTTCTTAAACGCGCTACTTTTTCTAAGATGGGGTTTAACCCTCTATAGTGCTTTCTTATGGTAAAAGGCAAATTTACCAAATCTGTTATGTATGCATTATGATGAATGTATATGGGAATTAAATATATATATATATATATATATATATATATATATATATTAGAAGAAAATAAATCACTGCTTGTTTAATATCTATATCATAAAAAGTAAAGCTGCTGTGCTTTATAAATAAAATGTACTAATGTAAAAGGAAAGAAACATGTCAAATTGTTCAGTGTGTTCCTTTATGTTCAATAAAGAAGTAACCCAAATTGTGTGTCACTATATTTTAGATTGATATAAGTATCCCAATGCCAGGGAACAAAACGGTTTTACACCAGGGAACTCAATTATTAAATAACAGCTACATACCAGTATCTCCCAACATTTCAAATGGGCAATGAGGGAGGGACACATTTTGTTTTAGAGTCCTGGTTATTTGCATGTCTTGGGGAAGGGCTTTTGTCCCTTTGTGGCCATTCAGATTCCAGACGTAGTTCTAAATACATTTATGTAGCATTTACAGCATGGATGGGTTGTGGTTGTGTGTTGTACTAGGATGAAAATTATGTATTGTGCATGATGTCTAACAAATCTGTTTCAATTACAATTATAGAATAGCCCATCAAGGGTGAAAGCTGCCAGCCCTCCCTTAATAAGTGAACAACCTACTATATTACAATGCAGCTCACACAACTGTGGCATTTAACACACTAAAGCAAATTAATAATTGTAAGGATGTTTAAACAACCTGCCTTTAATAAATAGACATGCCCGGCTCTGCATAAACAGGGACACCCTACCTCTCAAAAGAAAATACTGTAATAATGGGTAGATTTCTTGCTGTGATCCATGTCACTCGGTCAAAGGTTGCTGTGAAAACCAGTGTTGCCACAGAGGATCTAAAGGTGTACATCTTAGGCTGAAGTTATGTTCCTCATTCATCACTGCGGCTTTGCTAATTTAGTCCAACGGGAACCACAGTCAATCAATACGTAATACCACACAGAGAAGGCTACAGAGTGACAAGCAAGTTCAGAGAGATAAAAGTATGGGTAAGGGCCAAATGTACAAGTCTGATGCCTCTATGCACAAATACTACAGATATCCCTTACAATACGCTGGAATTGGTGAGTGGGGAATAACCAGGAAACTTTTACAATTTGATTAAGATTAGAAAGAAAGGCTAAAGTAGTGAGAATGATGGCAGGAGTGATAGCTTTATATAGGAATGTTCCAGATTTAACCCAAAGGCTCAGAGGCTGGCGGGTGGTTGCCAGACATCCAGGGTAGACTTTGATCACCATGTGGAAATGGGATTTGGCCTACTACTTTCTGGTGAACTTCTTGCCCTTTCACCCCCCCCATATGGCTAACCTTGCTGCCCCTGGCTCTACTCTTACCAGCTCCACGAAGTGAACTTCCCAGGTATACTCACAGTCCAGTAAGCTCAAAACTGCCTACTTTGTTGACGAACGTTCCATGCATACTCATTATCAATAACTGTACTCTGGCACAGTAAATACTAGACTTGGGCGCCGGCCAACTCTTCGTGTTCGTCTTTGTGTAGGGGAAAAATCTTCGTATTCCACGAATATTCGCCCGTTCCTGTGTTCAGTTTGGCCGAATATTCATTGACAGTCCTCGTGTTCGTTTTTTTCTTCTTCGTTTTTTGCAGTTTTTTTTAAAAGGAGGGGTTAATACGGCGTTAACGCAGTATGCACTACGCAGCAGCTTTGGCACCAGGATTTTAAAGGTCCGTACGAGCAACTCTATTGGTCGCCTGCAGGGGCCTCCTCTGCCATCAACCAATTAAGTGCACCTGCTCTTCATTGGTTGATGGCAGACGAGCCCCCTGCTTGCGACCAATCGAGTCGCTCGTACAGAGTTTTTAAATCCTGGCGCCGAAACTCAGCCTTGGGAGACCACTGGTCTCCCCGCTCCAGGAGTTAAAGGCCCATATGAGCAACCAATAGAGTCGCTCGTACAGACCTTTAACTCCTGACAGCGAAAGTCCGCCTGGGGTCTCCCTGCTCCAGGAGTTAAAGGTCCGTACGAGTGACCAATAGAGTTGTTCATACAGACCTTTAACTCCTGACGCGGAACTTGGCCTGTGGAGACAAAGAGTTAAAGGTACGCACAAGCAACTCTATTGGTCCCTGGCCGGGAACTTCTCTGCCATCAACCAATGAAGTGCATTTACACTTCATTGGTTGATGGCCGACAAGCCCCCTGCTGGCGAACCATAGGGTCGCTCGTGCAGACTTTTAAAATCCTGGTGCCGAAACTTGCTCTGGGGAGAAGACTGGTCTTCCCGCTCCAGGAGTTAAAGGTCCGTACGAGCGACTCTATTGGTTGCCAGCAGGTAGCTCCTCTATTGGCCACCCATACGGACCTTTAACTCTTGGAGTGGGGAGACCAATGGTCTCCCCAGGCGGAGTTTCACGGTCAGGAGTTAAAGGTCCATAAGAGCGACTCTATTGGTCGCCGGCAGGCACCTCCTCTAGCAGGCAACCAATAGAGTCGCTTGCACGGACCTTCAACTCCTCGCGCGAACCTACAGCTTTCTGCTCCTGTTAACCTCTGCGATCCTGCATAGATAAGGTAAACTAGATGGGGAAGGGACCAGGGAGATTATTAGATTAACGAAGACTAACACGGAGATGTGTGTCTTCATCTTTGTGTACGTTTTGCCGCCGCCATGTTCGTTTCTTCAGTATTTGGGCTGAACAGCGAAAATGCACCATTCGCGTTTGTTTTCATGTTCGCCCGAATACGAATGCACGAGGCTAATACCGTGAAAATCCTGAAAATATTGGCTCTCTGTGCACTAGATGGTACCCCCTGATAATAGCATGGTAACTTCACTGGGATCTGTATAATTAAATAATTAAATATTTTTAACTTTATTTTAATTTTTTTACTATTTTTCTATAATATTTGTATTTTTCACTTGTTTAGCTTGAAGGCGGGGTTTCTTCTTTTCTTACCCTGTTGCTCATCACAGTAAGCAATGGCTCTTCCTGTATTCCTGATCACAGTATGTACAGCAGAGGGGTGATCAGATATCCCAGCAGGGTCTGGACAGACCCTCCCAGGTCTATCCTACATTGATTCAGTGTTTCTGTAGTGTTATTACTGGCAACAGGGAATGCCCAAATGTGGTTTCTGTTGAGAGGGGAGTGTACTGACTGTTATTGGAAGTCGGTTCTCCTGTTTATGGATCTCCCCATTGCAGCAGAAACCTCAGAGAAAGATGCTTCTGAGTAGGAAACTATGGCTTGTTGATTTGCAGATGCCCCCAAGAGTTAAAATTGACTTAATCATAATCTTCACTCCCACACTTATGCAGGTCTACTAAGACTTGTTAGCTTTGCCAATACAGCAGTAAGTAGTACTCTTGGAAATGACACCACAGTAGCAAACTGCTCCAAATATATATACTCATATTTGATAGACCGGGAATTTTCGAACTGTTAGGGAGGTGTGATACATATATATTTCTTATTTCACCCATCATTCAGGTGCTACTTTTAATAAGCAGTAAAGTATTGTGGCAAAATAAGAAAAAGATAAAAAAGGATTCTGGTTTTGATAACAACCTAAATTATCACACTTATAGCAGGACCAACCAGCAATATTTCTCTTGACCTATACATTGGATGGCAATTCTGTTGGCCCTTTGTACATATCATTGCTATTGTTGAAATGCAGGCTGAAAACAGTATTATAATGTCCTTTTCAACACAGAAATAAAAAAAATAAGTTTGGAGGACAGCATGCTGCGTGAAGCCTGGATGGAACCCACAGATATATATACACGCATTCTGTTCTGTAATATCCACCACCCCCTAAATGATTTCCCTCTGGAAGCATTACATACACTCACATCAATTATGCATCTCTATCAGCTATGTAACAATATCCTCGTTCCACGAAACACTTCATATATTTCCAAGTCAGAGCTGACTGGAAATATATTTATATCCTTTATGCGTGTCTGCTGATGCAGGGCAAACCCTGACATCAGAAAAGCAAGCATGCACTGCAGCACATTATATCTTTACTGAGACAAAGGACACTAAAATTAACCACATCGCAGGAGGGATTCCTTGCCTAACCTCAGGAGGGTCACTCACATTAATACACACCCAGACACACATCCAGATACTCGCACTAACACACATACATTTAGATATGTATGCTAAAACACACATGCGTACAAACACAACTAGAAACTCAGCAATAACATACACTCAGACAGTCACACTAACTGAACTAACCCTGCTTTGAGGCAAACACCTCAAAACAAAATCATAAAAGAAAAGCCTAGTCTGGCTATATTTTGCTGGCCTAGACTGACCAGCCTATCTACTCATTTCACTTCTTTGCCAGACCCAGCTAAGCCAGGTTCTGGAAACCTCCTTGACCTGGGAGCACAGGGGAACGTCCTCTCCCCAAAGTCTCTGTGATTGTCAGGATCCAGGGAGTTTTAATGCCCAGCATCTGTGCCTGATATAGGCTTCACCAAATGCTCCACCCCAGGGGCCCATAAACAAGATTTGCCCATCAACTGTGCACAAAATGCCCACAGGACATCTCCCTGGGGCTGTGCAGTGTCACACTTACACACACAGATATTCAACACAAACATACCTTTATACTCAAACTAACACAACCAGACACACCCAAACACGCATGTCCACACAATAAAATACCCCATACACTAACATACCCAGACACACACTAACATACACACAATTTGACTAACATACCCAGACACGCATGGCTAAAATACCCAGACACTCACACACAAACATACTCAGACACATGTTCACACACTAACATACCTCTCCATAGACATACTAACATACCCACACACACACACTAACACACCCAAACACACAAACACGTACATACTCTGCCAAGGCTCACGCAATGCAACGTCAAATGACTCCCTTAACCCACCTCTTCCTGGAAATTTGGTAGATAGAGAAGAAAGCCCAAGTGTCGGCATTTACCTCTTTATCCCTACTCTCGGAGGATGCTGCCATATATCTTGTGGAAGGGGGGACATTTGCCCCATCGCCCCTTTGGATGCGCCAAGTTGCAACAGATGGCAAACTTGAGTACGTGGATCAATTTGATAACAAATCATAGTAGCTGGCATTCACTAAGCAATGCATAGGCTTAGATTCCCCACTTAAATCACTGATATATATGCTCAGCGTTCCCATAACGTACGCTAATGTGAATTACGCTAAAACAATACTCACCTTAGACCCTTTTTTATGGCAGTTACAGAAAGGATGCACATTGTACACAACGTGAATTGTGTTACTCATGATTCTATATCTGAAGTGGGGGTATGAAATCCATAATTGGGTTAAGTATCCCCGTTGTGAATAGACTTTAACCTGTAAGTCCGCTCTTCCTGCCTTAGAATTTGTTTCCTGCTGAACCAATGGTGTGGGGTGGGATGTAGAAGATCTAACTTTCTGAGGAAGCGAAGGATATCTGATATATTGTTGGGTTTTCAATTCCAATTTGTGAAGTTTCAGGTCACTATCAGCAAATTTACAGTCCTTTGACTGGTGGACTTTGCTGATCTGTAGAATTGTTTAGGTTTAAAGGAATATATATTTCAATAATTATTATTGGTCGTAATGTAGACTTGCCCTCCCCCCCCTTACGAAAAAATTACTGCAGTTTTTCTGAAGTAATACTGCAGTTTTTTGGACATGAAAAAACTGCAATACTGCACTTTTACTGCAGTATTACTGCACATTTACTGCAGTTTTACTGCATTTGTACTTCACTGTACTGCAGTTTTACTGCAGTTATTTTTGTACGGAAGTACAATTGCAATAAAGCTGCAGTACATTGAAGTACAATGCAGTATAATTGCAGTAAAAAAAAAAAGCGCAGTAAATACGCAGTAATAATGCAGTACAGTGAAGTACAAATGCAGTAAAACTGCAGTAAACGTGCAGTAATACTGCAGTAAAAGTACAGTATTGCAGTTTTTTCATGTCCAAAAAACTGCAGAAAAACTGCAGTAATTTTTTTGTAAGGGCCACCTTGCAGGGTAGCTTCTTGGTGTTGTTTGTCATCCTAGTCATTCCACCCTGTCAACCTAGTCATTCCAAATTAGCATTTACCACCTGCAAATGGAAAATTGGCGCTCGATGAGCGCTAAGTGCAGGCTGATGTCCACTGACCACTAAAGTCTTGCTTTTTGCTCCAAAGTAACACTTGATGTGAGAAAATCGGGTTTAAACTGGTAGTGTTTACCTTTTGTTTGTTTCCTGGAGAATTCATTTGATTTCACTATTATGAATTATACCGCTATACATTATACCAGGGGCGTCCAACGTGTGGCCCGTGGGCCAAATGCTGGCCGCTGGACTTCAAGGTGTGGCCTGCATGAGCAGACCAATGTTTGCGTGGTGCGGCCGCAAGGTGAGGTGGTAAGACCGCAGAGTGTGCACACTGGCTGCTTTAATTTCATTAGGCGGCCGGCTTGCACACACCGTGCTTCTCAGTGGCAGTGCCTCAGTGAGGCTCTTCATCCCGCCCCTTTTAAGGTCTGATGCTTAAGGGGGCGGGGCTCACAGAAGAGTTCTTCGTGACACAGAGAGGATTGTCACATTGCAGGAGAACAGGGGAAAAAAAAGTGAAAAGTATTTTTTTTTTAAAAATAGGGGTTTGAGGAAAGTGGACCTATATTTAAGAGAGGGGGGGAATTCCCTCAGGACATCATTAAAACTTAAATAATACAAAAGGGGGATGGCTGGGTTTTGAAATTACAAAATCTATTTAAACAGGGGTGTGTGTGGCTGGGGGAAATACACAGGGCAGTGGGGGCATCAATAGACAAGAGGGTGGTTGGGCATCACATAAATTAATAATAAAGGGGGGCTGGCTGGAGACATCACACATTAACCACTATGAAAGGGGTGGGGGCATCGATACACAAGAGAGGAGGGTTGCCTTGGGGGGACACATAAATCAATACACATGGGTGTGGTGGCATAGATGCACAAAGGGGGGAAATATACAAGGTTGTGGGGGCACATTAATCAATACTAAAGGGGGGCCTGGCTGGGGCATTAATACACAAGGGGCAAAAATGTAAAAGCAGTGTAGAATTTTTTTTTTTTATGCTTCGTAGTGACTAAGCCTGTCCTGATGTGTGTGTGTGTGTGTGTTTGGGTGTTGGTGTGGCAGAGCCTGTCCTGGTGTATGTGTGTTTGGGTGTCGCTGTGGCAGTGCCTGTCTTGGTGTGTGTTTGTGTAGCTGTGCCTGTCCTGGTGTGTGTGTGTTTGGGTGTCGGTGTGGCAGAGCCGGTCTTGGTGTGCGTTTGTGTGTCGGTGTGACAGTGCCTGTCCTGGTGTGTCTGTTTGGGTGTCATTGTGGCAGAGCCTGTCCTGGTGTGTGTGTTTGGGTGTCGGTTTGGCAGAGCCTGTCCTGGTGTGTGTGTTTGGTGTGGCAGAACCTGTCTTGGTGTGTGTGTTTGGGTGTCTGTGTGGCAGAGCCTGTCCTGGTGTGTATTTGGTCATCTGTTTCCTGGCACTTTACTTTCTGTAGGAATAAATTGAACTATTTAATTTTACTTTAATCCGGACATAAAACACCCTCCTGAATTTGTAGTCACACAGACTTCAGACAAAACTTTCTAGGTCCAGAAATCAATGAGAGGAAAAGTTAAGGTTTTGTGTTACTTACTCTGTTTTAATTTGCATATTTTATTAAACAGGATCAGTGGTACTAAATTGTGGCTTCAGGCGTCCTGTGTATGATGACTTTTTTTTAGTGTACTGAGGTATTCCCAATCCCTTCACATAAGATTCTATCTTGTATTATCTGCCTAGCACTGATGTTCTCTTTATCCAGTACACATGGATGCCGAGCAGTTAAATTGTCTATTTTATTTATTTCCATAAAATGGCCACCAAAATCCTCAGCACCTGGCCCAAGATGCTTCTACCCACAGTGTGCTCTAGCCGTGTGCAGTTTTATTTGGCTAAACTTGTTTTAACTGGTTTGTGGACTGACTTTGTGTTAATGTTTAAGTAATTCAGCATTGATAGAATGACATAAAAGTTGATCAAAAAAACGGTCCACTGCTTTTTTCATTATCGCCAAATTAACCCTATATTAATATGCATTATAAAGGTAAAAGGCCATATTTTCTCTCGGTGAAAAATGAGTGCAGCCCAAGAAAAAACTTGGACACCCCTGCCATAGTGCCTACTCTAGGTCACTTGGGTTGTGGCAACATTTCCTCTTTGCAAATTCTAATAAACACATGAAAATAAAAACAGACACATATTGTTTTGAACCTTTACAAGACAAGATGCTAAATAATAATATGCAAAGTACAGCTTTTCACAATTTCGTCACTCTCTGCATGGTTCAAGGCTGACTCATTGGGTACAGAGAATGTGAACAAGGCTGTTGACTTGTGAATCACATATTGCTGCCCACTGCTCTCCTCCATTTAGAACTCATTGAAAGCGACGTCAGTCCTCTTTGTTAAACCTTTCTTACAATATCTGGTAAACACAAAGCTTAACCCACTGGCTACCATATGTCTCAGGATTTACATGGGCATAGAAAATGGTACTGTCACGGACTGGGTCCAAGCTGATGGCTGGAAGGACCCAGCGCGCCCGATGGTTGTTTGCAGGAGTCTCGATGCAGTAGCGGAGTCTGGGGCAGGGCCTGGTGCAGGGTGACCACACTCACCCAGGCGTTGAGCACCTAGGTAGTGCAGCCAAACACCAGCGCCCTGATATGGCAGCAGATGTAGTCCAGAACAAAACGAATCCTGCAGGCACCCTGGAGCAGGCATGAAGCATATCACTGAATCACGAGCAGGATGCTGCAGGCTAGGAGAATGAAGGCTAAGCAAAGGGTTAATGTAGCAGACACAAAACAAGCAAGGGAAAGGGAGACCAGGCAAGAAACATGATATGAGATATACACGAGAAGTGGCTAGAAGCATGACATGAATTGAAAGATATAAACAGGCACAAGACAAGGAATAAACATAACCTGACAAGACATACATGGTACAGGGCACAACAAAGGACAGGGAAGAAGGCAAGGAACACAGGGGAAGGAGTGAGGAGCCGGAACCCTCGGACGCTTCTCCTATAAGCAAGGATAGGACATATTAACAGGGACATGGGGAGAGGAGAGAGGAACCGGAATCCTCAGATGATTCAAGGAAGAAGGGCAAAGGTACATAAGAGACAGACAAACATGAATACAGAAACTAGCCTAGGACTACAAGATAACTATTGGAGATTTCGTCACATGATATGGCCATAGTATGCTTAGCCCACCACTACGCCAAAGTACTCCAATGACGGTGGGTCCTAACGCTAATCCCTGCTGACAAAGATACAAAACAAACCACACGTATAAACCAAACACACAGCACTGAGACATACCTTAGACTGCAGACTGCAGACTGAGACAAACAGAACACACAGGTGGGGCACACCTAATAAAGGAAGCAGAGCTAAAGCAAAGACCCGGAGCAGAAGCAAGGAATGGAAAATAGAACAAAGCAAAAGGAAATCCAGGAACGGATCAAAGCAAAGCAGAAAAACTACAGCAGGACAGATATGCAGCTCCGCAGCCTGGGCAGACCGTGACAGTATCCCCCTCCGAAAAGAGCGGCCTCCGGACGCGAACAGAAACATCAATAGAAGGAGGGCCCGCCCTCTGACGGGAGAACGGAGGAAACAAGTCAACCCAGGAACCAGCATACAGAGTCCGAAAAACGTAGGAGTCCTTCGATGACCAGCACTGCCGCTAGTAGACAAATCTCCTCCAAAAACAGGAATCAGAATGACTGTACAGGATTGAGGAAGTAGTCTCTAGCTGACATTTAGAGCCAGACGAAGGCAAGATAGATAAGCCACTTGACAAGGCAGACCCGGCAGGTAACCCACTTGCTGGGCAGACACCACTGGTACAGGTTCAGGCACAGGCACGGTTCAGGCACAGGCACGGGTTCAGGTTCAGACAACAGGTTGCCCACTTGCAGGGCACACGGCAGGTTGCCCACTTGGAGAATACTCGACCAAGGTAGCCCGGATGCAGGCACTCATACTGGGAGTCCATAGTGGGGCGCTGGCCGCAACTCAGGAAACCCTCTTTCAGGGTACACGGCGGGTTGCCCACTTGGAGAATACTCGACCAGGGTAGCCGGATGCAGGCACTCATACTGGGAGTCCATAGTGGGTCGTTGGCCGCAACTCCGGAAACCCTCTTTCAGGGTACACGGCAGGTTGCCCACTTGGAGAATACTCGACCAAGGTAGCCCGGATGCAGGCACTCATACTGGGAGTCCATAGTGGGTCGCTGGCCGCAACTCCGGAACATGACAGGAAGCCCACCGGAAGGGGCAAGCTTGGCAGGAAGCCCACCGGAAGGGGCAAGCTTGGCAGGAAACCCTCTGGAAAGGGCACGCTCGGTAGGAAGCCCTACGGAAAGGGCTCACACATCAGGAAACCCTACGGAAAGGGCACGCTCGGTAGGAAGCCCTATGGAAAGGGCTCACACATCAGGAAACCCTACGGAAAGGGCACGCTCGGTAGGAAGCCCTACGGAAAGGGCTCACACATCAGGAAACCCTACGGAAAGGGCACGCTCGGTAGGAAGCCCTACGGAAAGGGCTCACAAGTCAGGAAGCCCACCGGAAGGGGCGAGCTTAGGAGGAAGCCCACCGGAAGGGGCGAGCTTAGGAGGAAGCCCACCGGAAGGGGCGAGCTTAGGAGGAAACCCCTTTTGATGGGGTGCACACGATTGGATAGCCCTCTGGCCGGGCTGGAATGCTGCAGACAGGTACGGAGGCCCACTGGAAGGGCAGACAGGTACGGAGACCCACTGGAAGGGCTGACGCTGCAAACTCCACTCCGCGAACTCCTGGCCATTTACCTGCGGCCATGTGTCACGGACTGGGTCCAAGCTGATGGCTGGAAGGACCCAGCGCGCCCGATGGTTGTTTGCAGGAGTCTCGATGCAGTAGCGGAGTCTGGGGCAGGGCCTGGTGCAGGGTGACCACACTCACCCAGGCGTTGAGCACCTAGGTAGTGCAGCCAAACACCAGCGCCCTGATATGGCAGCAGATGTAGTCCAGAACAAAACGAATCCTGCAGGCACCCTGGAGCAGGCATGAAGCATATCACTGAATCACGAGCAGGATGCTGCAGGCTAGGAGAATGAAGGCTAAGCAAAGGGTTAATGTAGCAGACACAAAACAAGCAAGGGAAAGGGAGACCAGGCAAGAAACATGATATGAGATATACACGAGAAGTGGCTAGAAGCATGACATGAATTGAAAGATATAAACAGGCACAAGACAAGGAATAAACATAACCTGACAAGACATACATGGTACAGGGCACAACAAAGGACAGGGAAGAAGGCAAGGAACACAGGGGAAGGAGTGAGGAGCCGGAACCCTCGGACGCTTCTCCTATAAGCAAGGATAGGACATATTAACAGGGACATGGGGAGAGGAGAGAGGAACCGGAATCCTCAGATGATTCAAGGAAGAAGGGCAAAGGTACATAAGAGACAGACAAACATGAATACAGAAACTAGCCTAGGACTACAAGATAACTATTGGAGATTTCGTCACATGATATGGCCATAGTATGCTTAGCCCACCACTACGCCAAAGTACTCCAATGACGGTGGGTCCTAACGCTAATCCCTGCTGACAAAGATACAAAACAAACCACACGTATAAACCAAACACACAGCACTGAGACATACCTTAGACTGCAGACTGCAGACTGAGACAAACAGAACACACAGGTGGGGCACACCTAATAAAGGAAGCAGAGCTAAAGCAAAGACCCGGAGCAGAAGCAAGGAATGGAAAATAGAACAAAGCAAAAGGAAATCCAGGAACGGATCAAAGCAAAGCAGAAAAACTACAGCAGGACAGATATGCAGCTCCGCAGCCTGGGCAGACCGTGACAGGTACACAGGAAAAGAGCTGCATTCCAATTACTTAATGTAATTATCTAAAGAATTGGACATGATGTGGGGGTTTAGTCTCTTAAATGTTGTGAACATTGGGTCTGGGGAGTGATCAGAGATACCAGCAGGAGAGTAGGTAATTTCTGTTTTCTTCATAAATGTATATGACCTCTAGGCTTTACAGTTGACTCAGTATGATGAGCAGGGGTAGACAAACAACGTTGCTCACAGTGGACATTTACTGTGGTCTGTGGTGGACAATTTAATGGTGTTTTATGGACTTTCACAAACTTTGCCAGGAACACTGGTGTCCTCGTACAGACACTTCTGAAGCAAAGAAGCAAAACCAATGTCCATCAAATAGTGTGATCCACAAAGAAATCTAATTTGTTTGTAGTAGGTATTGTTATTTTTTATTGAGTCTGGAATTTTATAGGGGATAGATTTGTGGGTTCTTATGAAATTTGTGGCAGTCACCTTAAGGTGACTAATGGGTTAAAACAATAAAAGGTGTGCAGAGGTTGAACACTTTCCAATGTTCATATTTTAGACATCGGGAGGGGGTCATTCAAATTAGAAATCAGGAACCTTCTAAAGGATCTATTAACTCCCCCCATATCTTTGGTGCTAAGACTGGCTTTGTCTCTGTGACCTATCCCATGGTCTGCACACAGATGGTGACAACAGGTTTTATTGATTGGTATTCTGAGTCACCCTGGAGGAAAATGGGTTGAGGTATTTAGAGGAGTGATATGATG
The DNA here is from genome assembly GCF_027358695.1 of Spea bombifrons. Lineage (NCBI taxonomy): Eukaryota > Metazoa > Chordata > Amphibia > Anura > Pelobatidae > Spea > Spea bombifrons. Next base: position 82,386,354 of record NC_071087.1, read on the forward strand.
TATTCTGTGATCTTGCGATCAGTCACCCATTTTCATAACCGTGTGCGTTTCTGTTCTACTTTTTCCTTTGTCTTGCTGGCTAGTACCAGAGTCATGTCCTCCTTAGGCTGAATGTAGAGGTCCTATGTGCTAATTATATGTATATGACCTACGCTTTAATTGTATTGACAGGAATGGAGATGTGAAGCGTACAGCAATACGGATGAAAATGGGGATAGAAAAATGTGTTCTCTTGTTAATATGAGTGATACAAGACTTTATAAGCTTGCAGACAATCTTATATACAGCAGAAATGTTACACTCAAAGAAATCAAATTAGGTATTACGTGGTTCTTCCTAAAAAATGGAGGAAGTTCTCTTTTTGTGGTGATGATGAGGAAAAGTAATTTCCAATTGTCACATGACACAAATCACATCACCCTTAGGAGATGGAACAGTGGTGAGATTACATCACTGGGAAAAAAGATGAAGTGTTGGTGGACTAGAAAGAAGATATTAACACTGAATGAAAGAGACTAGAAGAAAAATATGAAAACATAAATCATACAGACTTTGCTTAGTTTTAGACTGTTGGGTTCTATACATGTAGTAGTTGTCTCTTTCTTCTGTGGACATGTTTCAATGTATTCCTGGCCATCATCTTAAAATACAGAATGCTAAGGTCTCCAGACTCCTAGTGATCCAACTAGCCCAAAGCACCACCACTATCAGACCATGGGTAAAAGGTGGAATTAGTGCAATATCTACGTGAACATGCAGAAGCTACACTCCATGAGTGTGAGAGGTGGGATAATCATCTAGAGGGAAACCAACACAGATAACCACAAGTGGGGCCATTGAAAATGGCATAAAAGATACATTCGTGTAATATAAGTGAATTAATGCTAAAGTCAATGGCATCAACATACCTGAGAAGGATTTTGCCCTGGGCCTCCCAGGGAGAATTTGATCTTCGGATGAGGAAGTATTTTTGGTTGCGCCCACTGAATTCATCAGAATTCCTTCTATGTATGCAAATGCCTCTACTGGTTGGAAGTGCACATACGTGGGAATCTCACTGATCGCAAGTTCCAATGCTAGCTTTTGCAAGAGCTCCAAGGGTCTGCACAGCCGCAGAAAGCAGCTAAAACCGTCTCTAATTACTAAGCGTCGAGGTGGGATAACTGTGCAGCTTCTTCAGCAGGTAAATGCCAATATTCATTACAAAATATGAATGCATTCTAAAATACTAAATAATATGCATTTAAGTTTGGTGAGGCTGTTTGTGTTAGTAGACTGTCCCTTTAATTTTCCATAGTAGCCAAAAAAAAAGTAAGGCAAACTGTTGGATCTACAGCTTTAAACAAGTGGAATGGTACATGGCACCTCCTGTGGTTCTGTCTGCAGGTCCATTGCCAACCTGCTGTTTTATACCAAGTACATGTGCTATATTTTGTTTTCTGCGCAGGGGAAAAAAAACTGTTTTAGAGCAGAAAATATCCATCGCTAGAAATGATTTGCCTCCTACGGTGCAGAAAATACAAGGAAGGCTTAAGGTGTATCGGAATAGAAATTCTAGCTTTTAAAACATTCCTGCTGAGATTTTTTTATTGTGCAGGTGAACTGCAGATTTGTTGGTTTTAGAACTTACCTTCTATATATATAACATGAAGAATGATATATATATATATATATATATATTACATCATATATATTATGACAATAAAGTCACTTTTCAGATCTTAAAGCACAGTCTACGGCAATAAAAAGCCTAGTTCCAACTGCAGCCCTCTATGGCTCTTTTGCTGGCCCAGGCAGATAAGAACCATTCGGCCCATCTAGTCTGCCCAAGAGACCAGATCTTCTATCTTGACCCTCTATGCCAGACCCAGCTAAGCCCAGCTCTGGAAACCCGGTACCGCCACACTTGGCTCGGGGATTCTTTTCTTCAGATGCCTCTCCTTGCCCTGGGAGCACAGGGGAACTTATTTTCCCTCTAGCAGTCTGCCTGACATGTCTTTCACATGTTGCAGGCTGTATGAAAATTGCAGACTGGCATTAACTTTTCTCAGTGAAGGAGAATAGAGCACTGGCCCATCCTGCTCTCCTATTTCTCCAACCCAGGAAACCCATATACATGTCTTTTAAAGCACCTGGGGGCTTTCAGTGCCACAATATGGGTGGTATGTGTCTTCCTCAATATGCTCGCCAAACATGAATACATGTTAAGGTACTTTTGAATTTGGTGGAAACAAAAACACTTGCTGGAGAAGTTGCTGTCCATTCACGCTCCACAATACATGCTACTTTTAGCTGCATAAAGCAGACTGCCACTGGAAGGAAAGTAACCAGAAATCAGCGGGAGTCCCAAATGCACATGCGATTGGGAGGTCTTGTTAAACCCCATGATTGTCTTAAGTAAGCCATCACTGGAGCTGGCTGGCAAAACATTTTGAATCTGCAGTCCGGGGCAGGAGATGCATTGGGTCAAATGTATTTCCAGCAAAGGGGTGCAGCTGGGTAAGTAATATGCTAAATGTATAGAGAGAATTCTAAGCAATCTCTCTTTTCATTTGTGTGAAAAAAAGGTTATTCCCAGCCTTGAGTGAGTGCTTATGACATCATCCCGATATCCATTTCCTTCTTACATGTTGACAGCATCACTAACAGTAAAGATTTCCCACATGGCGTGAACCTTATATACCGATGCATTGTGTCTAAGGGCCGCTAACAGAATAAAAAAAGGCTTCATCTCACACATGGCGTGAGTTAGCCAAGCTGCCCCCATTCGGGATTCTGTGGCCTGAGTAGGCTTTGGAATAACAAATCACTATGCTAATTCAATTCAAATGCAAATGAAGAAGATTCATATGTAAATGTTGTGTATGGGTCCTCATTGTTACCAGAGGAAAGATCTGGTCTGGTTTAGGGTCCCTTGAGGACAAACTTTAAGCTCTTTTGTATTTCCTGCTAGCCAGATAAACCCACAGTACTAAGTAGGACCAGGCTGCACACGGTTTCAATGTGATGTGAAGGATATGTGTTCATTCATATGTAAAAAAAACCTGGAATTAAGTAAATATACCAAATATATATATATATATATATATATATATATATATATATATATATATATATATATATATATATATATATATATATATGACAGATAAAGCCATTACAATTTTATAACAATTACTAAATTACTAATTTCTATTTTGTGAACTTTTTTATTTAAAACAATATGCAGTAGAAATTGTGTGCCTTGTGCATTTTTCTGATGATGAAGATATTTCAATATTTCAATCAGAGAAAAAAAATCCTTCATTTTTTTAAAAAAAAATGAGCAGAAAAATATTTAAGCAGAACGGGGCAAATGCATTTGGGCTGATTCTGCAGAACCAAGAACATTATGCATTAAAGTGCATATGATAAGTGGAGTGTCCCTTTAAGTTAAGATCCTTCTGCTGTCACCTCCGGCACTCCTAAGAAAACATTAAAGTCACATTACTAATTTGTTTTATTGATAACGTTAGCCTGCGTAGGCTAACCATTGCTTTATGGGGAAAAAGACTAGTGGCTTATTTGTTTTGCTCCCACTTCCAAAAAAAATATACAGTGAGAAAGAATCCTGGAGTTTAGCATCTTCATGTTAACTATCCTGTTCCACCTTCTCTGCTGATTGTAAGTGCAACATTAAAAACATCACACTTACTACTGCTTAAAGCCTTCCTAGAAAAGTACTTTTTACTCATGAAAATCCTCCCCTTAGTGACATTTTTGCCATTGACCCTCGTCATGTGATATAGATGTGGGTACTGGTAGGTTGTTGACATAGAGACTTCCAAAGTTTCTGTGATACCCTTATGTGATAAAACTTTCGAAGGAAATAATAACAATACAAATCTGCCAGTTATAAGTTTATTTGCTGGAGATGGTGAGAAGCTTAATGGTTTATCCAACTAGAACAGCACCTTTAATCTCTCAAGAACCAGGGTTTTTTTTATACTACAGGACCAGAGCAATTTCATGCTTTGCTATGTCTCTGTTCAACCATAATGTTCCTCTTTCTCAATTATATATTATTTTCAGCACATGAATGACTTTTATAAAACCATTTCATAAATATAAAAAATTAATTTGTATGAATAAAATAAACAATGGCAACACTTTTTCCCAGTTTTACATTTATATAAATTGAAGATGGGAATAAATACTCTGATTTGTCTAGGTCAGATTTTCATCTGTTTTGGCAGTTATATGGCATGTGTTACTTTTTTCAAACACCATCCGCCATCCCAAATTTGGCATCAAACTTCAATAGTGGTCTCAAGACCAACTCATAAACCTATTTATTTCCAGAAAATAAGACAATTATTTAACTAACACTATTTTGCAGAAAACAACAATTTCATGTTACGTAGTATGCCACAAGTTAGTTTACTAAATCAATAAATCATTATATAGTATATATATAATATTTTTGTATTTTGGAATTTTGTTTTGCAATTGATGACATTTTATTTAAGGACAGAGCAGTTTTTTGTTTTTCTTTGCACCCCTCATGACAATGGATGTTTTAACATCTCTGTGGTGCTCATCTTTAGCTGTAATTTTCTTTTTTTCTTTCTTTCATTAAATGTACCCCACACAAGCTTTCTTTTCATTTCATCTAAGTTACTATAAAAAAAAATATAAAACATGGTAAAAAACTGAAAAAAAAAATATTTTACTCATCTACAAAAGCTAATGAAAAACCCTGCTAAATAGAGTCTAATATTTGTCCTGAGTTTAGAAATTGACAATGTTGTTTTGTTGTTGTTGCAAGTTCAAGAAGCATATTGCTATTTCAAACCCACTTTTAAAATCTGGTAATTCTGCCCACATGGCCTATTTGGGACATCTTTGAAACTGACCGGTTCAATTTACCCCCAAAAAACCCACTTATCTCCATGCATTAATTCTACTACCAGCGTTTGTCAAACTTTTTTTCACAAACATTGTATTCAGGTATGAATTTACAGCTTCGGATATATGTCACTGTCAAACAACACCACAATATGTGTTCAGCAACCTCTCCTAAGTAAACAGGCATGGCTTTGTCAGGTTTTTTGGGGGGCAAAAGGCCACATTTGGGACACACGCAATTCATTTGTTCCAACTTGCAATTTGTCAATTCTTGCAATTTTTGTCTCTATCTGGGACACCTTTGAAGCCGGACAATATAATTGACCCAATCAAACCATATATGTTTGAAAACTAGATAACCTAGAGTATTTCAAATTCTAGTATTTTAACTCTTTTGAGTTCAGCATTTTTTTTAATCACATCTGGCCAGTCTGTGCCCATGCCCTATTTGGGTCATCTTTGAACCTGGCCAATCCAATTTACCCAATCAAATCATACATTTGAAAAAACTAGACACCCCATGGGTATTTCAAATGCCGTTGTTTCAACTCTTTCCATGCCAGGATTTTTGTGAAGACCTGGAGCTGGAACATAAGACTGGTTGGTGGAACTGCAGTCCTGGGCTGTTGGCAACTAAGATGAATTCAACAGCCATTCAAAAGGTCCTACTTGAGAAGTTTCAGAATTTTTCTATAATATTCCAAAGTAGAGCCAATTACAACTTAAAGCAATGTTTTCTACCATTTTCTAACATACTACCTTCAACTTAAAATGGTTTCCTATCAAAGGCCATTCAGGTGTTCCCCATGGAATTAAAAACACTGATTTATTGCAGTGCCACAGCATTGTACATATCACATGTGGTGTTACATAAAAGCAGATTAAGTAGCTGTCAAGGGCCACTGATACATGGAAGTCCCATCAGAGGATGAAGAGAGAGCTAAGTGTTAAGTATTTTGTCTGACGTGGATTTATCGTTACTTCATACTAATTACACATATGTATAGTGTAAGTTATATTTGATCCTACAAATAAATAAAAACCATGCAGCAATTCAACGGTGAAAATGTAGCAATAAGCAAAAAGAAAATGTGATTTTATTAATTTTTGGTTATTGATTTACGGAGCTGTGCAATGTTTATTTTGATGGTAAATGCCACATGACGTTTTACAGCTTTCGTTATCCCATCATTTCTAAAGGGACTCACGTTTAAAATCAGACACCGAACACATAATTTCAATGGATTTACCGGTGATTACTGGTGCTTTCATGGATGAAAAATAATAGAGATATGGGCTTTCCTGCATTTAACCCCTTAATGACAAAGCCCGTACATGTACGGGCTCAAAATGCATTGTTTTCAATGGGTTTTGGGACCCCCCAGTGTCCTTAAGGGGTTAAGAAAGAAAATTCTGAACCAACTAAAAAGAACTGTAACAGGTCCAATGAAGACTTCTTACCTCTACCCCTAACCTTTGTTCAAGAAGTATCCTTAATGCTTAAGCTCCAATGGGCTTCTTGAAAACAATACATGCCTTTCACCTCTCCTGGAACTACAACAAAACATGCTAATCTTTGAGGAACACTTATTCCATAAAATATTGTGCTTCACACTGACTTTATAGATATCCAGTCCTACAGAGAACTAAGCCTGCAAATTAAAAATGTTGAAGAACACTGTTAATAAGCATGCTGGACACACAACGGGTCCTAGTATTCTTCTGTCAGTTGCTGTTGGACCCAACACCCCCCAGCACGTTCCCTAAACTGTGTTGGGATGAAGTTTATGAAAAGGCTTTAGAACATCAAAATTAGATGTTTATTATGAGCCTGAAGCAGAAAGGGGTCTTCAAATTTGGAAACGTATTAATATGCTTTTTTATTGATAATATAATGAACATCATGAAAACGAAAAGGCAAAGTTTACTGTAAAATTGAACTAGACAAATCCAATCTTAGTGAAGAAATATGTACATTCAAAGATTCTACTTAGGGTTTTTAGAAAGCTTTATGAGGTCTTGGTATAAAAGGGGTTTAAGATATATCTGGGGATTAAAATCGACCGTGGCACTTTCAGGTCAGTGGCCAATAAATAACACATATGTGACTGCCTGCTGGATATAGGTGCCCACACACTATGCTCTTCTATTCTTACAGGGTGAGGCCATGGATCTGCTGCATCATTGGCAATAAAGGTACATGAGAGGCACCACCAGGCACCAGCTCACCAGGCCTTTCCCCAGTTTGCCTGATGGCTAATCTGGGCCCTGCTTAGTGATTCTCTTCAGCACATACATAAGAGAGATGTAAAACCAGTACTGTAACATACCAAGTCAACTACTGTAGAACTCTTTGACACTGCCACCAGAATGCCTCTCAATGTCACAATTTGTGATGCTATTTTCATACAGTGAAAGTCTTCTAATGCGTGTTTTTTTGCTAGTATAGCTAAGGTCAGGGCTGTCTGCAGGCTACTTGAGTTCCTCCACACCAAGCTCCTCAAACTATATAGTGTGTGTATTGTATATATAGTGGATTATCTCTGTCCCTGGCATTTCAAGTTTTACATGTTCATTCGGTGATGAACAGGACACGACACTGCAACTGGGGCGAAGCAGAGCCCCTGTGACACTTAAGACAATATTGTCTTTTCTTGGCACTTCTTTCATTCCCATTTCACATGCTATTAAATCATTGCCTGACTCACAGGAATATCTCATATTTGAGAATGCCTCTTTTGTAAGCGTCTCTATTAAAATGCAGAAATGATATAAAGGGGCAAACTTTTTTTGTAACCAACTGAAAGGTCTACATGCAAGTTATATTTCAAAAGTAACCGTTAGTGGATGGTATTATACATATATCTACCAATTAATTGTATTGAATACCAAGGCAAAAAGAGCATAAAAGTAACATAGGATAGCATTAACAAAAAACTGTTTTTTTATTTCATTTTGTTCTAATAAGCTTCCTTTATCTTGCAGACCTGGAGGCTTTGTTAGCTATGTGATATTTTGAGTTTCCCAGCTCAAACACCCCACTAAGGTAATACTTTATGGCAATGCTAACGAAGTCCATTCCACCACAGACTTTTTATTAGTCATAGAGGTGGCTCCCACTCTCCACCCCCTTTCTAAAGTAAAGGAGGCTGGCCACACCCTAATAAGAGACTATCAAGGTCTCTTCATCAAGCTTACAATTCTTTATACTTTATACTATCACCTTTACCAAATTTGTTCTCTCTCTTTCTACTGATAACATGTTACAATATCTAGTAAAGAAACCGAATATACAAGTGTGTATATATATATATATATATATATATATAAATACACACACACACGCTGTTAGAAATTTCCATTGTATGCATATAGATCCTAATTTTTATTTACTTACCACTCACCAATAAGAAAATCACATTTATTAATTAATAACTTTATATCTCAGAAACTCTGCCCATTATTAGTCTCTGGTGAGGTAGCCGCAATAAGCAGCAATAAGCTATTACTCAAAAATCAAGGGGTAAGCCTCCAACTCTACCGTAGTTGCCTATTTATTTGCATACATTTCTCCTCTAGATGCCAAAATTCATTTGGTTTTTATTATACAATCTAGAACTTGATCTCATACACACTTTTACTTTGTATGAATGTTCAGTCTGCTTTTTGCAATTAGTAACAAAAGTGCGTATTTTAAGTAATGTGTTCACAGCACAGTTATTAACGGTAGATCTCTAGAGGAGCTCCTGTGTAGGAAGCATGAGAGATCTAGAAGGGCATCACGTGAATAGGAGCAAGAAAGCATGTACTTTCAGTAATAGGAGGATTACGGACCAATGACAATATCAACCTATTCCTACGCATGCATATATAATCCGGAGGGTGGAATTATACATATACACTAACAATCACTTACTTGCCGAAAGTTAACGCATACAAGTCATAATTGTGACCACCAGGGTTTAAAGAGGCAAATGTTTAAAAAAAGTGAAAAAAATGATTCATGAACCTTATTATATTAAAGCTGGACATTTATTAGGTCTAAACAAACACAGATGGTGCTCAATACACACAACATGTCAGAAATGTAAACAGAGAAATGGAGCCCTGACCAGAAGAGCTAACAATCTATGGAACAGCAAGTTAGAATTGTTTGTTTTTATTATTTATTATTTACTATATCTAGATTAGATATATACAGATTAGACTGCAAGATCTTCAGCCAAGCTCCTTTTCTCACCATCTCCGATCTTCTTTCCTTAAATATGATTTAAAACATCATCACTTAAATAAACTGCTTCGAGTAAATCAGACTCGCAGAGCAAAATTTGTCACCGGTTATCTCATGATGCTTTTTTTTTTTACACAAGTGGGAAAAACATTTGTGTAACCCTTATGTTATCAGTGGAAGTGGAAGGAGAGCTTTTCACAACAACTCACTCCCGCTGTATGAGTAAATACAGCACACATTAGGAATCAGTCTTAGAACCACCAGAAGAAAATAGATGTAAATCCATATTCTCATTAGAATTGCTGTCCCAGGCAAAGAAGGAGCTCAAAAAGCACCATGAAGGGGGGGATGGGGTGTGTGTGGTAGTGGTGGTGGGGGGATAGAGGAGGACAAGGGGGGGGGTAGCTTTGTCTCTTTCCACAATGCCAAGAAATTAACCCTTTATTGCTCCGTCACAGACTGTCGCTCATGTTTAGGGTTTCCAAACTCAATGTTCTAACCCTAAGCCGTAGATTAACCACTTAAAGGCTGCGAGCACAATGCCTACTTTTTGGTTTTGTGTTATTTCTAAGATCTCATTTCTCAATGAACATGCATGGCTGTAGCACATAAATAGATGATGAGAACCAGCAAAAAAAAAAAAAAAAACAACAAAAAAAAAAAACCAGAGGGAGGATTATAAAGCAGGTCATTGTTACAGATGGCTTTGTATGTAGCGTCCCTGGGTGTGCTTTAAAGCTACGTTTTAGTTGTATTGTGTATTTATTTGGGGGGGTAGGAGAGATATAGCTTGAAAAGCTATCATACAAATAAAAGTTGTTTATTTTTTAAAAATGTTTTTTCTTAAAAATCAAGAGGCGTGCTCCTTGTATGTAAAGTAGACTCCATTTCCACATTAACCCTGTAAGTGCCAGAAGGAAGGAGGGAAACCCAACTAAAGCTTTTGTTCAAGACTCTGGTCTGCCCCCCCCCCAAAAAAAAAAGAGTATGTAGGTTCCCTATAGATCTTAGTCTTGAAAAACTGACAAAATGGAACAGTAGTGCATCGCAACTGTAGAATAACTCTACACGCAATACCTGTGTTTTAACACAAAGGAAGATCCCGTACTACCACCATGCACATGCTTCACTTTACAGATCTATACTTATACAACTAGTGTACAGGAGAAAAAAGGAAAACACACCGTATGTGAATATTCACTTTCCTAATTAGCTCTCTCCGCCAAAGGTGTACCAAACACTTCCAAACTAAAGACAAGATTGGCTGCTGCCTCCAACCTGCCCTTGCAAATAATCCCAAACAATTTACTACACAAAGAGATCTGCATGTAAACAAACGAATCCTGATCATCAGCTGTGATTAAAGAGACACACACAACTCCGGCTACAGCAATCAAGGTAATTCACAAATTAACAAGTGAACCAATTAACAAAATCATGACATATATTTGTTTTATTTGTTGCTTTGAAACGACCCGGACGGCGATTACGACTGCAAAGTGCAAACATATCTGCACGGTTTATTCAAAAGGACCGAAGAACAAAGTTTCTCTTCCTCTTCGAGGGAGATGGTCGGAACAAAAGCATTTACGTTTTATGAGAATCCAAGTCGTTTTCCAGGATGGGCCAGAGGCTGGCATATTGCGAAACAGTTATATCAGGGCAGCAAATGAATGAAAGCTTATGGGCACAGAGCTAAATTACCGCGCTACAAGTATAGATAGGCTATGGGGTTAACATTGAGACTTTATCAGCAAAATTAAGTGGTAATGTAATGTACCGTTTACTTTACCGAGAGGGTCGTAGATAAGTGGTACAGCCTCCCAGCAGAAGTGGTAGAGGCTAAAATAATTGTAAACATATGGCTATCCTCAATCGAAAAAACTGAACCAACGGTTTGACTCTTTTTTTAAGGAAATCGGGCCAGTTGGTGCTTATCAAATTGCGTGCTGCTAAGTTGCACCAGTTACTCTGTATAAAGAGAAGTCCGGTAAGAGTGGCAGCATTGATGCTGTACACCGGACGTTAGGGTAACACCTGAAAGTTGCATTACAGCACCCATGTGCATAGCGTGAAATAACATAAATGAATTCCAGCAACGATCCTACAATTAAAAGTTGCAGTAAAAATGATCAGGGCATAGGAGTGTGGGCTTATCCTTTACAGCAATAGCAGTGCTATAATATCATAATACACATTATTATTATTATTATTATTATTATTATGAGACAGACTAAGACAAACCGACACATAAATAATGATGACTAAAACTATTAAAAATGCTTAACTATATCATCAATACCATAAGCACAAGAACTGGAAAGAACATGGTTTAGCTGCAGCATTAATACTGCAAGCACAACATCATAAAGTTGTAAAGGATACAGTGGCAGAGTATTTACCAAGTTACGGTATTAACATCACGTACCCCGGGGTCATTCTACAACATCCCAAAGTTACAGCATGAACACTATGCGCGCAGGGGCAACGGTACTAAAGCGATCAGCGATCGGGGGATACGGTTACAAAGTTAGAGCCGCTGATCACACACGCAAGGCGTGCGGGCTAACAGCACAAAGTTGCCGCGTTGATCCGGATAAGTTGCGGCGCTAATACCGGAGGACGGATCGCAGAAGTTGGAAGCGGAGACACCGGGCAGCAGATCGCTCGATAACATTAGCGGCGCTAAACAAAGCACATGCATGGCTTATCTGAAATCCAATCCCCCTTCTCCACCTCCTATGGCTGAGCACAGCACACACATCCCCGACACTTTCTTCCACATCCATCCTATAACACAGTGAACACAGCAATGCATTTGCACTTACTTTTCCCTTGCCTGGCTATCAGAAGGGACAGTGGATCCTTTCCCTTTGGCATACATGCTTGTTTGAGACTTTTCCTTACTCAACACCTGTCAAAGGAAGCAGCCAGCAATGCTCTCTCTATCTCCATAGCTACCCCTTCAGTTTTTTACATCCCAAAGCATTGGCCACAAATCAGGCACATTTTCTAATGGGGGATCTTGAAACAGCCGAAGCGCTTTTTTTTTTTTTCTTTCTTTCTTTTTTTTTTTTTTTTTTTTTTTTTTGTTCGGCTGTTCCAGGAATCGTACACTCCTCCCACCCTGATGAGACGGTGTTTTTTTTTTTTTGTTTTTTTTTTTTTACTCTTAAAAGGGCAATGCCAAACAGCGTGTTTAAGGCAAAACGATTAGCTTTGCTGAGAGGGACCGTGTGAGAGCTGCTCGATGAACAATCCGGAACGTCCCAAAAAAATATTATTATATATTAAAAGGATTGAATACAATTACATATATCATTTATTGCATTAATTGCAATATTAACTATACAGAATGTATTGCATTTTTGGGGTATTTCTTTAGTTGTTTAATTTACAGAGAAACAGTATGTCCATGATATATATATATATATATATATATATATATATATATATATATATATATATATATATATATATATATATATATATATACTGTATATTGCATGTTTCTGTGTATATAGAATAAAATAATATCAGTATAATGACATGTACAGTTAATAAGATGTATATTTTTAATACTTATATACATATGTTTCTGTGTATATCCATGTATTTAAATACCTGTGAATATGTTATTACAATAGATGTATAATTACTGATGATATATATATTTTTTGTTATTTTATTTTTGATACTTATATACCTATGTTTCTGTGTAAATGCATGTATTTAAATACCTGTGAATACAATATTTTATTGTCTGTATAATTACATGTGATGTATGCAGTGATATAAAATGATATAATAATGTCATGCATGTTACACAAATTAGTTAATTGCAACTCTAGACCATTCCTTCTTTAGGTTTATTGTTATGGTATTGTTATTAGTTCTATTTTTTTCTTGGAATTTTCTCTTGAAAACACTTATGTCTAAAAATAGGTTATTGTTTAAAAGCAACTTTTCTTTCTTGGCTTTAACCCTTTCAGTACCAACCACATATGACATACGTGGTTGACAAAGTGAACCCAAGATGGCAGCTGTGGCCTGTGTGCCTCATATGTGGTGACACTTTTCTTGGGAATTGTGGGTCTTCCCTCCATGTCCCTTGGTGGTCTTGCATTGTTTGATCTATCATGTGATACTCTTTTATAGATAGAAGCCTTTCGGACCAAACACTGAAGAGACTTTGGATAAGGAAGAATGCTACTTAACAGGTCAGTGATTGATCAGCAGCATCTCTGAAAACAAATGGTGTATGGAGCTGGCTGCTTGTTGTGGTGCCATTTTCCCTGGTTACCATTTAACAAATACATAAATAAAAGCGTCTGCATGCTGGCAGCTGATCTGTTATTAGATCATCTTGACATGATGCAGGAACAATTGTCTGAGCACATAATACATTTTGTAAATATATACATTTTTGTGTAATACGGGTCCCATGACCCTCAGCCAGAATGATGGTGACATATAACCCACAAAATCATGTCCATGTCAATCCCCACAGTCACATATATTCTGATAAATATTTATTTCTTGATACTTTTATTATTTGGTTTAGCATATACTGGGGAAAGGGAAATAATTATTATTGTTTTGGAGCATACCATTGTATAATGCGATATACAATTTGCCTTAAACTAGGGATTTATAAACATCTTAACCTACCCTAAAAAGCACAACAACGGTAAATGTAACAATGGTAAAAACATGAGAATTGTACTGGCGTCAAAGAGTTAAATATCATTTACAGTATTTACTACAACCATAAAAATTCTTTCTTCCTTGTACTTTATTTTATGTTTTTATATTTTGCAAAACAAAAACAATCATGAGCAAACGTGAGGTAAGACTCCAACATTCCAAGAGAGACATACTAAGGCAGATAGTTGAAATGTGGTATGATCCATGAGACAGGCTACAAGTGTAACATGCATGTACCTCAATATACGTTAATTTCTGTTATTGAAAGTTACACTTATAATTAACATTAATGTTATGGAAGACCATAACATATGAGCATTCCCTTTTTTTCTGTCTACTGGAGAATTGAGGTTTGGGAAGGATATCTCCCCCTAGTGGGACATTATAAGCACTTGCAATCCCTTATAGAAATATTGCTGATCCAATAAATAAGTAGCCTGGTAGGGATTTATGCCACCCCAGACAACTGATTTATATAGACACAGCCCCCATAGTGAGAGGCAGAACAGGACCTGGATGGCTCCAATATCTCCCAACAGGCCTGACTTCCTGAAATGGGCAAAAACATACGTGCATTTCCTCGATGTAGCCTGGTGTGGCCCTGAGAAAACACTGTTCTTTATTGATGGATTTGCATCAGCATAGCTAGGAACTTTCCAAGGCACCAGTGATATCAACTTGGCTCTGTCAGGCAGTCAAAGTCTTTGTAGGTAAGAACTCAGTATAGTTTTCTCCAGGATAATACCAAACTATATGTCATGTTTTTAGATGTGTTCTTGGTTATAGTGCTACATTTGAAACAACCAGCTTGCAAAGTAATAGTATGCTGCACCAATTGGAGCCACATTTAACCATGTTTTGGCCTTTATAAAAGTAGTTTCTGGAAAAAAAATGCTAAGCAATTTTTAAGCAAGAATATTTAATAAAGAGAAAAAAATAAACAAAACATCTGCAGCAAACACGGTCATATACTACAAACCAAAGCATGGTGAGAATGTGCTGTATCAGGTAAGTGGATAATAAAATTAGATCCACACGAAAGGAAAAATAAATAAGGGTGTGGGATGAAAACTAGGTGAGGACCAACAATTGGTAGAGGAAAGTTCATCTGAAATACTGAGATGTTAGAGGTTTAAAGTCTATTCCAAATGTGGATGCTAAGTTTTACAAACGCACAAGATGACAGATAATTCGGTACCATGTACAGAGGTGAACATGTAGGACTTGAGAACTTAATTCAGTGAAAATGAAATGTAATGCTTCATACAACATGGAAGGTCCCCTTAGGCCCTAGTTGCTGTTCCAGCATTCTTCTTGGGACATGTTAAAGTACTGATATGTAGTAGCACAAACAAAGAAGATCAAGTCCAAATTGGCATCAAAGCTCTTAATAACGTACTATTTATGGTTAAGATCTGCATTTGAATATTATTTAATATAAATTGTTGTGTAAAACTCCTTGGAACTTAAGGCTCATGCAAAGCTGTATCATGAGCCCTGTTCCTATCCATAAAAATACCTTCTCAAGCCTGGACTCCAGTAAGGAACTCATAAAGCAGTCAAAGCAAAAATAATTGCTTGATGCTGCCTTCTCACTAAGGGGAAATTTATCGCATCAAAGGGTATACCTTTCAGGTACCTTAAGGTCAAGCTACAGAAGAAATCCTGCATTATCTCACATAATAGCAAAGTTCTATCTCACCTGACAGACGTTACAATGGTGCATGTAGCCTTTTCTCCTATGTGAAGCAAAGAGGAGTTATTGGTATCTGGTTAGGGAAGTTATTATTGAAGGTCTGACACTCTTTTGCTGGGTTCCCTATGGACCCCACAGAAGTATGTTAAGGGTAGGGCAGCCACGTTTTTAGGACACGTATACATTTAACTAGTTGCTTAGTTGCAGTATGTGGTATGTATACCTGAGTCCTGAGATGTCCTGTGATTTTATACATCCCACATACTGCAGGGGCTGCAAAATGTGAAATGTATCTATGTGCTGGAAATATGGCTGATGTGTGTGCCCTAGGTGATGGCATATGTGATACATTTTTTGTCTTGCATTAAAGAAAGTCTGGCCCCCTGTGCGATTTGTTCTGAATGATAGGACCATTCCCATCACAATACACCCAGAACCCACTTCAGCTTACCTGAAGACCCAGGAGCAGTTGGTCCAAGGGAATAATATAAATGCATTTCATAAGGAGACTATGCTTGTTAGTGCCGACTTATTTCGTCTTGTAGCCATTTTAACATCATTTTAAAAATGTGAAGCAAGCACAGAGATGTGTCAGTGTGAAAACAAACACAAAACATATGTGCGTATGGCTCTACAAAGCAAATGATCTTTTGCCCGTGTGACCGTAATGCTAGGGACATTCAGGTTTAGTTTTTATTTCACAAACACAGTCCTGCTGGCAACATCTTCGCTGCCTTTTTATCAAAAAGCCATGATTTCTACCAGCTACAAAGATCCTTTTTTCACATTAACCTAAACATCCCCCCCTTCTCCAGCCAATCCCTGCCGCTCCTGAATGCACTAATCTCCATGAACCTTCCAATTGTCCTGGATGTTTAAGATATACGAATATTTTGTTAGCAAGCATAGTTACAGGCACAACAGGGTTAGAATAAATAATCAGACTAATGTCTGGATTTATTCTGCAGTCATGGTTTTAGTTAAAGCATAAATATGTATCGAATGAGACAAGGGAAACAATATATTTACTAGAAGTCTACAGTGATGGGTGTCTATTTTTATTGATGAAATGATCTCTTAGCAGAACTTGCTATGGTACTAATACTGAATACTGCATGTTCATTCTAACCAACCTGTGTGTGCCTGTTTGATTTCCTGTAAATATATTATATATGTTATTGGCTATATAATCCTGTTCATACAGTCTACTTTTTCAGACATTAAGTGTTATGCAGGGCCCTGGGGTAGCAGAGGTAAATGAACCCACGTAGCAGAGACAGTATAGCGGACTCACAAGGTAGCGAAGCACAGCAAGACAAAGCCAAAAACAGGGAAGTCCAAGGACGGGCCAGGCGGCACGGAAGCAAAGTCGTGGATATCCGAGGTCGGGGCAAGCAGCACAGGATCAAGGTCAAAAGACAAGCCAAAGTTCGGTACATGGTAGACACAGATAAAGCACAAGAGCTGGAAAGACAATAAGCCAGAGCAAACAACGGCAAAAAAAACTCTTTGAACGGGCCCTGCAGTAATGGAACTGAGGGTTTAAATAAGAGCAAGGGCGTGAAAGAGCAGCAATTAACCAATTAACTCTGAGAATGACATCATCGCAAAGGACACAAGCCATTCAACTGGCGTGCTGGGTCTGCGTGCATGACAACCCACGAGCGTCGCGGGTGTGCCACGCCGCCACGTATATCCGTGTACGAGCGCCGCAGGCGTGCCGTGGTGACTCGCTCATACACTTGCGAGTGCCGCGGACAAGCCACGGGGACTCGTACTGTATTGCGAGAACGCTGTGGGCTTGCTGCATCAACACGCACGTCCAATTGCGATCAAGGCAGGCGTGCCGCGAGCGTCATTCCGCGGCATGCAGTGCGCACGTCATCCCACGAGCGCAGTCAAGCGGGACCCTGGCGGACACGTAGGTATAACACAAAGGTCCTGTTGAACATAGGAGTTAACTGTACTCACATAAAAAGGATGTCCCCTATAGTGATGTTATTAGTGCATCGTTTTCAGATGAAGGGTTATTACAACTTACTATTGCTTATTATGTTTTAGCATTTTCTTTTCTGAAGCGTGTTTTTCATTTAGCTTGTGGTGTGTCTGTGTAAACTTGGCGAAACATCCAATTCACCTCAAAGAGACTGACCATGCTTTCTCAAAAAGCATAGTTTAAAGGCTGTTTTTCATCGTGGTCACGCCACACTAATGACCTGATTGCATGCATCTTTGTAGGAATCAGTGAGAGGATGCATGTGATATTATCTTCTACATCATACAAGCAGTTCCTCGTTTGAATAAAGAGATGTTGTTAACTTAAAGACCTGGAGTGCTGACCATCCTTTGAGAGTGCTATATATATATATATATATATATATATATATATATATAGTGATCCTGCACCCACACAGGGTACCAAACAGCACGGACCTCTAGGGTATTAACGCCACATCTCAATTAGGTAATCACCCACGATTTATTTGTAGTCCACGTATGAAGATATTTACAGGATTACATAGAACACAAATTCTCTACAAACAAAAGCCTAGCTCGTCTGAGCACTTACTAACATATAACGCCCCTCACTACACAGGGTCTAAAACTAAACAAAACGTAATTCCACCAACCTTTTTGATGGTCTCTCTTGTGCAAAGCAAGCCCTGCTGCTTCCAAACAAAAAAAACTCTCTCTTCTGTCCAACAGGTCAGGTTATTGCAGTCAGTGCAGCTAATTACCTGCAGCTGACCAGTGCATTGGAGTCAGCTTAAACTCCTGGCCTGGATCCTGGGTCAGTCCAGGTGCATGTAAACTGCGGGGCGGAGCACCAGCCTGCCCTATATGTCATAGAAAACCCTGCAAAATCGAGGGGGAATGTATACCCCTTCCACAACAACACGTCGCACCTTGTTACAATATATATATATATATATATATATATATAACCACTTGTATTGCATATCAAAAGCTTAATGTAGCATGTACACCTTTCATTGACTGAGCCCAAAATGTTGGTTCACGATGCTGGTCATGGGGCTGCAAGGTGCTAACATGCCAGTAGTGCTAAGCCTGCTAGAACACACCTCCCAGGAGTCCCCTGTTTAGAAGGGACAGTCCCTCTTTTAGACAGAAATGATTGACTCATCACCTGATGACCCTCTTTTCTATGGGCTCAGAATGCTTACTGTGTATGAGTGTAACTTTTTAGGTATTTTTACATTGTTTCTTTAACCTTGGTTCTCCTTTTTAATGTTTTTAAGTTTTAAAGTTATTTTCAAGGACTGAGCTTTGTCATACCATTTTATATGTATAGTCCAACATTTAGTGTGAATAAAGCATTAAATAATGTGGCTGGGGGTAATACACATGGCAGTGGGGCATCACATTAACCAATACAAAAGGGGTGGGGGCATCAATACACAAGGGAGGGGGTTGGCTGGGGCATCACATAAATCAATACACAAGGTTGTGGGAGCATAAATGCACAAAGGGGGGCAATACACAAGGTTGTGGGGGGACACATTAATCAATAGTAAAGGGGCCCTGGCTGGGGCATCAATAAACAAGGGGCAAAAATACAAAAGTGTTACATTTTTTAGTGTACTGATTATTCCCAATCCCATCACATAAGATTCTATCTAGTATTATCTGCTGATCACTGATGTCATCTTTATCCAGCACACATGGATGCTGAGGAGTTAAGATTCTGTCTATTCCCAGGAACTTATTTGGGCCTTTTAACACGTTTGCTTCCTGGGATTTTAATAATAATTTTGTATAGTTTTAAAAATAATGATTTACAGCTATTTGGATGGTAAATAGCATGGCTCAGATAGGCGTGCGGGCACAAGAGCTCGACCACGCAATACAATATATGGGGCTGCTGTCCAAATATTTCCAGGGCTGCTTTTCATTCCCAGTCCGGCCCTGTATTATACTAGGGGCATTTGGACACCATTCTCTACCAAAATATACCTATCGACCTGGCAGAGATCGGCAAGAGGGACAGTAAAAGCTACCATCCTTTTTTCCTACAAAGTCACTGTGGTTTATTTTCGGAGGCTGTTGGTGAAATTGTAATTTTCTATACATTTTCATGTAGTGATGTTTTTCCCTCTAACACATGTTGTCACAATGTACTCGTTGTCTATTGTGGACAACATACACACATCCTTTCAGTCTGTGTACTTTTATTCCAAAATTTCATTACGGTGCAAAGCCATCACAGAACCCTGGTCTTTGCCAACTGATCTGGGAGAGCCACAGGTCACAAGGGATTACAAAAAAAATTAAAATACAAGGGACACTTGTATAAAAAAAACGGGGGATGATACCCATAATTAAGAAGGGGTAAAGATTGTGTTCCACACAGTCAGGGCAGCCTGGTGGATTTAAGTGTGACTTCTTTGCCTTATAAATCCAAAAGCAGAAGGTGTACCCCGTCTTACTTTCACAAAGCTTGTACAGCTTGACCCCGTACCTTGCCCTCTTGGAAGGTCTATATTTGTTTGAATACCAGCCTTCCTTTGTGCTGTATCACAGATTTATCAATTCAGGCATTTTTGTTGTGGGGTGTAGACTTCCCATAACCCCTTAACAACCAATGACATGCCTGGCACGTCATGGCATTAAACAAGTTTAGAAATCGATCTAAGTGGCCCGTTGCGTTACTGAATCAGCCCCCCCATCCATGCCCATCTTTTCCTGATTTTCTAACTGATATTGATGTAATGTGATGGGATGCATATCAGTACACTAAAAAAGTAATCATACATGGGATGCCTGAAGCCACAATTTAGTGCCACTAATCCTTTTTAATAAAATTTGTAGATTGAAACAGAGTAAATAACACGAAACACTTACTTTTCATCTCACTGATTTCTGGGCCTAAAAAGGTTTGTCATATGAAGGGATTACAAATTCAGGAGGGCGTTTTATCCTTGTATAAGTAAAAATTAAATAGTTCTATTTATTCCTACAGAAAGTAAAGTACCAGGAAACAGATGACTAAATACTGGCTCTGCCACACTGACACCCAAACACACACACCAGGACTGGCTGTGCCACACCGACACCCAAACACACACACCAGGACTGGCTCTGCCACACCGACCCCCAAACACACATACACCAGGACAGGCTCTGCCACACCAACACCCAAACACACACACCAGGACAGGCTCTGCCATACCGGCAGCCAAACACACACCAGGGCAGTCTCTGCCACACCGACACCCACATCAGTACGGGTTAATCTACACAAAGCATAAATAAAGTAGGTGGAATATGGGTCCCCTTCCACCTACCACCCCAACTATTTTTTTAATACTTACTGTTTTGGTGCCTTCCTTCACTGCAGACGGCTCTCCTCCGACATGCTCTTCTTCCTGTCACGAGAAACTGTTCCCTGCCCAGTGTGTCCCTGCTAATCAGAACGCCTGGGTGTAGCGCGAAGGAAATAGGGAGAGATTGAGAGAGAGAGAGTGAGAGTCTGAGAAAGCATGAGTAAAACTGTAAGAGAGTGGGTGGGAGAGTGTGAGTAAAAGTGAGAGTGAAAAAGCAATGAAGTGCAAATAAGAATGGGACATGGGAGTTATTCTGTAACACCATCAGTCTGTAGCTCAGTATATAGTTATGGGAGTAATACTGTACCACCATCAATGTCTGGCTTAGTATATAGCAATGGGAGTTATGGTGTACTATCAGTGCCTGGCTCAGTATATAGTCATAAGAGTCATGTAACACTACCTTTGTCTGGCTTGATATATAATGATATGAGTCATGCTGTACCATGGTCTATGTCCTGCTCACTATATACATTAATAAGATTAATCTTTAGCTGGGTTACAAGGAAAGTCCCTTGCCAGTCTGTTTCGGAACTGTACTGTCACCCTGGAAATCAGTGCTGGTTTTGGTTTTTTTATTGCACTGTACAAAACACTTTATTCCTAATTGCCTCTATTTAGACAATTGAAATCTATGTTCAGTATCCCTACTTATTATTATAAATGTATATTAAATAGTTAATAGACAAAAATGTAATTTGTGTTAAAAAAAAAACTATATAAAAACATTCTGCATAAAATAATTTGATTACCTTTTGTTGCAACATAATGATGCGTCTAAGGAAATTAGTTAATTGTATTAACACATAATTAATAACCTCCTATAATGTATCCCGCATTCCACACATAGTTACATTCAAGAGTTGCAATTATACCTTTCAGTCACAACACAAAGCAAATTAATATGTTCTAATTGCTTGATTAGGTTTACATGCTGAAAATAGAGACTGATTCAAGCAGGAAAAAGACACTTGCTGGTGTTGATACGAATGTGACAGAGTAATTGACGGTATGTTTTGCTACTGTACTAGTTAAAAGTTGTAATTGGGATTAATGTGGAAAGCACCTCCTAAAAATGCAAATGAATTTTTTCAGGGATCATGTCACTTAAATGGACTCCATGATCATATACACTTTAAATCTAAATTATCATGATGTCTTACTTGCAAATGCACTGGGGAATTCTGTGGTATACTGCGGAACCCATCTTTATGTATTTATTTATTTTGCAGGAGATGTGTTCAGTGAAACACATCTCCCGCCATGTAATTTACTTACCTCCAGTCAACTCCAAAGCTGGCTCAGTGAATGTGCCTTTCTGCCACTTCAAGCAGCCAATCAGTGGTGAGAATCGTCAAACCGCAGAGAAGGGGAGCTGCAGTTTCTCTGCAGCTTCTCTCTAAGAGATTACACAAGAGCAGACAATATTATGTGTAATATTATATTTCTCCCTGGGAGAAGACAATATTATGTGTAATATTATATTTCTCCCTAGGAGAAGACAATATTATGTTTTTTGCCTTTCTTTCCCTTCTATATATATTACATTTGTCTGAATTTGTCTGAATCACAGGCTAGCCTCCATAGTGTAAATGGGTCAAAGATCAAAGATGTCCCCTGTAATCAGCCCATTGAACCGCATGACACTCGGGGACCTGTCCTACTTTCACTTGCTTTAGGTCCTATTAGAGAATGGGACATTTGAGTGTTTCTCCTTTGGAATTTCCCAGCAGATGTCACTCTGGTGCTTTGCTGCTAAGTAATAAATGACCATGGTACAAAAGTAAAAACAAGAAATGAAATATTAAAACAGGTATAAAGAGCCACTTTTCATACAGTTTAAGGAAGCAATACTATATATGTAGACATCTTCATCCGGAAGGAAAAACGAATCAACATTGGAATAACAGACTTTTGGGACTAAATTCAATAGAGTTAAAATAGACTTTTATCATTTTGCATTTGCAAAAACAGTTAAAGCTGGGTGGGCCCTAGTGCGGTGTGCTTGCTACCTCACACGTAGTGTAATCCACTTGTTTAACATTTTACAGAGAGGTACACAGACTTGAGTAAAAGACATGGGTAAGCTGGCATGGGCTTAACCCAATGCAAGTCAGAGCCAAGCTAGCTAAAATGTTTCCTTCCCATCTACTATATAAGTTTGGCTTAGCTTTAAAAAGATTTCCTTGGTAAACAAAATACTTTTATACAAAATACTTCTTTGATTTTATCAAGAAAATAAATGGAGCCGGAGTGTACATTCACAGGATAGACATCTACAATTAGTTCACAATCTGGACATCCAGTTATTACAAGAATAGTATATCACAGATCAGGCAGAAATTATTCCCCTTTCCTATCATTGTTATCTGCACAATGACGCTCAGGGGCCACCTTTGCCTCCTATGGTCTGCCCTTATTGCTTTATGTCAGTGGTTTCCAGTCCTGGCAAGTGGGTGTGGGAGAGATAACCTGGATGTCTCCATGTGTTGGACCTAAAGATTTACTAGTGTACAATACCCACCTGTATAATGTATATTATGCACTTCGCTCACCGGTATGTCCCAAGTGCTTGGTACAGAGGATATGCTTCATGTGGGCTTACTGCACACTAATACATTGGTTTGTCTTATTTCTTTATACTTGTAATCAATAGCTCTAAATGTTGCCATTAATATAGGTGTTCCATGATCCTCAGGTTTTGCATGTGCCATAAAGTTTCAACGCAGCCTTCACCAGCGAGTGAGAAGAAACAGAGAAAAGGAACTAGGGCTGCAACTAACGATTATTTTAATAATCAATTAGTAGCCGATTATTTTTTTCATTAATCGGATAAAAAAATGCTAATTTTTATTTTATTTAAAATAATGTAATGAACAAACTGGGTGTTAAAAAGAAAACAGCAGAATAAAAAACGTAAAATTTACACTTTCATCTCTTTATCACAATGGCATTTCTCTATTCACCTTCCTATTTTACTGACATAATAATAAAAGCTACAAGAACCCAAACACAGTGTTTCCCAAACTAGGTTTTAATACTTAAAGTTATTAGTAAATATTAATTAATATGCACATCTGACCCCCAGCTTGCCACTCTGCCCCCAGATATGCCTTATACCTCTTATATGCCAGAGATTCCTCTGTTCCCCTGATATGCCACTGTTCCCCTGATATGCCACTGTGCCCCCGATATGCCTTATACTCCTTATATGCCAGTGATATGCAACTGAGCCCCTGATATACCTTATACCCCCAGATATGACTTATGCCCCCTGATATGCCTAATATCGATATGCCTTATACTCCTATATGCCACTGTGCCTACTGATATGCCTTATACCTTCCAATATGCCACTCGCCCCCCATTTATGCCTTATACCTCCCTATATGCCACTGTGTGCCCTGATATGCCACTCCGCCCCCTTTAAATGCCCTACATGCATCGCACAGACAATCACCGGCTGACGGAGAGGGGAATTCAGGTTCCCTGCAGCGCTGCGGGGGATCTGGGTTCTAGTGTTATAATCCGATCTCTGTTTGAGGTCGGATTATAGGAGAGGCGTTTTTCAGAGCATTTGCTCTGAAAAAAAATCTCTTTTTATAATCGATAAAAATCGATTCGACTAATCGATAATGAAAATCGTTGACAATGTGATTTGTTTTTCTACAAAACCTAGAAATGATTTAAAAAACAACACAATGCAATATCTTTAAAAATGATGGGCAATCTCCTTTAAGGACAAGGTGAGGTTTAAGTTCATATGGTTAACAATCCTTGGCACTAATACATTTAAAAAAAACTTAATAATTGAGAAATTTTATCTTTACACTTTTTACATTTTCATATTCTTATTTACTAATGAATTATTATTACATTTTCTGACTAGAGCACCCTGTGGGATCCTTACAGTCCTCAAGGATCTCTTGGGTAACTAAGCTGTACTTCTGATGATGTCACCAAATGCTCAGAGGGCCCTTGGCCTCATACTTAGGCTTGCTGCAAATGTACAAAATGGTCAAGGCTATTTTGAATTTAAATATATTGTTTGTTGAATTGTATCAATTAAGCAAATACACAGCTTAAACATCTGCGCATGAAACATGACAATTGTGTGAGACATAAAGTCTCCATGACACAGATGTGTTCCCCTTAAAAACAGGTACTATGGAAATCAAACTTTAAGTGTTAGAAACCTAGTGTGTATCCCTCTGACAACCCAACAGGCAATATTTCTCTTTTTGTAATTTTGTACCTGACCCCTTGATCAAAGAAAGAGATGTGATAGTTGTCCATATCACATATTTCTTCCCCTTACACCGATCTCTTTATCATTATCCCACTTTACAGTATCTGCCACATATTTCCTCAGCTGCTCTTTAGCCCCTTGTGTCTCATCTAATGCAACCCGATTCCTTCAGGAACATCACTTTCTTAAATGGAATTGAACCCTGCCTTGGTCTTATACTGGTAGAGGAAGAACGGAATATTGTTAATTATGCAAATTGTTAGCCTTTGCAAATGGCATTTTTTAAGGATTAAGTGAAGTTAATTTCTCTCAGGCCCAGAAGATGGATGAAGCAGGGAAATATGAGGT
The DNA here is from genome assembly GCF_027358695.1 of Spea bombifrons. Lineage (NCBI taxonomy): Eukaryota > Metazoa > Chordata > Amphibia > Anura > Pelobatidae > Spea > Spea bombifrons. Next base: position 82,411,817 of record NC_071087.1, read on the forward strand.
GAAAGGTCTCCTGAGTTATCCAGAAAGCAGCCTATGCATTCAGAATTACCATACCAAATACTTTTTATATTTAATCCCCGTAACACTCATATAGCCCACCTTGTCCTAGTACAGAAGAAACTCAATACAAGGTGGGCCTGGAGATGTCAACTCTGGTGCACATAATAGCAAAATGCATTTCTTTGTTGTTAATAATTGTTACCTATTTCCAGGTTAATGCGTGCTTTGCAAATGGTAATCTCTAAAATAGGACATTTCTCCCCCCAAAATCCACTGCACTATGATTCCTCAAAACATGTTTTTCCACAGTCGTGCTGCTAATACGTCCTAGGTCTGATTTTTCCCTCTCTTCTCGTCTGAGTCACTCCGTTAAGTCTGTAATTTTACCTTCCACACGATACCATCCCCACTTCACCTGAATGCCCCACTGGCTCTCTTTTATCCCCCTTTCTTATTTTTTTTTATCTCTACCATAGCCTTCACTTGAAACTCTTACTTTCTACCCTTCAATTCTCCCTTTGCAGCATCTCTACTTCACACTCACGGTAGTCTCTTTTCTTATTTTCCTTTCAGATTTTGCCTTCCACTCTCATTCTCCTCCCACTTCTCTGGTTTTATTTCTCTCTCAGGTTTTGTATCACCGCTTGTATTGTTTCCCTTCCCCCCCAAGAACGTGACTCTTCCCTCAGATTTGCTTTCTTGCTTTTTCATTATCTCTTTACTTTCTCTGGCATGATGACTTTGCAAAAGGGTCTTATAGATTGGAAAAGGATGAAGAAAAATGTGATAATTTAGTAAGCTATACTAAAACACATGGAAATTACAAAGATTTTATGGAACATTGCTGTTTTACTTCCACAGCACAGTGCCTTATGGAATGTTAATATTAATGTGTGAATTCATGTATGAACTAGATTACCAGAGAAGGAACCAATACTTTAACATATTAGATAAATATTCCTTAACCAAAGGGTTGAATTGTTTATCAGTGTTGATTATAACTGGGAACTTCCCAGCCTACCTGCTCTCCCTGATCTGGGTGGGTTGGTGCTGGGCAAGAGGACTTGCAAGGGGCAGGGCTGGCACCAGATATTCTTACATGTGCAGGGAGTAGGGGGTAACATGGCCAGGGAGTGGGCATGGGAGAGGCCAGGTCAAAACCAGAGCGTTTCCAGCTGTAGTAATCCCAGTCACAATGATTATCTGGCATTCTCTTGTTAGTGTTTGGGTTGTTATTAATGTTCCCATAGTTCTGTTTAGCACCTGACTGTATTAGTAATCAAAGTATAAATTCAAAATCCAAAACCTTTTTAGGTAGATAATGCTAGAAGTTGTAATGACAACATGTACATTTGTGTGATAAAGAAAGTATGCGCTCTTTGAATTCTATGGTTTTACATATCAGGACATAATAATCATCTGTTCCTTAGGAGGTCTAAATAAAACCTCACATAAACAACAACGTATAACATATCATAACATGTCATGATTTATTCAACAAAAATAAAGCCAAAATGGGTAAGCCATTGTAGAATGCCTTGTAGAACCACCTTTAACAGCAATAACATAAAGTAATTGTTTCCCGTATGGCTTTATTAGTCTGTGACATTGTTGTGGAGGAATTTCGGCCAACTCTTATTTAAAATGATGCTTCAATTCATTGGGGTTTGTGGGTATTTGTTTATGCACAGCTCACTTAAGGTCCCACCGCAGCACTTCAATCAGGTTGAGATTATTATCCTGTTGCGTGACCCAATTTCGTCCAAGCTTTAGCTGTCAGATGGCCTCACATTTGACTTACATTTAAGATCATTGTGGATGTCTTTTCTCCTTGGCATAGTTTTAACATACACCTGTTCCAGACCAGCAAACTGCTAAAACTTCAGCTTTTATAGAAGCGGTCACACATGCCGATTATTTATTAATCAAGGGCATTTGATTAGCAGTACTTGTCTGCTACTTAATTCCAATGAAAACAGTACAGGTTTACTTAGTTTTTCCACACATGGCTTCTCCATTTTTGCTTTATTTTTGTAGAATGAATCATGATACGTTGTAATATGTCACGGGTTGTTGTTCATCTGAGGTTGTATTTACCTAATTTTTATACCTGCTACGGAACAGATGATTGTTATTATGTCCTTTGAGGTCAGCAAAAAAAACAAGTATAAAAAATCTCTTAATACAGACAAAATTATCCTTGTGCTAGTAAGTGGACATAGCAATTAAAATAAAGGAGAATTCTGAAGAAAATATAAAAAAATATTCTTAAGTGTTTTATCTACTTCTCAAATCTTTACTTTCAAGGTTACGCATGGATTAGGTTGGCAACAGGGCACTCAACTGGATGTAAAGACGTGGGTATGCTACTTGCTTGTACTGTGTGTTAGAGAATACAAGGAAATTCACCAGCATGTTCTGATGGGGTTAGCATTGGGGAGCCTTAATGTGCATCCCAGTCAGTACTAACAATACTACTAACAATTACTTAAAATAACCACATAGTTCATGTCTATAGGTTTTCAGGTGGACTCATAAGGCTTATAGAATGACTACTAATGTAATGCTTAACCCTGTTGTGACCAGGGTTTTTACACCTTTTAGTGACCATATCTTTGTCTAATGATAGCTGGATATCTCATGCACAGATGGTAAAATGCCCGCCAGTGCAAAAACCACAGGATTTACTATTAGGTCATCTAGATCATGTTTTATTGGACATAATAGTATGTCCTATGGCGATGAAGCGCTAAAGGCGTTTTGGCTTTATCAATATATGCTTATTACCTGACAACAATATACTGCCCATCTATCCCTTCCCGGCACACAAAATGGTATTGAACAGAGGTACAAGCATACCTGTGAACTCTTCTAGTTTGACCTTTGGGTGAACCCCTGCTGAAGCCATGACTTTAGGTCAATTTCTGCTTTCTCTGAAAGAAATTGTGGTACTTGGCCATGCCAACTGTCCACCCAGGTTCCAGCCATTTTACCCCAGTTAACGTCTATTCACCCACTAAATGATGGTTGTGTGGCTAGTTCTGATCTTATAAAAAAGCTGCAACCCCAGAAAACAGAGAGCTCTGGGAGGCCTACCCTGAGATGTTCCCAGGTATGGGTACAAGATCCTATGTGTCAACCAACATGCTGTAATTCTTAAAGCTTACATATGTAAGTATCATTCATTTAAGAAAATTTACAATGCAACATTTTTATAATGATGTATTATAATTTTAGTTTTAAGACACAACAAGGATGGATGCTTACTGTCACGCATATAGGACTGCAAAGATGATTTTCTGGGCTACCTTATTATTTTATCTGTTAACCCCATTCATTATGTATGTTTTACGGTTAAGCGCATGTCATGGTGTCCTATGCACCCCTGGTCGTTCCCTTACCCAGTTTTCCAGTTTCTCCTGTTCTCTCGATTGACTGGATCTCAGCTCTGATTTCCTGGAACTGTTTGGCATCTGGGCTCTGGGGGAATGCCCGCTCAATCTCGACACGATCACTGCAGCTGCCTTTTGCTCTTCTGGGGATATGTTATACTCATGATGGGGCACAGGCTAGGGTGGTTCCGGAGAGAGAGCACGCTTGAGAACCCTGGTTTTTTCATGGCATCTGGTGACCGCGTTTTCGTAACCGCAGTCATGAAACTCTTGTCCAGCTATATCTCGAACCACACCCCAGTGATTTTTTTCATTGATAATGCTCAGGGACATGGGGGCTTTTTGGACTGGGATTTCGGCCACTCAATCAGGATCACCCCAAAACCAGTGACTTTGTGCGGTATTGCTGGCTATGGTGAATGGTCTGTGGTGGCAGGTTGTCTGGGCAGGATATTGTCTTAATGTAGTCATGCTCTTATCAAGATCTGTGTGTGTATATAAGTCGGTGTGCTGCTAATAAACATTGTTCCTTGACTGCTTAGACCCAAGCCACCACAACCAAGCATGGCTCAAGCCCACATCCCCACCCAAAGATAAGACGACACAGCTTTGTGGGTAAGGGCTTTGGCCACAGCTTTATTAAAACATCATGAACCAGCACATTGTAACCATAAACATAACCATCCTGCCAGCTGTCGTGTTACTGACAGGCAGATACCCCAAACATTACCAAGAGCTCTCGTTCAGGGTACCATCAGCCTCCGCAGAACTCGTCTCCCCAAGTCTTCTCTATACATCGGATATTCCAAGCAAAGGGGCTGGCCATGACTTCCCGCTGTGACTAGAAGAAAGAAAAAAAATAACACCAGCACCGGAACAAAGATCACATGAACAATTACAGAAAAAACAGGGGAGGGTGGGAGGGAAGCTCGTCCAGAGTGTCAAATGACTGAAGGTCAGAACAAGGTAAGTTTCCCCTTTATTCCTCCCCAGTACATTAAAGCAACAATGTTGCAACCCACATCCTGAAGCGGACCATGAACTACTGACCCCAGGCAGGGGGACAGCAGTCATGTTTCCCCTTCCTGACCGTCCAGGGGGCCCCTTTTCTACCTCAAAGTTGGTTCTGTCTGATGTTTGGTATATGCTATAATGGCTATTTTTCCATTAGTGCTGTTTCCAACTCTGCGTATCCGGGTTCCCTGGTTCCTGTCCTTGGCTCAAGGAGTGGCTTCTGACCAGTATATCCATCACAGTTACAAATGATAACACTTAACATAAGGAATAGTAGCCATACTTTAAAATTGTTAACTGTTGGATATTACTGTTAATGGCAGACTGTCAGCTGTGATAGTGAGAGGTTTACTTGTCAACCATGCTGAAGGAGTTAACAACAATTCAGTTGAATGTGGACAATGCCAACAGAATCCCAAGAAAGTCATAAGTCTGAAACCGTTCTCTTCACTTACTTTTCAATAAAGGTAAGTATTGTTTTATAGCAGCAAAGGGAGCCCGGATCTAATTACACCTGGCAAGCTGTTCTGTGCTTCGTCATAAGGTCCAGCGCAGTCATAATATTGTAGGTATCGGAAAGATAAATCCCACAACTTATTGTTATTGTGCCATGTAAACACTAGGCAGTGCAATGGGAAGATGAAAAAATTATTTCATTGTAAATATCTCACCATGCTTAATACGAACTGAAGAAGATGTGTTGCAATAAGTGTACATGTCTCCTTTTATTTAATTAATGACCAGTGTATATGGTTGCAATTGAGATGCAGGATTATTACACCATGCTAATTGCTCCCTCTCTGGCCTGTCACATATCCATATCTGTCAAATAGAATTTTAGGCAGAGCCTTGAATATTTGGCATCCTAGTTGGTATGGGCATCTGGAAGGGGCACTTGTCCTCCCCCCCCTGGGAATTCAAAGAGGGCCATTGGTGCAGGGAAGGGATAAACAGTAGGCTGTTTAAAGTAGGTTAACTAGACATAGGGGCAGAAAAAAACACCTGATGGTCAGACACAAGGTAGTTTTATATCAAACATGTATTGCAGCTAGCGTTAATTAATACTCCAACTCGCATGACTTTTAGCCATTCTGGTACGTTAAGCATCATGGGAAAGTGAGTACAACTGGAATGTCAAAAGGTAGTTTTTATTTCATTATGGATTGGCACTGCAGCTGCTGTGAAATGCACATCTCACGATTCTCAGCCATCCATTTAGCTAACTAAATATCATGACTAATTTAACAGCACTTTGAGTGCCAAATGTTACCACAAGTGCTTCAAAACTTCCAAGTGTCCTATTTTCGTTCCAAGCCTGGATGTCCCCTTTTTAAATCCCATTTAACAAATCTCTTTTTTTTGTAATACCTCAAAATGCTACACAACATGCTTGTCTGTAGCTACTACAGCCATGGTCATATAATTGCTCCTATTAATGGGTAACTAAGATTTTCCTCCCATCAGGAAACCCTTCTCCTGAGCCAACAAAGGTATGCAGAGGAGAAAAGTTAAGGATAAACTGGGGTAGGTAAAGGATAGGAGCACTATTTATTTTAGAATATGCATAACAATTCCCTTTCAAACCTACAAGTTTACCATTTGGTCCTAGCCCCACATCTTAAATAAACACAGAAACTAAACTAAAGGATAATATGATGGGAAAAATGAGAACAGCAAAGAATATATGAAATGTATATATAGTGAAACTGATAGAGGAAGGACACTGAGAAATACTGAGGCAGGATGCAGAGAGGGAAAGAAATAAAAAGGAACATGCCTGTGAGTTACAGGGAGTTTCAGGTGTTTAGGACTCCCAGCTTGGATAGCGGGGGAAATAGAGCCCTAGAGAGCACCTTTTAGCAGTTACAGGTGCAAAGATTTACACTGCATATTGAGGGTCCTGGGAGAGCACGGTGGTTTGGCTCCCCACACCGCAACCAGTGTCTATACACTGCAGGGCTGGTTTTGGATGGATTTATTCAGCTTCATAGGTGCTGTATGAAGCTGAATGAGGGTAGGCCCTGTGTTTTTTTGTCTCCCTGGAGAGCTGAGGCAGTTGCATTACCAGAGAACCCGTCTGCTTTCATTGGCTGGTCCTTTCTCTCTTTAAACCAGAAGCTGCAGCGATGGGAAAGCTGCTGTTGGCTCAGTGCTGCACATTTTGCTAGCTGGATTAACATTTGAGTCCTGATAAGGGACTTTTGTCTTGCATATCAACTGGTAAATGTCCTGTTTGTTGTTACTTGCTGCATGGCTTTCACTGTATTCTCCTTTACTATCCCCACATTAATCCTCAGTGATTTCAATACAACCATTGACAATCTCTCCTGCCCTGATATCTCCCCTTTTAGTTTGTATCTTTCACATACTGCGGCAGCCACCAAACTTACCTTGTCTTTTAACACCTTTATATTGTCTCTCATTTCTGAAATACAGACCTACTCTTTCCTCATCTAAAAGACCTCCATAAACCTATAGAAACCGTGAAAAACTACAACTGACCTTCACACTTCTGTTGTAGCACTGTACAACCTTCTGCTAGCCTAAGCTTTAGAGGAGGTTGCCCCAACACCAGTTGTGTGCTACTCTCCACACCTTCCACGTTGGCTATGGGTACTCCAAACAGACTTGCAACAACTAATGGTGCTCTTGTACTGCTGAGCACAAATCCTGATATTTCTACCGCTGTTGAGAATCTTAAATCCATGCAACAGACCAACTTGGCTGCCTTGGTGTTACCCATGACTACCAAATTCATCCTTTCCTTGCACAAGAGGCTACTAAAGCAATAGTCAATTTATCTGCCATATCCCTTCTGGATTAGTTTAACTGCTTACTAACTGACCTCCGTCACTCACTGTTCCACTCCATTCTGAACACCACTACCATTTTTCTTCATCTGCCGTCCTTCTGTGCTATTCCCTCCACTGGCTCCAGAATAAAATCTCTGACCCTTGCCTACAAAGTCCTGAAAGGGACAGTCTAATGTCTGTGGCACTCTTTTCATTGATATAAAAGTACATTCTTACAAAAAAAATTAAAATAAAGCCCTTACCTGACAGAATCTGCAGCAATGCTGCACAACTGCCTTTTTCCATGATCCGACAACTAGAGGGTCAGAGGATTAGTTGTAATGCAGTGAACTTTGTCGATAAGTGGAACAGCATCCCAACAGAAGTGGTACAAGTTAATACAGTGAGGAAATATACTGAATATAAGACAATAGCAAGGACTGAATAAGATGTGTGTTTTTTACAGAGATAAAAACAGACGGACTAGATGCCCGATCTAGATCTGTTGTCAAATTCTATGTTTCTGTGCTTTTTTCTTTTTCTTTAATTTTTTGCTATTTCTCACTTAATGTTAAACATAATTTTTATCCTGTGCAGGTTAATGTTCCTACCACCCCGCCGAGCCCCACATTACTCATCTAACGCTTGGCCGGCTAAGCAGAATGTTTTTCTGTACACATACGGTAGCAAGAAGCTATTTTATTTCCTCCAGCAAGAAAACATCTTAATGACTTAGAAATGCTGTCAGTTTCCTCTACAAAAGAACAGTTAGTGATTTCAAAGTAAATTCATAAGGGCAAAATGTAGCTTGGTTGTTTTAACCCGTCCGTGATTTTGGTCTAGCCTATGTTATAGTGGGCTCAAATCAATGACCTGTCTAAATAGGAGAGAAAAATGCATGGTTTTCCATTCAACTACTTGTCTTAGCTCAAATGTGTAGTTGCAGATGATAGGTGACCCCCCCCAAAATTTGAATATTAATTTAGGAAAAAAGAAACATCCTGTATATAAGACTACCCTATAGGAAAAAAGTTTTACTAGTAAATATTCACATGTAAACTGTTTTTTCATATTTAATAAAAACTATGGTTGAAAAAATGCTTTTTTGTTTTTATTTCCTTTTATTTGCCACTCTGCCCCAGTTATGCACACCTGCCCCCCCCAGATATGCCTTATATACCACTCTGCCCTCCACAAATGCCTTTTATGCCTTATATGCCTTATATGCCACTCTGCTTCTCAAATAAGCCACTCTGCCCCAGATATGCTTTTGAACCCCCTATTTGCCACTCTGCCTCCCAGACTTGCCTTATACAACCATATATGCCACTCTGCCTCCCTGACATGCATTTTAACCCCCTATTTGCCACTCTGCCTCCAGGTATGCCCTATACCCCCTAAATGCCACTCTGCCTCCAGAAAACCATTTAACCCCCCATGCCACTCTTAACCCCCCTGACTTACCAGTGGGGCGATGCAGACCTCCGCTGCTGGTGGCCAATACTTCCGCTGGGGCTTCTATCACTGAGCACGGCATCACATGACTACCCCAACAATGACCTTCCAGTGCTCCATCATAGAAGCCCTGGTTAAAGTGCTGGCAGCAGCGGGGATTGTCTGTGTGCATCCTGCAAATGTTCACCGGGAGAGGCTGCCAGAGAGAAGGATCCAGGTCCCCTGCAGCGCTGCACGGGATCTGGATCTTAGTCTTGTAATGAGACCTCTATTTGAAGTCTGATTAGAAGAAGACCTTGAATATAAGACTGGGGAAAAACCTTGTCTTATAATCGAGCAAATACAGCATATTGTGAGGCTGTAAACCCCAGGGAGATGATTAGCATGACAGTTGGGTACAGGTGCTATGCAGATCATATATGTGGGTCCCTGGGGTGGAGCAATTGGGAAGCAGGGTGGGCCAATGCTCCGTTCCCCCATTGTGTGGAAAATCCATGCTGCTTTTCCAAGAGGTTAGAGGTCTGCAGGATCTAGTAAGATGAGTAAAAGATGAGAATAGTACCGGTTCTACCTTCCAGATGGCAGCCCTGATGTGGCTTTCAGTATGACAATGTGTATATCCTTGTGTACATGCTCTGAAACACTCTTCCACTGTTTTCCAGAAGATGTGTAAATATTTGGAAACAAGTTCATCTTTTAGCATCATCCATGCCAAGGGAAGCAATTTTACCAGCTGCTTAATGAAGCTCCTTGGGCAGACATGCCAGGCTAACTCTGTCAGTCATAAGACAATATACCACATGCATTTTGTACTCATTCCAGGATAACAGCTATGATAATGTCTGGGGCTCATGTCAAAATCCTTCCTTCTGTATTTAGAGATTTAGTGTTGTTTGTTTAGCTAAGCTTATCTCTCTCGACACCCTTAAAGGTGCGATCCAAGATACCTGTTTTGCAATCCAAAACACTGTCACTGTCATAGCTATTTTGTATTGTTAAATTTATTTCCTAAAATGACCTTTTGTTTTTTTTTCGATCAGCGTGATAATTCTTGACAAAAAATTTGTTACGCTACATGACCAAAACTATGTGGAAACCTGACCATCACACCTACATGAGCTTATTGGCTGTCCTATTCCAAAACCATGGGCATTAATGTAGAGTTGGCTCCCAATTTGTGGCTATGGCAGGCTCCATTTTTCTGGGAAGGCTTTTCATTGGATGCATCAGTGGGAAATTGTGCCCATTCAGCCAAAAAAAAAAGCATTTGTGAGGTCAGTGACTAATGTTGGATGAGAAGGTCTGGCTCTCAATCGGCATCCCAATTTATTCCAAATGTGTTCAGTGAGGTTAAGGTCAGGGCTCTGTGCGGGTCACTCGAGTTCCTTAACACCAAACTCCTCATGCTGAGAGAGGAAATGGTCTTCCCCTAATTGGTGCCACAAAGTTGGAAGCATACATTAGTCTAAAATGTGTTTGTGTGCTGTAGCATTAACATTACCCTTTATTGGGGTACCGTTATTCCTCCTACACCAAAGTTTACAGTAGGCAATATGCATTCCAATTAGTAGTGTTCTTCTGGCAACCCAGTTCATGAAACTCCGGATGCACAGTACTTTAATTGATGTTGCTTCCCAAGGCAACTCTGTAGTGAGTGATGCTACAGAGGACAAGTGATTTTTATGTGCTATGCGATGCAACACTCAGCAACCCCACTCTGTGAGTGTGTGTGGTCTACTGCTTGTTGTTACTCCTAGACGTTTTCACTTGAGAATAATTACACTGGACCAGGTCAGAGCTTGTTGAGCAGAAATGTCACAAACTTACTTGTGCCAAAGGTGGCATACTATGACACGTGCCATGTTTAAAGTCACTGAGCTCTTCAGTATGACCTATTATACTGCCAATTGTGTGTATATGTCTGATTTTATACACCTGTTAGCAGTGGGTGCGACTGAAAGAACTAAAGTGAATAATTAGGAGCTGTGTCCACATACTTTTGATCATATAGTGTATGTATGCATACAGACTTTCAAGGTGATTAACAAACTTGTCAATAAACACAGATAGCATGTGCATTTTGCCATATTTCATGTGTGCATATATATATATATATATATATATATATATATATTAGTACATTCTGTTTCTTTTGTTAATTTTTCTTATTTAACATACTGAATTCAAACATCCCTAAATCCTCTGCTATCTAGAATCTGAGTTGAGAGAAAATAAACTTTTATGGCTAAGCGGCAGATGGTCAGTGTGGTATATGTCTTCCGAAGAGATAGCTCACATTTAAATTTTATAGGGAGGCACTTCAGAAGCAGCCGTACGAGACAGATGCAGAATGGCAAAATGAGAGCTGAAAAAAGACAGAATACACTGGCTGATTTGCATATATAAATATTTAAATTGCCACCACATTTCTGTGATTGGTAAAGTTAATAACCTTTTCATAACCTTGAGCCAGAGATTACCAAATCCCATGGATGACAGCAGAGAGTTTAAAATGTCCCTATCACATGCAAAGCACACTTTCCCGAGTGCTAGAAAATATAGCCTAATATATCAAGTTAATGCAGTTTATTCTATAACACAGCCCAAGAAAAACCTCTACTAAGCATTGTGTGCCTGTGTCTAACATATTGTGACATGGGCTTTTTCTGAGAGGGGTTTAAAGGATCATTATGACACGGATGCAATGGTAATTAAGAAATAATTTAGCATGAAACTGGGAAACTAATTGCTTTTCTATTAAACGTATTGTTCTATGTATTGTTGAAATGGAAAGATCTTTTGATTGTCTAGGGAGGATACACTAAAACAATTTTCCCAATCAAAATATCTAATGGCTTGCTTACTATATCAGTGCAAAGACAATGAAATCTAAATGAAATATGTGAAAGCCTGTTAGTGAAATATTTTGAATGTTTTAAACATAATAATTCCTTACATGTTTTGGCCTCTTCCATACTTGCACGTTCTGCCGCTTCCTATTCTGTGTCACATTACAGTCTGTAAGAAACAGGGGCCGTGGTAATGATTCCAAGGTGGAATATTAGGGTGAAATCTATAGACCACAACCTAGAGGAAATATAGCCAGCATGTAAACCAGGGTTTAAGTCACAGGTGATCGTGACACAGCCACTCATTGCCTGGTTCAACCATTGTTGAAATTGGAATTATTTTCACGCCTGAAATGCCATGACAGTAACTAATGAATAAACCCCGGCAGTGTATGTTGGCTTAGGGAACATGACTGTGGCGCAATTCAGTGGTCTCATGCAATATATGTTAATTATGTAAATATCTGACCCATACTTTAGTTGTCCTAAACTTTTATTAAGATCCTGTGCCCATTGTCCTACAATCCACTCAGCCACCCTCTTTACCTCTAAACCCTATTTACTTCTTGCTAACCCCAGTCTGGTTTGCCTAACTGTTGGTAAATCTTTGTTGTCTGCTGAATAGATACCTATATTTTAACATTATTTGAAAATCACACTTCTTTTTGTTTTGCTGTTACTATTCGGATGATGTATGTTGTTATATCAATTTAAGCACCACATACCATTTGTATTCTTCTGTGTAAACAAACCAAAAACATTTCTGCAAGGAGAAATATTATTGTTGTCCTATTGTGCAACATTAGAGCTTCATCGTGTCCTAATGACATGGTCTTCATCATGGTCACTGGTGAACGTCTTTCTTTATTTTTAGTTAAGGATTGATTAATGTTAAAAGGTAAATAAAGTTTGAATGTGAGTGACACAATGTCAATTACTTGTTGACTATAGTCAAGCCCTGGAAGTCCATTATTGCCCAACAGCTTTGCTAAACACTGGGATTAAACAAAACAACTCAATCTATAGAGAGATTATGTCTTGTAACATCAAGTCATTCTTGGAACCACAGAACCAGGGACAGAACCACTGGGTCAAAAGTTTATTTGTGAAGTCAAATAGAGTTCATGTACAGTTTTCTTGTTTTAAAGAAATATTTCTGTATAATGAGCCACATTAGCTTCTAAACACGAGGGTATGGGCATGTATTACTTTTGCTTTCAACAGCGGAATCTTAGGGGGATGTTCATTTTGCATCTGAACTTCAGATGGTATTAAAATGTATTATTACCTCCTACCACATGTTTTTGTGGTGTTTAGGGTTAATGATTTACAAGCATGAACTGTTCATACAAACCAATTCCAGGACATTGGGTCACCAGCAATGGCCACTGGCATGTATAATTATTATTATTATGATTTATATGCATACCTGGGAATGTCCCTTGCGGGACGCGGCAAGGACTGCACACTGACGTCAGTGTGTGGGAAACACCCCCATTTAAAGGAAAAATGGGCGCGTCTTGACCCGGAGAACCAGAGAAGCAGTGCTCACCCGGCAATCTCCGTGTCAAACCCCGGAGAGTTCCCAGGTATGCTTATATAGCATTATCATATTCTGCAAGGGTGCACAATGGGTAAACAGGTCATAACAATAGGTGCATCATATTACAATAAACAAAACCAAAAGATGAGGAGAAATCTGCTCAAATGAGCATACAAGTCAACCAACACCCTTGCACTATGCCATTTTACATTATGGTCCAAACCCGGGTATCTAATCCAGTAGTTGCGCAACACCCATGACTGATTTGATTTAATGGAACTAGGGCATTATCACAATATAATAAAACATCACAATAATAAAGGAGTTGGTAAAGGTTACTGTGGGGCAGGGTACAAGTTGTGTAAAATATAAGAGCCAAGTAGAAAATTAAGGAGCCTGCCTGGTTTTCTGCAGTTACAGTTAATATGGGTAAAAAATGGAAACTTGCTAATCTTTAAGAAACATGACATGGCACTTGTCTTAATATCTGTACATTTGCATGATAAAAACTCAAATGTTTAAATGCAGAGACTGCATAATAGGTGTGAAATGAATTAAGACCTATCAAATACCCATGCCTCGTGATATTAATTTCATGGCCCAAGGCTTGACTCTGTTATACACTCACTGGCCACTTTATTAGGTACACCTGTTCAATTGCTTGTTAACACAAATAGCTAATCAGCCAGTCACATGGCAGCAACTCACTTCATTTAGGCATGTAGACGTGGTCAAGACAACTTGCTGAAGTTCAAACCGAGCATCAGAATAGGGAAGAAAGGGGATTTAAGTGACTTTGAACGTGGCATGGTTGTTGGTGCCAGACGGGCTGGTCTGAGTATTCCAGAAACTGCTGATCTACTGGGATTACAGACAATGGTCTGAAAGAGAAAATATCCAGTGAGAGGCAGTTGTGTGGATGAAAATGCCTTGTTGATGTCAGAGGTCAGAGGAGAATGAGCAGACGGGTTCGAGATGACAGAAAGGCAACAGTAACTCAAATAACCACTTGTTACATCCAAGGTATGCAGAATACCATCTGAACACACAACACGTCGAACCTTGAAGCAGATGGGTTACAGCAGCAGAAGACCATACTGGGGGCCACTCATGTCAGCTAAGAACAGGAAACTGAGGCTACAATTTGCACAGGCTCACCAAAATTGGACAATGGAAGACTGGAAGAACGTTGCCTGGTCTGATGAGTCTCAATTCCAGTTGTGACATTCAGATGACAGGGTCAGACTTTGGCGTTAACAACATGAAAGATTGGATCCATCCTGCCTTGTATCGATGGTTCAGGCTGTTGGTGGTAGTGTAATGCTGTGGGGACATTTTCTTGGCACACTTTGGGCCCTTTAGTACCAGTTGAGCATCGTTTAAATGCGACAGCCTACCTGAGTATTGTTGCTGACAATGTGCATCCCTTTATGACCACAGTGTACCCATCTTCTGATGGCTACTTCCAGCAGGATAATGCACCATGTCACAAAGCTCAAATCATCTCAAACTGGTTTCTTGAACATGACAATGAGTTCACTGTACCCCAATGGCCTCCACAGTCACCAGATCTCAATCCAATAGAGCACCTTTGGGATGTGGTGGAACGGGAGATTCGCATCATAGATGTGCAGCCAACAAATCTGCAGCAACTGAGTGATGCCATCAGTGTCCATATGGACCAAAATCTCTAAGGAATGTTTCCAGCACCTTGTAGAAATTATGCCATGAAGAATGAAGGCAGTTCTGAAGGCAAAAGGGGTTCCAACCCGGTACTAGCAAGGCATACCTAATAAAGTGGCCAATGAGTGTATTGTCATGTTGTGGCAATAAGTGGGTGTTATCAAAATATGAAAAGTTAAGTAGTATTGGCCATTAAGTTACAGTAAGTTAGACCAAGAAAATTATACTCAAAACATTCACCTTTTACTTTTTTAACCACTATCAATAATTCTTCCTGTTTACTACAACATAATATATACAACCCCACAATTTGAAATATTGATTGGCTTGAATTTGAACGTGAATCACATTCCAACCATGGAACATCAAAGAGAAAACAGGGGAGCATATACAGCTGTAAGCAATAAGTTCTGTCCTTTTTTTCCTCTCTATTTCTTTAGAATTCACCCTTTTTGGTCCTTGGTATAACTAAAATATTACAACTTCTAGCTTATTAGTTGTGACTGCATAACTGTTCTGCAGCGAACGAATGTTAGGTATCAAAGAAGCTTCACTCCTCTATTCCTAGTGCTCACGCAGTGATCTTCTCTGGCATATTCCTATTAAAAGAGTTACTGCACCCAAGGGATCTCAGTATAAACAGATAAAGCCACAGCACATTGTACACTACTGAGAAAGAGTGGCTTATAACACTCTAAGTGACTTAGAATGTAAGGGGAATATGTTATTATGGGTAGACAAACCATATTAAATTATTGACTTAAAAACAGGTTCTGTTTGCTTTTCATGCAGACTTTCAGCTTCTCTGTTTGTTTTTTTATGCCATATTTTGTCCTGCTTCTGAAACTGGTGTCATTTTTGGGGCGTGATTATTATTAATCATATTTTTTTAGTTTTTCAATAAACATAACAGACCAAGCGCAGAAATGACAGCAAATACTGCTATATAGATCTCAGTGCAGGATGGATTAATTCAACATTAGAAATTGATTGAATTACCAGGGCACCCATTGCTCTGATTAATTTAATAAAAGTATCAAAATACAATGACAATATTCATATAATGGACTTCTACACAGTAATAAACAGAAACTCAAGCCCTGCACCATAGAGGTTGAGATTTGTTTATCCGAAGTAGAATCAAATGTATCCTTCAAGGCACAGTTGGTATGAAGACTTAAAAAAAGTACAAACCTTGGGCATTTTTGTTTTATGTTCACTTTGGAAATTTCATGGCCTTGACGGTTTTGCCTGTTTGGCCTTTTCCTATCTTATTTAATTAAGAATTTTCACAGACATAGGCAGACTGGCACTACTGAGAGCTGGAGGGACCTCTCCCAGCAGAGATCTTTGTGTGGTATTTAATCTTAAAATGCATCTGGATAAGGCAACAAGGGTATAGGGAGAACCTGCCTCATTCGGTCCCTATTCTCCTACTTCTTTGCCTTCTAAACCTGGATCAGGGCCAGCAGCACTGCCTCATTTAAGCTTTAGAAAAACATATGCTTTCCAGACTGAATCCTAAACATCTTTTACATCAGAAAAGGGAACATTTCCAGTGTTTGTCCAGGGTTAACTCAGGGGTATAACAAGCTTGTTGAAGGAACACTATGGGTGAATAATCAAACTAATAAAACATAGGAAATTCACTTAGGTCTCCTAACCCTGGATTCATAACACCCCCACCCTTTTTTCTGCAGATGACATCACTTACATAGCTATGTTCATGAACTTCCTTTGTTTTATTCAGTATGTTACACACAAACTGTATTAGGTTCTATCTATGTATGTATGAATACAAAAAAGAATTGTAATATATAAAATGTTCATTATTTTTGTTTTCATCCTCGTGGTTGTTTTTTTTATATAAAGAAAAATATTGTCCAAATATAAAAATATATATAAAATGGGATAGTGTTCATCTGTATGACCAACATGTGGGCATATACTGAATAGCATACAATGCTATTACTGTTAAATCATTGAAAGAAGATTAAAAAAGTAATAATAATTTCTCAACAGAACTAGCGTGTACCATTTTAACATTAGACTTAAAAAAAGATTAATATTAGTTTAAACACATAAAAGTAAAAATATAATAAACAGGTCATACATCATTCTCAACAAGGCATTTAGAAAAATATATACACCTTCACTTTTAACATTCTTGGCATGAATTAGCTTTTATACATTTCTAAACGGTAGACTTTGGAGGGCTTCTGCTGGAAGGATGATTGTGAGGCAGTCTTTCTTATCTTTGCTTGGACTGTCTATGAAATCAATTGGGCCATGGGCATTACTAGTTAAGGCAAGTCAACATCTGTATAAAGCAACCCCCCTCTGTCATTTGTTGAGGATAATTATAAAACAAGATATCACTCTATTTTGTCAAACTGATTTTATGCTGACACAAATTAAATTATTAAAGAAAAATTGTAAGGATGTCTTTTCTTCACTATAGCTGTCTAAAGCTAGCAATACCATTACCTAAGTTATGGTGGGTAAAGGTAATGGAAAACCCTTCCACTTAAAATTAAGGGGGTAGTAGAAGCATTATTTAACACTCATCTGCCGATACCAGACAAGCCAGGAGGCTTGTTTTTTACCTTGGAAATCTCATGGTGCTGCCACAACTGCAAGGGATTCTGGGTAGGCACATGCAAATAAGGTCAACAATAATCACCTCTTGCCTCTATATCCACAGCTGTCCATGAGTGGTGATCTGGCTACTGCACCTCTTACCCGAGTTTTGTCTAATGGCTGTTTTGTACAGCAGGCAATTACTTTCAAGGGATCCATGTATAAAGTGGATATAGAGGCAAAAGGTGATTATTGTTGACCTTATTTGCATGCGCCTACCCAGAATCCCTTGTGGTTGTGGCAGCACCATGAGATTTCTGAGGGAAAAAAACAAGCCTTCTGGTTTGTCTGGTGTCTGTAGATGAGTGTTTAATAATGCTTCTACTACCCCCTTAATTTGCTTCTACTAAAGCTAGCAATGACATGGTATTATAAACTTAAAAATGAAAACTGTTTTGTAAAACCAAATAAAATATAAATAACATATTACAAACTGAGAATTAATCAGTATTATCAAATGACATTGTTAACAAAATACAGTTTCCTTAAGCCCTCGCATAATTATTCCACTGTATGTTTCCATACCTTCCAAGATCCCAAAGCTAAAGTTCTTTCTTCTATATGCTTATCAGCATGGTCTTTTTATTATTCTTGTTTCAGATAAGCTGCTTTTAGTTGTTCATATGGATTTTAGTCCCTTCATATGTATTTCTAGTTCCTTCACCATCTAGTAGGAAGGTGATTTGAATAGATGCCTATAGAATCTGTAAACATACATCACCACGCCATCTACCAGACAAATATTTTATTTAATTTAAATACTGTGCACTTGGCAAACGGCTTAATAATTCATGTGTTAGCAATAAGTAACATTTGAGGTGCACAAAAGATTTAGAAGCATCATACACCTATGCTGTAGGAATGGTTCTAGAAGAGTGAGGAAATTCTGCTTTTTAGGTCCCATTTTTTTTCTTACACTAGTACCATTTGAAGCATTACCAAACTAGCAAACATCCCAAAAAGCTACAAATTATGCCAGGACATCTCCCAGTACATTTTGAAGATAAAACTGTACATGTGCTAGAAGAGATATTTCATATGAAATATTTTCATTTATTTTACAATGTTTACATATGTCCTATCTCATAGGACTTAGTAGAATCTAAGAGCCAGCTCCATTTTATAATTGCTCTAAAATTCATATTTGGTGACATGTATGCTGGAAGATGGAGCAATGGATGCAAATGGGGCAAGAATGCAAGACACGGGTGCTCTGCCGGACTCTTAAAGCTAAGGCACAGCCACCACCGCAACCCCCCTAATTCCCCAGGGTTCCTATGCTCCATCATTATTTGGTTCTTACCCTTTCTCTTTATCCTGCTTAAATCCATCTCCACCACCAAAAAATGTTATAGTACTGTATTTGACCCCATCATTACCTTATATATGTTAACGAAAACACACATATACACATACACTGCCCTTACACACATATAGACACACACCAGCTTACAAACATACAAATACCTACACTGCCCTTACACACACACTGCCCATACACACACACCAGCTTACAAACACACATATATATACACATACACTGCCCTTACACACTTCCTTTACACACACCTGTCCATAAACACACATACACGCTGCCTTTATACACACCTGCCCATTAACACGCATATACACACACTGCCCTTACACACGACTACCTTTATAAATGTACACACGGCTTACAAACATACAAATAGCTACACTGCTCTTACACACACACTGCCCATACACACACACCAGCTTACAAACACACACATATAAACACATACACTGCCCTTATACACGGCTGCCCTTAGACATTGCCTTTACCCATTAACACATATATACACATACACTGCCCTTACACAAGCCTATCCATACACACGTGTATACACATACATTGCCCTCACACTCCCCTGCCTTTACACACACATATATATACACATACAAGCTTACAACACACACATATACCTACGCTGCCCATACACACACACTGCCCATACACACACACGCACTGCCCATACACCTACACTGCCCTTACACACACACACTGCCCATACACACACACCAGCTTACAAACACACACATATACACAGCCCTTACACCCCTTTCCCCCCCATCTCTTACTTTTCTCATCTTCCATCATCTTCTATCTTCCATTCCTTGGTGGGAGCGCAAGGTCTGTCACTCCAGGCCTCTGCTGCAGTGCCAACTATTGATGCAGAGTGCCGGGGTCTGCATCATTTACCGGCGCGTAGTGATTAGGGAGAACAGAAGCTGGGGGCTGGATTGGCAGACCTCGCACTCCCTAATGTTGGGCCGGCTCATTGGACACCTCCTCCCCAGACCAGCGCTGATGGTGCTCACTGCCCACAGGGGCTCCTGATGAGCAGGGTTGGTTGGGGAGCGCACAATAGTGCAGCTGTCCCAGCAGTCCCCTGAAGACCGGCCCAGGGGAGGCGGCCTTTCCACTTGCCCCCTCCCCTAAAGATATGCTACTGTTTTTTAGTGGCATTGTGGTGAATCACATTGCTGGCAGCAATGTGATTCACCACGGGGCCCTGTTGAGCTGGTTAGGGAGATCTGTGATCTCCCCAACCAGTCCTGGAGGCTGCAGCTGCTGATCGGGTGGCTGTGCGCCCCCTAGCAGCTGTGCCCGAGGTGAGTGCCTCACTCTTCCTACGGCCCTGCAAGAACCAGATACCGGTACTTACTTGAGCTGACAGTTTGCATTCTATGCACAAAAAAAAAAAAACAAGACAGAGACCAAAAAGCATAATTACATTGTTGACCAATTCCTTAAAAGCAGCTTTACCATGCAGAGCATGAATGTCATCACCAAATATTCATAATGACCAAAGATAATATTATCTTCCATTTCTGCCTCTTATAAATTAGTATTACAAATTGCTTGACTCTATGAGATCAGATGTGAAATATAACTTTATAATTTTTTTTTATTGTATTGTACAGTACTTGTTCCCTGTGTTTACATGAGGGTAGAAAACATCCTTATTTGCATTTAAAGGAAATACACTCAGGGTTTGAATGCTGAGATAAAGTGTTTTTTTAAAGTACATCATTCCCAAACTAAATCACTGTGATGTATTTTTAGATTAAAATAAGCATCATAAAAGTATTAGAAACCCACTTTACATGTATACAATGTCAAGAACCATCATAGAGGATTATCTTTCAGTTCTGAGGATTTGGATGCTTATTCCCCCCATTATGTTAATGTTAAAGCACTACTTATTGGGCAAAAAAGGGGAAAGGACTTAGAGACAGGACTAAACCTGACGTGCTAGCATAGTCCAGCATTTTACTAAGTATCTCCGAAACCATCACATGGATTAAATATAATTATAATGTAATGTGGACATATGAATATCTTAATAACAAAGTGATTGCTAATGGAAAATCAAACACAACACAACAAAAATGTTGGTGAAAAAAGGACTGTGAAAAAATATGGATACAATCTAATGTATAATAGTGTGTGTTGTCCCAGCTATGTGAATGATCATAGTATGTGAATAGTTGTATCATTGACAGCACAGAGCTTACATAGAACCTAGCACAATGACAAAATGTAGGATCCACTAAATTCTCATTCAGAATCCGAGATGATTGTGTAGAGTAAAATATTGTTGACGGAATCATGAATACTTCCAAGAATTTGACACATTGCGTATTACATTTCCATGTACGGTAAAGATTTGCCTTGTATTTTTTGAGCTAAAGTTTGAGCTTTTTGGAGATCCCTTAAATGATCGTTTAATTAGTGACTCCTGATTTTTATTGTTATTAAAAGTGAAGCAAGAAACAAATACAGTCTAATAATATGGAATACAAATAAATTATTTATACAATTTCAGGTAAATACGTAAGAATCTCTTTCCTCGAATCTAATAAAATGCATATTTAAGGAAAAGTATTGTATATCTACCTTTTTCTTACAGGTAAAATTTAAATATTATATATATATATATATATATATATATATATAATATATATATAAAATTAGCGATTTGTATCGCTTATACAAATAATAATAAAAACAAATATATGAATACAATATATTCTGTATTACCATGATGATATTGCAATTGCTTACTGAGAGCTTACGCTCTCCTAAATGCTAGTCTAATTAGCCTCATGAATATATATGGACTAAATTGCAATGTATATCCTGCATGCTGATATATGAATGGATTCTTCGGGACAGGATATCAAGCGATGTATCTTAATTGGGAGAAAAGGCAATACTTTTGTATTTTTGTCACTTTGTAATAAAACCACAAATGTATCGGACTAAAAATTAAAGATGCTGAAACCCAAGTTAGTTGTTTTTGTTTCGGTTGTGAAAGAATACATTTCTCCTCACCATGTAAACTCAAAGCTCTAGTTATTTACTTTAACATGGATTCATTTCTTATTCCAGAGGAGGGGGGGAGCCGCTTGACTTCAACAGCTGCTTCATGACCCAAAAACTGTCAGTCTTCCTTGGAATAAATTGTGGAATGGTCCATCTGCCAGGCCCTGTAGGGGAGTATGTATAACCATGTTATGTTTTCCTAGGCAGAACTATTTATAGGGCTTCGATACAAAGCACAAGGATATTTATGCCTGACGACACAAGTATATCCAACGTCAGTGATTTAGGATAAAGGCAGACTCCTCAGCTTTTTGTGCTCAGTGAATTCCGAAACACCCCCTCTTTTCAGAGGCTGAATGAAAGAGGCCCATAGTAGAATCAATTCACATTGAGGGGGGCTTGAAACAGTCTTTTTCACTGGTGCTGAGTTTGGAGAGCGTTGGGCAGTTTGTGTTTAATTGTGATTGTTGAATTCGTTGTTTTTTTTTGTGTTTGGGAAGCCGTAAGCTGTCCCTGTTATGAAAGGAGGTGTAAAGGGCCAGCTCTTGTCATACCATTTGGGGGCTGTCATAGGATAGTCCTGCAAACCCAGATTTACACTAGTTATACTAACCAGCAGCAAAAACACAATATAGTTTGTATTCTTGCTTCTCCGATGGCTTCTAACTTTTATCCGGTGAGAACACATCTTTGCATTTTTACACGCTATACACATTTTATCTTCTTTAACATTCACTATTCTTTTGCATTGACTGTATATATATTTTTTTAATTTAACACTACTGAGATTAAGTACAAATCACATTACTTGAATGTTTAGTAAGTCTGTATTTGCTGTATGCCCTCCTTACCTTTTGTTTCTGTAAATCCAAATCATTATTTTATACGCTACTTGTTATGTCCTGTTTACCCATTGTACAACACTGCAGAATATGGTGGTGCTATATTAAACAATAAATAATAAAATACAAACCAGCTCCTTGGAGAGTCTTTGAATGTATTATGATACATCCATCTACATGTACCAACATAACTTTAATTAGTTAAATGTAGATTTTAAATATACTATAATTCTATATGAATACAATATGAAGTTAGTTTTTATTGGCGTGAGCCGTATGTGTTCATGTGTAAAATGAATGGAAGGAGCAAAGACATTTGTTTAAATCGTTTCATCAGATTAGAAAAAAACAAAACATCAGTTTTATGTGTGTAGTTTATTCACTTATTTTCCAAGTGGGACATTTTTTGCTTTTATTAACACATTCATTTCTAAGTGCCCATAACATCATGCAGCAAGTTTCTAATTGTAATCCTAGTAAAGGATACATAGAGCCATCTAGTGCACAGGACAGCCTATTACACCCTGAAAAAGAATAATCCTATAAAATTGTGGAGAAAGGCTGCAACATCAATGATCCACATATATTTCAATTGTTATGGTGCACAGAACAAAGGAGATGCTGCCTTCATCTTTCTTTAAGATATGGTTGCTTTGAAAATATGCGATAAAAAGGTTAACCTACAGTAAATTTGGTCTTCTGAATCCAGGGGAGTCCAGAGTGCTGGCTTTAAGAGATTAAGAAAGGAGAAGATTGCTTGATATATCCCAAAACATGTAATTGTGGCACGCCATGATAACCCATAGGATTCTAAGTGTTTGTATTTAGGAATGTCCTCAACAGATATATTGATATATATTTAGAAAACATGGAAAACAGTATTTTAGAAGGGCAATGATGTCTTAAAACCAATGGCATAACCATAGGGGATAAATATTGGATTCTTGCTATGGGTTAACGTATTAAAGAGGCAGCAATTGAATTGATTTTTATAGCATAATTTTATACAAAATCTTTTTTAGATCACATATAATCAATTTTAAAGGAGAATGACATTGTACAGCTTCATATAGAGAGAAAATTTTAAATTTAAACATATATTAAGATGAATGCCTAGAACGTGCTGCTTACCTTGTGTAATCATTTTTGTCTTCACCAATTATGGAAGCCAGAACGCCTCCTGTACAAAATGTTTTACTTTGCATCATGTTGCCATTCTACCCATTTCAGCAATAGTTTGGGGTCTTAACTACAATTTAACTGCTTAATGACTCTATATGCATTCAGAAAAAAGGTGCCAGGATGCCCCTTGGGACAAACCTGTACACCCTGACTTTTTTTGCAGAGACAGAGAGGCTGTCTAATAAGCAGCATCGCTGGCTTCCTGCCAACAGATTGGGTGTACACTACTACAATAGGAATCTCGTTAAACTTTTTTGGTCTGCTATTCTGTAAAAACAAAACAAACCAAACAAAAAGCAGGGTATTTCACTAGAAGCATTTGGGCACCAATCTCTGATATAATTTTTCTGTTTTTAGCACTTTAGCAGAGATATACCCCGCATGCATAATTTTAAGAAGCTATAGAGTACATTGCAAAATAGTCTTCTTTGTAGGTGATGATAGCACACAATCACCTCTGACGTCACCAAGTAGCATGACACCCACTTCCCATAGTGCCAGCTTTGTGCCCAAACAGCTTGTGAGTGCCATCTTTGCACACAAAGAAGTTACCAGTGCCATCTTTGACCCCCAAACAACTTACCAGTGGTACCTTTTTCTCCACACAGCCTCTTGCTGTTATTTTGTTCCCAAACAGCTTGTCAGTGCCATCTTTGCCTCCAGACCGCCTGAGCACAAGAGGGCGCAGCATGAAGTCTGTACACACAGTCATGATAAATACCTTCACTGTTGAAATACTGCTACTCTTTGAATTACTATTCAATCATATTAACTCCCACTCCCTATTTACCATCAAATTGCTTCATGCTAAATATTAAATAAGAGATAGTATTTTTTTGTAAGAATGACAATTGCTTTAAATGCTTGCTCTGACTGCTCGTTCATGTTGGAATTATCATGGATACTTAAACTTTTGAATATGGGGATTTAGGCCTAGGTTTCTCTGTCTGCTATTTAAAAACACCACCTCATGCATTCATTTGGAGAATTTGGTTACACCATATGGCCAGATATTGCATAGTCCGCACCTACGCTAGTAAACCTTGACGTGTCTTATCTAATCCCTAATATGCTTATAGTGTTTACCATGGTGTTAATTCAGTGGTACTGCATTGTTTTTAACCCACTGAGACTCACTTGCAATTTATAGCCCTCTCTGGACACCATTAATGAGGCACCTGTGTGATGGGAGAGGCACTTAACCCAGAACCTAAAATAAATATAAACAAGAAAAAAAAGGAAACCAATATGGGAAACGATTGGGGTACTCTGATGTAATGGTGGGATAAGCAATAAATAGGAACATAGAAAGTGACGGCAGATAAGAACCATTTAGACCATCTAGTCTGCCCAACCTCCCAATACTTTTCGTAGTCACTGGTTTTATCTTAATCTAGTTTAGCCTTATGCCTATTCTTTGCTTGCTTAAATGCCTTCACTGTATTAATTTCTATCACTTCTGTTTGAAGGGTATTCCATGCATCTACTACCCTTTCGGTAAAGTAATATTTTCTGATATCACTTTTAACCTTTGCCCCTCTAGCTCAATACTATGTCCTCTTGTTGTAGTATTTCTTATTTTAAATAAACTCTTTCTTTGTCATGTTGATTCCCTTTAACTGTTTAAATGTTTGTATCTATCATATCCCCCCCTGTCATGTCTTTCTTCCAGGCTATATATGTTAAGTCCCTTTAACCTTTCCTGGCCATAAAGTATGATGCAATCCTCAATATTTATGACACAGATGTTTTATCTTAAATCGAATTAGTATGTATTTGCTGATTACTTACTTTGTTGTCTGGAAATATTGGTCATTTCAACAGCACCCCAAAAATCAATGTATTTTTACAAGCTCCTCATAAGAGAATAGATAGAACATATAGGTAATTGTGACATATTAACCTGCCTTAGGAAGAAAACCTAAGCATTAACATTGTTATTTAAACAATTATCAATTTTTATAGATAAGAACAAATAGTTCCCCCTGAATATTTAGAAATAAGCTTGGCCAGCAAGGCTTTACTCGTTGAAACACACTGCTATTTCTGCCTGCAGAAATGTCAAAACGTATTATTTGTACCAGTCGTATCAACAATGTAAATTAGGCTATAATAAGCATGTTAATAGAGAAACAGCTGTGCTTAAGTTACAACATGTTTCTAGGTTTTTGCTGATCAGTAATCTTGTAAAACATAGTAGAGATTTTAACACTCCATGTTTACACCCGTTCCTTGATCCTTTGAGGGATTTCTGAACTCCTGTGGGGTACCTTGTACTACTAGACAAACAAGACTGGAAGAATGAGAAATAATATTAGGTTGACTTTCTTTTACAAAAATGAAGCAAATGTCCCTACTCTATATATCCATACTTATACAATTGCGTTAGTAAACATGCTGTTGATTTCTTATAGGCATTTTCTCCTTGACTTAACTGTGTCAGTAATGGGTCAAGCAGGTTTCTTATGTTTTATATGGAAAGAAATGAAAAGAGAAAAAGATATTTCCGTTTGAGAAAGAGATTGCTGAGTTCCCGAACGTCTATGTAACATCTTTGGCTATGTCTGTGCAATCAATCGTATCAACTTTAACTAAAGAATTAATTTTCTCTATGGCTAATACAGCAATATCCATTTTTCTCATTTTGATTTTTGGGGGAGAAAAATGAAAAAATCCCAGAGTTACAAAAATGGTACAACTCAAAATATTAGGATGCTTAAGATCATGATTGGGCAAACTTTTCACATAAATAAAGTTTGCCTAATCATCTTCTTAAGGGTGAAAAAAGGTTTAATGCTGTTTTAAGATAATAATTGTGCAAACCTTATTTTTTTTTAAAAAAAGTAAGGTTTGCTTAATCGTTCTCTTAAGTGTGAAAAACAAAGTTTATATTCTCCTTAAAAATAAATAAAGAAGAACATTTTGATTTAAATTTCATGCCTTTTCTGCCATAGTCACAGCACTTCAGCTTGGTTGTTGATTAGTTCATGCGGTGATAGGATCTCTCACCACTCTGACTGGGCACCGCATTCTGAATGCTTATTGCTACTGAACAGCAATTAAAAGTTTGCTGCTACAATTCTGTGCATTCAACCAAACCTCATTCCTTCTATCATTATCCTTCTTACTGGATTTGGTTGTATGAATCTGAAAGCTCTTTGGAATAATAATAGGGTTTCTTTTAGAATAAAGCCCCAGCAGCATTCACTCTGCTATAAATATGCATATAAAGAACTAACAAAAAGAAGGGAGAATATTTCTTGCAATCAAACTAAACGGAGACACAAAAGATAGCAGGACCTGCACATTCCATCTGCAATGTAATCTTAACATTGCTCCTAGGGGGTGCTAAGAAGTTGCATTTAGATGCACCATGGGTCAAATGGCCCCCTTAGAGTGTGACGGGGGTAGACCCGTACAAGTGTGACACAGATTCCTCATATTATTATATCACCCTAATGTATTTTTGTTTATAGCAAATAAACATATTCCTTTATTTGTGTGTTATTAGAAGTAATTGTATTATAGATAAATTGTTTGAATTAGGGCTCACCAATACCTAGAGGCTGCCAGGCATCATTGCTTGTATTTTGTATATTATCATATTTTAGATATTTTAGCATTTAACTAGCAGCCAATTATGTCCGATTATGTTAGAGTGTGTAGTAATCATGCAACTACGGATGTTGCAAATGGCGTACGATGCCCCATACACAAGCCATGCATTGCTGAAAAAAGTAGCTTTATTTCAGCAATACATGACTTCACAAATGGGGCATCAGCTTCACAAATGGGACATCTGCTTGTTAGTACCACTCATGAAGTCCAAAGTGCTGCTGTGAAAAGCGATACCTTTTATTTGGCCAACACACAAGAAGTTACAGAAGTATTCTGGTCCTCAAAGGTCTGTTCTTTTCTTTCAACTTTGACAACAGAGTATTTTCTTTTAATATTTACTAATTTGGTAATGTCAATTTTTGTTCTTAAAAAAGGACACATCTGTCTACATACATACATACGGTACTTAAGAATAACTATATTTTAAGAAGTGTGCTTCATGCCACACATTCTCTTAACCAGTCCTGTCCCAGGCATTCTGGATTCTGGGATCCCAACTCTCCTATAGACTCTCCTACCAACTCAAAATGTACAGTGTAACAGTTTAAAGCACAGAGTTTTCACTTTGGACAGGTTTCTGGCATTAAGATCAGGCAAGTGATATTTTCATAATTAGGGGAAAACCTATTTTTTTTGTTAACTCCATTACAATGATGCAGGCTGTATAAGAAATATTGTTACTTCAATTCACATTTGCAGGCAAAAGAAAGAAAGAGAGATTAATTAAGAAAGTGTTAAATGTATCAGTGAAGAAAAGTATTCTAACTAACTTAGAAACAAAGTTAATGGTGGCATCTGTTTAATTTTTAACTAAACTAGAGTAACTCAGCCTTACATAAACTAATACATATGGAAACAAACTACTGTATTGGCTCGAATATAGGCCGCACTTTCCCCCCCCACTTTAAGTCTTTAAAGGCAGGCAGCGGGGTTAGGATACAGATCCCCCGCAGCGGTGCAGGGGACCTACCTGCATCCTACTCCCCGATACGCTCAGACAGCCGGGGGGTGCCGGCACGGGAGGTTGTCTAAGCGCATCGTGCGGGCCGTCCGCACGATGCGTTTTACCTCTGCCCCCCCCCCAGACTTACCGGAGCAGACTCCCGGGTGTCTTGCGGGGCCGGCGGGGGACATCTACGCAATACGCGTATACAACTTCCGGTGCCGGCACATCCAGTGCCGGCACTGGAAGTTGTATTGCGTAGATGTCCCCCGCCGGCCCCGCAAGACACCCGGGAGTCTGCTTCGGTAAGTCGGGGGGGGGCAGAGGAGGACAGTGGTAGCATATCTCGGGGAGGGAGGACAGTGGCAGAATATCTCACGGGGGGGGACAGTGGTAGCGTATCTCGGGGAGGGGGGGCAGTGGCAGCATATCTCGGGGGGGGGCAGAGTGGCAGCATGTTTTTTTGGTGCTTTTTTAAAGAAAACAACTTTTTATTTAAAAAAGCACCAAACTTTTAGGGTGCGGCCTATATCCGAGCCAATACAGTATTTAGCAAAATTAGCTGTTCAATGTGCATGTCCAGAGTTAGGCAATACTACTTGCATTGTGCATTATGATATTAAATTATCAGGTCCCTTCCCAAATTAGTGACGTTAGCCCTGATTGCTTGTTGGATACTGTAAGATAACCTTATTGGTGGACCACTGTGGCAACCCTAACCTGGGAAAACGCATCAGATAATACACAGCAGATCAAAGGGTTTGTTAGTCTAGATTGGATACTTTGCAGTAGGGGAATAGGAGTTGTTAGTTGAAGTTGATACCTTGAACTGGGCTATGCAGAAAAATGTGTAAAGACCTTAGACATCTGTTCCTGGAAACCGAAGAAAATCTTTCTTTAACAAAGTATTGTGTCCCGCTTCTCATCTAAATGGGAGACCTCAGATCCTGAAAAGCTATGCGACTGTATCCATCTTCCTCTGTAGAGAAATGGAAAGATCAAGGAAGTGACTAGCCACAGTAATATTTTACAAAATAACTTAATCAAAATGTAAATTTTAACACGTAAGGAGAAGATAGTTGATTATTAGAAATAATAATAGAAAATCTATATTTGTATTTTTAATTATATTACCCTCTGACCAGCCATGCATTAACTATTATTTCAGCAATGACACTAGTAATATTTTAATTTCCATGCAATTACCAATTAACATTTTAATTATAATACTGCTAAACGGTAGACACATAAACATTATTTCCGCACGATGCACCTGTCTCTGTGGTGAGATTAAGAGTAAAATGTTATGTATGTCTGAACCTCCATGGAACGCTATTAGACAAGACTGGTGATTTTGAAACGTAATAGTACTAGGAGAAAAGTCTTGGAAATGCAATAAAATGCTACATTGAGAATCCAATGTTGGACTAATCCATGTGGAAAGAAGTGGACAAACTAAATATGGTCACATATCATGCCAAACATACGGTAATTACTTAGGTCAGTGATGGAGGCAGTGTAATAATTTGGCAAAATGGTTGGCAAAAGGATGCAAACAAAGTTCTCATTGACCACAGACTTGTAGTGTAGAAACATAGACCCCTTAAAAACAAACATGAATAAAATACCAGGGCTGTATATGAAGAGTAATATTAGAGCAAACAGGAATATTCTTTTGGTTGCTATGGTGATTTCTAAACTTTTGCTATTTTTTTTAACATAAACAAATTTCATCCAAAAAAGGATGGTGGCAAGATTGGAGCTCACAGATGAGATTATACATTGGATAAAAGTAGTTGAGGTCATTCAGTCATTGCCTAGACAAGCCTTCATTGAAGCACTAGTTTCAACATGAGCATTTCATAAAAGTAATGGCTTTAGTACATAAAATAAAAATAAAAAAAACCTATCACTCTACAACTGTTTAATGAGAAAAATAAAATTCTTAAATTAAGGAAACGGCTATCTCTGCCAATCTTGCCACAGGCCTCCGCTTGTGGTGAAATTGGGATAATTATTTTGTTTCATTAACCCTTTTCCAATTGCTAAGGCACCTGATTCATTACAAAATTTAAGAAAAAGGCTTTTAAGATGTCTGTCACATTCAAATCCCTCCTTGTAGAATTATTAAATTATTACATTTAAGGCATTAAAATGTATTAAGTCAGTGTAGAGTATATAGAAATAAACCTTGATGAAAAACTATGTATGTGGAGTTTTTAAGAATGTTGCTAAACATACATTGAATTTATTTTTAGTAGGGACACCTCTTCAATGGAAGACATACTAAACAAAACACATTCAATGTATTTTTACATTATTATTGCCAGTAATAGATATTGTGTTATATGTGTAAATATGTTTTCAAATTAAACCTCTGCTTTTATTTGGGTTTAGCATTTGAGAGGTTATGCAGAGTTGTGCAGATTAGCTCTTTTTGGTTCTTTGGACAATAACTCCACTTTGTTGGCAATTAAGGGAAATGGTTTTCTGAACAATATTTAGTCTCCATTAATTTTATTATTTGATGTCACAGAAACTAAGAAACAATGAGGAAAAATATATGTTTTAACTTTCCCCCCCCCATGCGTACCATTATATCATGAAATATATAGTTTACCTTAAATTAGACATTTCTGAATAATTTAACCCCTTAAAGCCCAATGACAGGCCAGGCACGTCAGACACAAACGGTCAGGTAACGGCCAATGACGTGGCTGGCAGCTTAGAGAGTGATCTATGACGACTTTCTTCACTTAAACAGTGTTGCTGTAATGCCTCAATGTTGAGGCATTCAGCAATAGCGAGATCGGCATCAGGGGCCATGTCTGGCTCCTCCCTGGGGCGCCAACGCCTGCCATAAACTGTTCGTTTGATCGTTTTTCGCCTCCTAAACTTCAATGGTGCCGCTGAAAGGCCTCCATAGTGAGGCATTCAGCGACACCGAACACCCATCCCAGGATGCGCTGTGATCAGGTACTGTATTCAACCATGCAAGTCAATGGAGCCCAGCTTTCTAATTACAATAAATAAATAAAATATAGTAGCATTTAAAAACAATTATGCAGTGATGTCACCATCAGAGAAACCATCCAGTTCCAGAAAAATGTAAAAAAAGTCCAAAAAGAATAAAGTAAATAAAATAAAAAATAAAGTTCATTATTATGAGCAAGTGCTAAAATTAGTGCTGTATCATCCCAAAAATCTTGACATGGGAAGAGTTCAAATAAAAACATTTCAAGAATGGTTTGATGGGGTAAATTGGAGTGCCTGGGTTCAAAGAAAGGGCAGGGCATAGGTCCAGGCTGACCAAAATGAAAAAAAATGCATTTCCCACATGTGGTCTTTTAGCCTACAAACACCAGACAAATGCATGCATGGGTGGTATCATTGTAACCAAAAGACCACCATTTGAAATATCCTGGGGTGTCTAGTTTTCAAAAAAATATGGTTTGATTGGGTAAATTTAATTAGCCGGCTTCAAAGATGGCCCACTTAGGACATGAGGGCAGTAGGATCAGATGCTAAAGTTCCAATATAAAAATTCGCACCTCCTAAATGTGGCATTATACCTTTGTCGGGTTGTACAATGACAACCCGACAAACCCATGAATGGGGGTTGTCACTGTACTCGGGAGATGTTGCTGAACACATATTGGGGTCTTGTTTGAAAGTGACCTACATCAGGAGCTGTAAATCCATACCTGAAGCGCAATTCTTGTGATAAAAAATAAAAAAAAATTACTACCACAAAGTTTGACAAAGGGTGGTAGTAGAATTAGTGCATTGAAAGGGTTTAAAATACCAGCATTTAAAATACCCTGGGGTGTCTAATTTTCAAACATATATGGTTTGATGGGGTAAATTCCATTGGCAAGCTTAAAACCCAAAATAACACATACTTTATTATTTTTTATAGTAAATTAGCTGATATGATAAAAAAAATGGTATCTGAAGAAAGCCCTTCTTGTCCTGAAAAACAGCCTGGTCCTTAAGGGGCTAACCTGTCCAGAAAAAAAAATACAGGTTTCCCTAAGTAAAGTATATGCTGTTTATAGGTCACCTAAATAAAACTATGAAAATCAGCTCACCCTTCCAAGGGAAACAAAAATGTGTACTGGCACTGAAGGGGTTAAACCAGATGTTTCAAAAGTTGAGACTGATTAAATAAAACTAAAAAAACACACACAATTTTAATTTATTAATGAGCTAAGATTATGTGACAGCCCCCCTTTATCTTAAACCGTTGTCAAACAAAAATGACACCATATATATAAACTGTACAAAATACTAGGATGTTTTAATACTTTGATTGCAGTTTCAATAGTGGACTGGATACGGAACTCTGTGGGTGGTACCATTATCTGTTAAAACCAAAATATACTTCAGACCGCCCTTGGGGCTTATTTCATGCTTCAACTGATCCTATAAAACAGTTTCCTCTGAACTCATTTTTGCACACAAGATAAAATTTTAGCTCCTTCAAACAACTATAGGTTGTCTCTGTGTTTTTTTGGAATGAAAATCGGTATATTTGGGCCATTATACATTTCTTTTTTTTACCACCAGCATAGAGCTTAATGGGAAATTCCCTTTGTACAATGGTTCTGTTCTGCAGGGCTGTTGGGGACATTGACTTCCTTTTAGATAAGTCCTAGGTCTTCACCAAACCTGGCATTTTGGAGCATTCAGAAGCAGTCCAGCCCCATAACTAGACAAAATATACTCAAGTCATACAGCTGCCGATGGCAACTTGATAGTCTATTCTTTATCTGAAGCCATTCATAGTTTCTATCACGTAGACTCCATAGGATTGCTAATATGTGAAGAGCTGTTTGATTGTACTGTAGCAAAGCTACATGTAGAAGATAGAAACACAGGAAATAGTTTCCTTGGCAACAAGACTACATGAAAACTGTGTAACTTCTTTTTTTGCTGCACCTCTTTGTTCACTTTAGGAAACAAGGAAATTATCTACTATGCCCTTTTCACTCCCACTCATTATTTTTCATACCATATTTTCTGTGTACAGCTAACTATACATGTATTGCTTTTTCTTTTCTCTAATATAAAAGCACAAAATCCAACACACACTAGAAATCACAAGTTTCACCATCTATAATGGTTTATGGACGCTTGTACTATTTAGGGACATGATACCACCTGATATAGTTCCAGGCCTTCCTATTCCTATTTCCAGTGGGACAGTAAAAGGGTGGGTGTGGATCTATAAATGTGATGGTTTACACATGTAGGGACCAAAATGTGCCTGGTCACAGGTGGACAAAGCTTAGTGAGATGCCCCCACATTTACCTCCAATCATCTATCATACCCAGGACATTGTGAACAAATTCAGAATATTAACCCCTTAATGACAAAGCCCGTACATGTACGGGCTCAAAATGCATTGTTTTAAATGGGTTTAGGGACCGCCCATTGTCCTTAAGGGGTTAATGTGAAGAGGCATAAACTTGATAACAATAAAGTACCTAAGATGTACTCAAGATGTAGGAAGCCAACTATCAAGGTGTGAGTTTATACTAGTGAACCACTTGGCCAACAGAAATGAGCCTTATTGTTGTGGTTGTTGTGAATAGAAAACCCCAAATTAAGTCAACTGTTACCAGGCATAATTATTGCTGGCTTATTTAGTATTACACACACAAATCACATGGTTTTTTTTCAGTACAGGATTTATTTTTAAGGCATATTTATCTTCATAATCTATCATTTAATATGAACAAAAATATATTAAAAAGCTACAAATATTAAAAAAAATTAAATAAATTGTACACAGCTAGTGCAAATGAGAAATAAAAACACAATATATATTCATACACATGTCCTGAGTTTGGATACACCTCATATGCCTATTATTTTCCTTTATTTTCATAATTATATGGCAACACATCTGAAAACTGCTACATAAAAGTATATGTTTCTGAAAAATAGTCAACCCAGGTTACTATGTACTATGGTCATTTTTACATATTTTTGTATACATTTTTCATAAATCCCATCAAACTTTAGCAGTAGAAAACAAACCTACTTTTAAAAACAAACTTAGCAAGGCTGCTTTGGACTTCTTGCCCATGGTATATCCACCTGCAGAAACAAGCACCAATTTTTGTTCTGCACATTCCCCACATGCATAGGTTTGGCATATTTTGGGGAAGCTACAGGCCTAAAAAGGAACATGCACATTTATTTAACTCCTTAATGACAAAGCCCGTAATGCGTTTTGAGACCACCCATTGTCCTTAAGGGGTTAAATAAATTATAGTGAGTGGCAGTATTTTTTATTTTAATTTTGTTAGGTGAAGGGAACAGGGTGGTATGGCTAATCATTTTTTGGTATGGTTTTTTTTTTTTTTTTTACTTTTTTTTTTCTTACTTTTTTAAGACTTTTAAATATATATGTAGGGTCTGATTAAGCAGGAGACTCTGCTTTAGGTCTCCTTCAGGGTGAGGGGATCCCCAGTGAGGTCAGTTATTTAAATCCTCATAATGTTAAAGCGAACATTTTGAGTGCTGTCATGTTAGTTTGTGAAGCTTGAAGCCAT
Organism: Spea bombifrons; assembly: GCF_027358695.1. NCBI lineage: Eukaryota > Metazoa > Chordata > Amphibia > Anura > Pelobatidae > Spea > Spea bombifrons. Next base: position 82,446,688 of record NC_071087.1, read on the forward strand.
ACATTGTAGCCTATGCTAACAGGTGGGAAACCCGTGATCATGTTATTGGATGCACTGTTTGCTTTAAGCCTTGAAGTGCTAGGGGTTGTGAAACATTTTGACACACTAAGTATTAAAGTATGCATCTATGAATACTCTATCTTGTCCTGGTTGCCATACTATGAAAATTTGCCAAATTGCAGCCTCTGGCACACATGGGATTAAAATTACACATGGGTTCTCCTTCATCTGTCTGGCTCACACTGCAAACAGGCACAAAATAACCACTAATAGTGAACATCATGTCCACTTGCTGTGGTTCACTTGCTACATGGAATTCGCATCAGTCGTAGGAGACAGCCTCCATCAGATCAGCTGATAAATATTTGTTGTGACTTACAAGATGCACATTTTGGTTGACAAGTATTTTATTTTTCTTCCCTTCAACCATCAGCCTTTCTGAGGAAACAGCACTCTCCAAGGTCCTGGGTGAAGTACAAGTCTAGTCTGTCTCTAGCACAGGCTCTGAAAGAAGTGTCCCACTCTAGTTTTCCAATCTCCCTTGAGCACAAAAGAGCTGCAAAAAAGCTAGCGGCCTCCAAAAGCTCCTCTGTGTAACCTATTTCAGTCGGTTGTTAGGGCAATATTAAACTTACCAGGGAGGTATATCAATAGAAAATATGAAAACAAGTCCAGGAAGGAGCTCTTACTTTGTTTATCTTCTACTGTACATAAGTGGATTTGGCGCCTAAAATATACTATTTCTGAAGACGTCTACCAGACGTTTACCAGACGCTGGGACATTTGCTGTTTCAAACTCAGACAAACATACAAAGTTATTGTGTTTCAAACCCTTAAAGGTGCTGGTCTACTTATTCTATGGAGTTAAACAAATGCACTGTATAAAAACAGTCCCTTGTAGCTAGCTAATTTATAAGAACACACCCAGTGTTTCTTGCCTTTTGTGAACGTGAGAACTTAATTTTCTTTATAAATGTTTTGTTGATTTTCCAGGTTTTAGAATTTAGTAATTCAAGTAATAAAACAATTATTTTGGCAAAAATGTCCTAATTTCCTACACATTGCACAGAGAATCATGCAGCCTACCAAGGAACACAGTTCATCCATTATCTGCATGTTCTTGATAAATTATATGACAAACAGTCTTGGAATCCTTCTGTATATGAATTCTATACAATACCTTTTATTTCTAGTAGTTTTTAGTTGCCTTAAAACCCTTTCTTTTATTGAAAAATATCTTCCTGTACATCTCTTGACAGAGTATTTTAAGTTTACCATTACTGACTCCCACACCTACAAGCTTAATTCAGCCAGGTTTTCGGTCATCATTGAGGCAGACCTATACTATTACTATAAAACCTTTTTTATTTTTCATATGAGATGTAATGTCTTACAGTACAGCATTGTGCACAATAAAAGGGTTTGTCAAGAAATATGTATTCATATAGACTGTAATGAGGAGATGTAACTGAACATAAATGGGGTCATTGTTCAGCTGTGGAGCTTACAGTATAGAAGAACATTTAAGCATGATTGCAAAAATGTGTTTTTTCTGTACTTTAGTATAGGGTGTTTTTTTATCTATTATCACAAATAATTATTATGTTTTATGTATTTCTATTGTTCAGTGAATCCAAAGTCTATTAATAAAGGGTATGTAACATGTACACAATGGTAAAATGAAGGGAATCCAGTTATACTGCATAACACATGTCATCTGGTACTATAAATTGTGTGTGTATATATATATATATATATATATATATATATAATGTGTGTGTGTGTGTGTGTGTGCAGTGGCGTCGCTACAGGGGGGCAAGGGGGGACAATTTCCCCCCCCGGGTTAATCCTTTCCCCCCTGTTGCCCCCCTGCCGAATTTGGAATAAAGTTGCAATGCGACTTTAAATCCTGTCTTTTTTTTTTTTTAATGCGGAGGAGAGAGAGGGGCGCCTAGCAACCACTCGGCGCTCCCCATTCTCCTTCACGAGGCCTCTACCTCCGTCGCGGTGCCGGCAGTTCATGCTGAGCGCCGAAATATGACGTCATATTTTGGCGCTCAGCAGTGAAGCAGCGGCCACCGCAGCAGAGAAGGAAGACAGAAGCCTCATGCTCCCGTCGCTGGACCTAAAGGTGAGAGAACTACAAAGGTGGGAAGGGTAGATAGCGAGTAGGGAAAGGGGAGGGAGAGGGGGTAGAAAGTAATAAGGGAAGGAGAGGGTGTAGATATTGAGGAAGATGGTAGTAGGGAAAGGGGAGGGAGAGAGGGTAGAAAGTGATAAGGGAGGGAGAGGGGGGTAGATAGTGAGGAAGAGGGTAGTAAGAATATTTAAATAAGTAAAGAGTGTGAATTAATGTGTGGATGAATTGTCTGAATGAGGGAGAGCATTAGTTAATGTGTGGATGAATTGTGTGAATGGGGGAGAGCATGAGTTAATGTGTTAATGAATTGTCTGAATGAGGGAGAGCATGATTTAATGTGTGGATGAATTGTCTAAATGAAAGTGTGAATTAGTGAGTGACTGTTAAATTGTTTGTATATATAACTAGCAGGATGTTTGAACCTTGGGGACCAAGATGGCACAGGTGGGTGTATATGGAACAAAGATGGCACAGGCCAGGCTGTTTGGGGACAACGTTGACTTGTGCTGGGCTATATGGGGACAAAGATGGCAAATCTTATGTGTGTTATCTGGGTGCTGGTCAGGTTCTATGTGGGCAGTGTGGATGCCAGGGCTCGCTTTCAGGTGTGCAATCTGTGATCTATGCCTGTAATTTAGGGGGTTTTAAATATACCTTTAATGCCGTGTTTTTATGTGAATTCCAGTTGATCTATACCTGCAAAGCTGGGTTTGTGTGGTATTCTGTAGATCCATATCTATATATTTCCATACATTATTTATGTATACCTGCAAATACAGTGTTTGTATGTCATATTCAGTTGATTAATACCTGCAATGCTGTTTCCATGTATTTATTTGATCTATACCTGCAATGCTACGTTTCATATATTATTGTATACCTGCAAATACAGGATTTGTATGTCTGTTTATTTGATATATACCTTCAGTGCTGAGATCACAAGTGAATTTCAGTTGATCTATACATGCAAAGCTTGGTTTGTGTGTTAATGTGTTGATCTATACCTGCTATCGGCTGCAGGGACTAATATTAATATATATCGGCAACTGGGGCTAATATTAATACATATGGGCAGCAGGGGCATTAATACACAAGGGGCAAAAACACTAAGGGGGTATAAACGACAATGCAGTGTGAAAAATCCATCCTGATGTAGATGTCTGTGTCCTGCTGTTTGTGTGTTTTTATCAGTGTAGCAGAGCCTGTCCTGGGGTGTCTGTGTATAGGTGTTGGTGTGGCAGAGCCTGTTCTGGTGTGTGTTTGGGTGTTGGTGTGGCATAGCCTGTCCTGGTGTGTGTGTTCGATTGTCAGTGTGGCAGAGCCTGTCCTAGGGTGTGTGTTTGGGTCTCAGTGTGTCAGAGCCTGTCCTGGTGTGTGTGTGTTTGGATGTGGCAGAGCCTGTCCTGATGTGTGTGGGTGTCTGTGTGGCAGAGCCTGTCCTGGTGTGTGTGTTTGGTTGTCGGTGTGGCAGAGCCTGTCCTGGTGTGTGTGTTCGGTTGCCAGTGTGGCAGAGCCTGTCCTAGGGTGTGTGTTTGGGTGTCAGTGTGTCAGAGCCTGTCCTTGTGTGTGTATGTTTGGTTGTCGGTGTGGCAGAGTCTGTCCTGGTGTGTGTGTCTGGGTGTCGGTGTGACAGAGCCTGTGTTGGTGTGTGTGTTTGGTCATCTGTTTCCTGGCACTTAACTTACAGTAGGAATTATTTAATGTATATTTATCCATAGATAAAATGGCCTCCTGAAGTTGTAGTGACTTCAGGGGACAAAATGTTCAAGGCCCTGAAATCATTTAGTGGAAAAGTTATTTAATGTGTTATAATATTTATTTCAAGGATTATTTGCACTCAATTGTGGCTTCAGGCTTCCCACCATGTTGAACGATCAAGTATTATTTTTGTTCAATAACATATATATATATAGTTTTTTCAGTGGTATGATTTAATGGTGGAAATTATGAATGCCCCCCCAGTTTGACTGTGGTATCTTGTGTGCCTCCCCCCTATATATTGTTTCTAGAGTCGCCACTGTGTGTGTGAAGGTAGATTTACCAACAATTTGGAACAATAGCAGTAAAGAATTATACCTAGATGGTAGATGGTATTACTATGGGTATCTTTCCCTTCAGTATTTAGAGGCTACACCATGAGTTATATTGGAAGGTTAATATTTGGTTAGGGTTTGTAGGGTAGTCTCCAATGTGGCAATGTAATTACCCCAGGTGTCAAATAATTGTTTAGTCCACTTAGTGAGTGTTGATTCCACCCAGTCCGTTCTTAATAGTTGATATAGTCTTTGAGTATATACAGTATTGCATAATGCTCTTGTTGGCTACTGTAACAATGTAAGTATTTTTCTTGAATATTTGGTTTGTTTGATTGTTTATGCCGAACACTGCCACCTCAGGGGATAATGTAAGTGATGTAATTTTGTGTGTGGTGGCCTATCTGTGCAAAAACTCCTCTCTTGAAACCCTGCAGTGTTTAAGACTTCTTTTTACACAAACACACAGTAGCTTATTGCAATTGTGTTTATTATTGGAGGCCAGGTATCCATTAGTGATGGTTTATTTCCCTTTTCCTGTTGTGACCACACATTATCCTATCTTTCTGTAAATAATAGGAAATTGGAAGCACTAAAAGTCTGTTATTGTACATATGCCAACAGCTATGTTGCCAAGTTGAGTGTCCAAATGGTTTGGACATCTGTAGAAACTCTTCTTGCTTGTTTCCTGATGAGCAGAGGCTGCTTTCTTACTTTTAAACAAATTTCCTTCTGCCGCTTTAAGCATTGGAATGCTTTTCTCCATCTTTTAGGCTTTTTGCCTTATGTTTGTTCTTTAAAATATAATTTGACTACATAAATTCTTGAACATGTCCATGGCAGAAAGGGCTGTAAAAATAAAGAACAAATGAAGAACCCCTGCACACTGTAGACAGTATCTATGGTAAATACTTTGGTATGCCTCCTCTATTTGCGCCTCCTGGCCTCTGAACATGTGTATGAGGCTAACATACAAATGGCACTCCAGGATGCATCCTGATCTGCCAATGGAGCACGTGTCTCTCACAAAATACTGCTTCATTTGTTGAAAGACAGAAGAGAACAAATGTTTAATTCACTGATTTCAAAAGACACAACATGTACATGCTTTGGTAAATTATGCCTAAAGTCCTTGTTACTCTAGATTCCCTGGAGACTATGAGTGGAATTACCAGTAGATTGCAGGAAAATTGTTTCAGATAGTGGGCCAACAACTTTCAGTCACAGCAATCTGCGGGGCATTTGTCCCTGCCCCCCGATTGCCAGCTTTCCTGCTTACATTGCATATATGCTGCATGACTTCATAATTATAAATTGGGTTGAATTGAATGCTGTGCTCCAACTACTCATGCTGAAGAGAGTTATCTGAATGTAACTAACCTAATAAATTATACAGTGCAATAAATGTATGCTATTTGGATTCTAGTAAAGGCATGAAAACTTACCAGCAAAGTTCACCAGAGGCCAGTCTCAGGGACAGTTTTATTTAATATTTTTGGTGATATTAATAAGGGTCTTGAAGGAAAGCATTGAGCAATGCCTGTTTGCAGAAATCACAAATGGTTTACAACAGGGGTGACTCTCCAGAAGTAGTAAATCAGGTGATAAGTCTAAGTAAACTTGAGAATGGAGAAGTTTTGTGACCTGGACTTAAAGTTGACCAAGTGTAAAATTTTGAATTTAGGACATAAAACACAATGCAGTCTCTTAATGATACTTTGCTGATAACGGCAGCAAAGGATTTTAAAAAAATTGAAGCCATTTGAATTCTAGGTTTGCTTCGAAAAGATGTTGAAAAAAATCACAATTGCTGCTTTATAAATCACTGATGAGACCTCATTTAGAATGCTGTGTCCAGTTCTGGAGCCCATGGACTGGATTTAGTTGCCAGGCACAAATCCATCATTAGTAACATTAATAACAATCTTTCTATAGACTGGAACAATGTGGGTAAAAAAGAGGAAATACATTGGCACAGTTTTAGTAATTGAGATAAAATGTATCACTGTTTATTAACTCTTGTTTCCCATTACAGTCTATGGGATAATTACTTGTGATAAGTTTGTCTCTGGCATTTGAATCCACCCCATGGCTATAGAAAATATACATAATCTAGAGAGAATGGCCACTAAAATAGTACATGGTCTTACTAAGAATACAATGAAATACTACCAAAGCTTAAAATGTACATAGTAGAAGTGTTGGAATACATCCAACACAGAAGGAAGAGGAAGCGCTAATTAAAATGCATACGAGAGCTAGGGCATAAGATAGAGGGTTTATTGAATTGAATACATGTGCATACATTACATAAATTTGTTTCATTCATAAGATAGAGGGTTAAATGATGAGGGGTAATGTGAGATAATTCTACTTTTCAAAAACGGTAGTAGATAAAGACCAAACAGTGGAAAAAATACAGGCAAACATAGTGATGGAATTCAAAAAAGCTTGTGATTTATATTACGCTGTTCTAAAGCGTTAATAAGCAACATTTACTAGTTGTTTGTCATCTGTGCATTTATAGCCAAATGATGGTGTGTGACCCACTATATTGTTATATGGGATGAGTTGTTTTAACTGTTCCGGTATTTTAAAATCCTTTTAGTGGTCTGTTATTGCCTCCTGTTGACCATTTCTAGGTAGTGCAAAATCTTAGCTCAGTCTCTCTCTGTAATCTGTGTTGTGCTGGGTTATGTTGGGCCTTTTGGTTGCAGGTTAGTCTTGGAAAGTGTTGCATTGTTTGTTGGGCTGTCACTCTATTGTATGTTACTGTGTTTTTGTCTCTTATTAAATATCTGTTAATGTAGACGAACCTTTGTGATATATTATTATATTTGGTTGAACACCACAGCCTTCTTCTAGGCTGCTCCTGCAGGCCTGCTTCTGTTAGGCTGCTCCTACTGGCCTGCTTCTGCTGGGCTGCTTTTGTTAGTCTGCTCCTGCTAGTCTGGTCCTGTTAGGCTGCTCCTGTTGACCTGCTTCTGTTAGGCTGCTCCTGCTGACCTGCTTCTTTTAGGCAGTACCCAGTGGCGTCGCTACAGGGGGGCAAGGGGGGGCAATTGCCCCCCCCTAGGTTAATCCTTGCCCCCCCTGTTGCCCCCCTGCCGAATTTGGATCCCGTCTTTCTTTTTTTTTATTTATTTGTTTAACGCGGAGGAGAGAGGGTGCGGCCCAAGTAAGATCGGCAGCCAAGGCAACCGATCTTACGCGGGCCGCACCTCGAGCCCTGCTACTTACCTGTGGGAGGGTCTTCTGTTCTGCATAGAGGAAGCGGAACCTAGCAGAGTTCACGTGACATCACATGACTCTGCTCCAGACCCGCTTCCTCTGTGCTTTACCAGAGAACGCAGAGGGAGGCCGCGCCCTCTGCTGAAGTCTGTGAGCGGCGTCCAGGAGCTGCAGTGCAGGTAAGGGGTGGGGAGGGAGTTTGAATGAAAAAGTGTGATTGAGGGAATGAATCTGTGAATGAATGAGTATATGAATGAGTGTGTGTGTGATAGCATGGATGTGTAAGTGCTGGAACCTAGGCATGATGGGACTGTGATTGCTGTTAGTAATCACACTCCTATCATGCCAAGTCAGCCAGTACATGCTGAAACCTAGCTAGCTGCCCCCCTTGTCTATGGATGCTGCCAGCAGTATGGGGTCTGCACATCACTTACAGCCATCCTGTACCAGCATGTACTGGCTGACTTGGCATGATAGGAGTGTGATTGCTAACAGCAATCACAGTCCCATCATGCCTAGGTTTCAGCATTTACTGGTTGGATGTGTAAGTGCTGGAACCTAGGCATGATGGGACTTTGATTGATGTTAGCAATCAAACTCCTATCATGCCAAGTCAGCCAGTACATGCTGAAACCTAGCTAGCTGCCCCCTTGTCTATGGATGCTGCCAGCAGTATGGGGTCTGCACATCACTTACAGCCATCCTGTACCAGCATGTACTGGCTGACTTGGCAATCACAGTCCCATCATGCCTAGGTTTCAGCATTTACTGGTTGGATGTGTAAGTGCTGGAACCTAGGCATGATGGGACTTTGATTGCTGTTAGCAATCAAACTCCTATCATGCCAAGTCAGCCAGTATATGCTGAAACCTAGCTAGCTGCCCCCCTTGTCTATTGATGCTGCCAGCAGTATGGGGTCTGCCCATCACTTACAGCCACCCTGTACCAGCATACACTGGCTGACTTGGCATGATAGGAGTGTGATTGCTAACAGCAATCACAGTCCCATCATGCCTAGGTTTCAGCATTTACTGGTTGGATGTGTAAGTGCTGGAACCTAGGCATGATGGGACTTTGATTGCAGTTAGCAATCACACTCCTATCATGCCAAGTCAGCCAGTACATGCTAAAACCTAGCTAGCTGCCCCCCTTGTGTATTGATGCTGCCAGCAGTATGGGGTCTACACATCACTTACAGCCACCCTGTACCAGCATGTACTGGCTGACCTGGCATGATAGGAGTGTGATTGCTAACAGCAATCACAGCAAGCACAGTCCCATCATACCTAGGTACCAGCATTTACTGGTTGCCTGGGTATGATAGGAGTGTGATTGCTGTGTGGGCAGTGTGGACGGCAGGGCTGGCTTTGGGGTGTGCAACCTGTGATCTATGCCTGTAATTTAGGGGGTTTTAAATATACCTTTTAATGACGTGTTTTTATGTGAATTCCAATTGATCTTTACCTGCAAAGCTGGGTTTTTGCGTTATTCTGTAGATCCATATCTATATATTTCCATACATTATTTATGTATACCTGCAAATACAGTGTTTGTATGTCTTATTCGGTTGATTAATACCTGCAATGCTGTTTCCATGTATTTATCAGTGTCAGTGTCAGTGTGGCAGAGCCTGTCCTAGGGTGTGTGTTTGGGTGTCAGTGTGTCAGAGCCTGTCCGTGTGTGTGTTTGGATGTGGGTGTGGAAGAGCCTGTCCTGATGTGTGTGTTCAGTTGTCAGTGTGGCAGAGCCTCTCCTGGTGTGTGTGGGTGTCTGTGTGGCAGAGCCTGTCCTGGTGTGTGTGTGTGTGTTTGGATGTGGCAAAGCCTGTCCTGATGTGTGTGGGTGTCTGTGTGGCAGAGCCTGTCCTGGTGTGTGTGTGTGTGTGTGTTTGGATGTGGGTGTGGCAGAGCCTGTCCTGATGTGTGTGGGTGTCTGTGTGGCAGAGCCTGTCCTGGTGTGTGTGTATGTTTGGTTGTAGGTGTCGCAGAGCCTGTCCTGGTGTGTGTGTCTGAGTGTTGGTGTGACAGAGCCTGTGTTGGTGTGTGTGTTTGGTCATCTGTTCCTGGCACTTAACTTACAGTAGGAATTATTTAATTTATATTTATCCTGAGATAAAATGCCCTCCTGAAGTTGTAATGACTTCAGGGGACAAAACGTTCAAGGCCCTGAAATCATTTAGTGGAAAAGTTATTTATTGTGTTATAATATTTATTTCAAGGATTATGCACACACCCTGCAGTAACCTTAGGCTCACCCTTACACTCTAATATCATACAGTGACCAGGGCCGGCCGAAGACTTAACGCCGCCTGGGGCGAAGTTTAAAATGCCGCCCCCCCCCGCCGACGCCGGGGGGGGGCGGCATTTTAAACTTCGCCGATGCCATAATCTAACCCCCCCGGTACTTACCTTTAAACAGTCCTGCGGCGAGTCTCCCTGCTCTGCCACGGTGCCGGCTTGTAATGCTGAACGCCGGAAATTGACGTCACTTCCGGCGCTCTGCATTACAAGCCGGCACCGAGACCGAACAGGGAGACTCGCCGCAGAGGAGAGAGAGAGGGGCGCCGAGCGGGTAAGCGAAAACCACTCGGTGCCCCTCTCTCTCTTCTCCGCTTCAAAAAAAAAACAAAAAAAGCGCTTGGGGCGGCAAAGTGCCGCCCCTCCATTGTAGGGCCGGCCCTGACAGTGACACATACATTCTGTCAGGGCCCGGGCAAACAGGTCACATAGGAGCTCACTTGCAGGGGATACCAGGGGCTCTGTCTGTACCCCTTGATGTATCATAACTGGTAAGTAGGTACAGGAAGGCACAAAACAGAGGAAAAACAGGACTGGAATCGAAGAATAAAGGGGAACTGTAGCAAGGACAGGGGAACTGTAGCGAGGACAGGGGAACTATAGCGAGAACAGGGGAACGGTAGCGAGGACTGGGGAACGGTAGCGAGGACAGGGGAATGGTAGCGAGGACAGGGGAACTCAGAGTGGCAGAGCACACGGCTTGGGCACATGCCGGGGTCTGGTACACAAATCTGGATCGTGAACATAGCCAAGGTCATACGCAGGAGATCAGAATGAAGTACATGGAGCTTTAGCTGCAAGCAGACTAACAGGAACCCAAGCCAAACAATGCAAAGGCCCAGACTGTAGGACAGAGCAGGTATAAAAGAGCAGGGCTAAACGCAGGTAACGTGGCTCAGCTGTCCCAAGTAATTAGAAAGGGGTGCTGAGAGGGAAGGGTGGCCACCAGTGGCTGCAGGTAGACACGACAATTTTATGATTATCACATAGTCCAGGCTGGTAGGTCCAGGCTGGTATGATTATCACACAGTCCAGGTAGCAACAGCAAAAATGAGCCCCCACAATCCCTTTGATCACTTCTGTAAGCATGGAAGCCTACAGGAGTGATCAAAGAGACTCCCTGCAATAGGAGTGATCTGATCATTATGGCAGCCCCTGGATGACCCTTAGAAAGAGAGAGGGGTCATCTAGGGTAATTGTGGAAAAAAAATATTAATAAAAAAATACATAAATATTACCTGATCACTTGTCGGTGACATTTTAAGTCACTGATTATTCATTGATCTCCCTGATCAATGTCAGTGGCCTAAAGTTGTCACTAACAAGCCTGAAAACTGTCAAAATTACCCTAGTTGAGCACCTTGACTTGTCTACTGTTCATAAACATATACTTTTATGGGGTAATTTAAATTGGGGGCTTCCCAAATGTCCCAAGTGGGATATGGGCCCAGCGAACCAATTTCTAAAAAATTGCGCATGTTCCAGTTTTGGCCTCATAGCTTCCTCAAAAAATGCATGAACCATGCATGTGAGGTTCTGAAGGGGTTACTGTCTAAACCTTGGCAACACAAGTGATATATATATATATATATATATATTCTGGCAAGGTAATGGAGTCTGTCTATATCAGTGGCAGTTTGGAGCGCTCTATATTCCCAGCATGAGGGGATTAATTGCTGGAAGTCAGCAGGTGGATCCAATTAACCTGTACTGAGGTGTTTAACCCCTTCAATCTCCTATAGACGTACTGGGGCATCGCCGGCTTTCTGCTGTCTGATCTGCCGGAAAGCTGTTACATTTCAAACTGCCCGATCACGCGATCGGGATTTCTCGGAGGTCCCGGAGAGGGATATCCTGTCCTCCGATGAGGCACAGACGCTGCGATCTCTATGCACGTCTGTGAGGACCTGCATAGAGATCACAGTGTGATCGGTGCAGGGGGATCGCGGGGAGGGGAGTGAGAAACCATGAACTAAAGCAGAGGTGTCCAAGCTTTTTCTGCAGTGGGCCACTTCATCAGAAATGTATGTGTGCGTGGGCCACACTTATTTTTCACTGAGAGAAAATATGGCCTTTTAGCTTTATAATGCATATTAATACAGGGTTAATTTGGCAAAATGCCACAACAAAAAAACCCACCAAAAATAATCATCTGCAGGGGCCCTGCCGCTTCCCTCTGTGTTGCTCAGCAGTGTCTCTTACTCCGTCGAGGGGACGCAGGAACCGTGAATGTGCGTGACCTAAAGTGACTCTGCTTCGTTCCCGTTACCTTGGGCAGGTCCAGAGAAGTTTAAACAGACTGCGTGCAACGCAGATAGAGACAGCACCCCTGTGTAAGTCTGCGAGCGGCACCGGAAGATATGCAGTTCAGGTAAGGGTGGGGAAGGGTGTATGAATGAGTATACGTGAATGAGGGAATGAATGTTTGTGATGAATGAATATGCATGTGATAGCATGGATGTGTAGGTAGGGGGGCAGGGCACAGGGAGGCTGTAGGTTATGTGCATGTATTGGCTGCTTGTGCATGATATGAGTCTCATTGCTATGTTAAATATATATATGATTACTAACAGCAATCGCACGCCTATCATGCATTTTGGACGCCCCTGAACTAAAGCAACAATGTAAAGAAGAGTGGGCCAACATTCCTCCACAATTATGTGAGAGACTGACAAAGTCACACAGAAAACATTTACTTAAAGTGATTGCTGCTAAAGGTGGTTCTACAACTTATTGAATCATAAGATGTACTTAGTTTTCACACACAGCTTCTCCATTTTGGCATTATTATTAAATTCAAAGAGGGTGTACTTTCCCCCCCAAATCACTATATATATATATATATATGCAGTTTGCACAGCGACTACTCCCAAAGCATACTCCACTGTTATGAAATGTGATATAGGCTCTAGCCCCGGATCTTTAGGAGACTTAGCAATGGCCCTGTTTGTACCTGTGGAACACATGGCACATCTCTATAAGCTTGGCACATCTAGGAGATTTTTCCCCATTCTTCAAGGCAAAACTGCTCTAGCTTCTTCAAGTTGCATGGGTTCCGCTGGTGTACAGCAACCTACGTCATACCACAGATTTTCAATTAGATTGACGTCCAAGGCATTTAAATGTTTCCCTTAAACCACTCAAGTTGCTTTAACAGTATGTTTAAGGTCATTGTCCTGCTGGAAGGTGGACCTCTGTCCCAGTCTCAAATCTTCAGAAAGACTGAAACGGGTTTCCCTTAAGAACTTCCCTGTTTTTAACACCATGCCACCATTCCTGCAGTCCTGATCAGTTTCCCGGTCTCTGTCAATGAAAAACATCCCCACAGCATGACGGTGCTACCACCATGCCCTACCGAGGATGATGCTCTCGTGGTGATGAGAGGTGTTTTCGCCAGACATAGTGTTTTCCATGATGGCCAGAAAGCTCAATTTTAGTCTTATCTGACCAGAGTACCTTCTTCCATGTGTTTGGGTATATGTGAGTCTCCCACATGACTTTCGGCAAAAAAACAAACCAGTGTATAGCATAAAGTGGACCTATGGACAGATACTCCAATCTCCGTTGTGTTATGAGTCATGAAGGAGCTGCAAAAAAAATCCAGATTGTAATGCAACAAAACAGGAAAATTGCAAAGAGGGTGAATACTTTTAACGAAAAAATATTGCTTACAAATTCATTTTAAAATAGTACACTAAACATTTTCTTTTTTGAAAATTCCCCTTTAAGAAATGCTTTCATAATGTCTTTTGTATTTTAGCTGCTGAGTCACTATGAGTGTGGCGAGACCTTAACTTCCCTGTCCAGCTATCACACCAGCAGCTTGTAAATGAATGGAAAAAACATTGAAATGTTGATTTTAGCCAGTTAGCTTCAAACAAGAAGAAAACAAACAAGCATTTTTATGACGCCTCAAGGGTTTTTAGGGTCACATGAGATCTCCTCTACCATGGGTTCCTCTTTTTAAAAAAGGCACCAATGTGCGCTCATAAAATATCATACAAAGGGTTTCCTGGAGATAAAACAGAGCCATTTACCTTATTTTCCATGGGTTCCTCTTTATAAAAAAGCACCTATGTGTGTTCATAAAATATTTAATCATACAAAGGATTTCCTGAAGATAAAACAGAGACATGTTTACTCAAGGTCAGAACTGATTTTGGAGAACAGTATACCACACACAACACCAGGGCTGGACAGGGGATGTCCATCACCCAAGGAAAAATGTAGCAATGTGTTGAAAGAACACTCCAGCCTTCATATGTCTTTTAATGCATACGATAGCTGTGTGCTCCCTTTAAATTACATGCAGTTGCCCCTTTTCCCACCCCTGGGGTAGCAACTCTGTAGGAGATATGTTTGCCCAAACACATCTCTTCACATGTCATATTCTCACCTGCAATTAGTTCCAGCACTAATTCAGGAGAACTCTGATTAGTGCTCAAAGAGCCAGTCAGTGGCAAGAATAATGGCAAGAATAGCAGCACTGCAGCCTGTTCTGTGTCAGGTTATTTTTACTTTTTCATTTAATGTTATGATGTTTTGCATCAAGGAAAGCACATTCACTTCACAAGGAAGTGATTTTTAAACAACAAGAAGTTGGGATGTTGGCCAATTCTTGGGGGGGGTATTTACATTAGTGCACATTCTTAAATAGTGAATAGTTTTGTATATACCATCTGAGCAGTGTGTGTGTGTGAAGCTTTCCTTCTTTATAGTACTTATATACAGTGGTGTATTAAGGTTTTGTGCTGACATATTGCCAGATTGTGCCCTAACAGCTTAACAGTGCCAACTTTGTGCCCAAACAGCTTTTCTCTGACATACAGTTGTTGTCCCCAGTTTAACAATGCCATCTTTGTCTTGAAACAGATTAACGGTGCCAACTTTGTCCATGCTCACACATCAATACACACACATTCTGACACACACATACATATATGTGGCGGGTGAGCTTAATTATGCTTTGGCCAATTCATATAACCAAAACCTCTCATTTATATTATGTTTATATATTTGTTGCCAACTTTATTAGGGTAAGAAGCGCAGACAGTTTTTGTTTTTTGTATACATTGTACAGCCAATACACTGTTTTTGCAGCATGCTTACACCTGTTGGTAGGTCTCGTATTATACATTTGTATTATTTGAGCCTGTGACTAGCTTAGCGCACCGACTTTTTTTCTTTTCCCTGTTTGCACATATTTGAGGTTGTTGGCTCCTCATTAGTCTGGTTGCAGCTTGCTGTCCAGGGGTTAATGGGGAGGAGGTTTAATTGCACCTCCCCCAACACATTAATAAGGTTTTGGTAGCAGTATAAACTGCTTTGTGTGCCCACTATGTAGGAGGTGAGAGTAGGTTCTCACCCTATTGAGAGTGTGCCTTGACGTGGCGGGTGAGCTTAATTATGCTTTGGCCAATTCATATAACCAAAACCTCTCATTTATATTATGTTTATATATTTGTTGCCAACTTTATTAGGGTAAGAAGCGCAGACAGTTTTTGTTTTTTTTACATACATATATGCTCACATACAAACACTTATACACAATGTACATAGCCATACATGCATACTGCCTCCCTTCCCCTCACTTCTCCTCACTCATCCTCTTACCTTAACCACAGCTAGCAGTACTAGCCTTTTTATTTTTTCCACACCAGTTTTTTTTAGTGATGGTGGTAAAACCCAGTTCTGCTGCAAATGTTTACCTTCCCTCCTCTTACTTTTTTTTTTTTTTTACTCTGGCCCAAATATAGATCTGCTGCTATCATCTAAAAGTGCCTGCCCATCTTTACTTAGGGAAGGTAGAAATATTCCAGTGATGGCAGTACTTGGTGGCACCAGTGGTAGTACTGCTAGTTACTTTATTCTGTGCTTTACTATAGAATAGTATACAAGCAATCTTCAGCTTTGATCCCCCAAGGCACTAGCATATGACACGTCTGTGTCCTTGGTAATAATTAAAATTGCCCATTACTTTTGGTAGGTGGGTTAGACAAGATTTTAGCACTACCAGCACGAGGATGTTCGGAACTGCTGTTGCATGCGGCTTGTGGTAGTTCTGACGCTGAGCAAAAAGGTTTTAGCCTACAGGTGTCATCTGACTACTACAGGTGTTATCCGACTAGTTTTTCATAAACGCCTGCCACTGTCTCTGGCCATCCCACAAAAACTGGAGTCATTTCCTCTCAGACATTTCCAAATCGTCTGTAGTCGCTGAGAACAATGGGAATAAAGTCTACTGCAGCACCTCTATATCAAAAATAAACTAATATACTACAGCTTCTTTAATCCACGCCACACCAGAACATTTGCTGCACTAAACTACTGAATTGACACTTGCATTATAGTAGATGAGCATCAATCTCATCCTCTCAGTGAACATTGTAGTGAAATTTTATCATATGTTAGCAGTGGCGATAGATTGTAACAGTATTGCAAACTGACACTGAAACCATAGTTGCCGTGCTTTTGTCAATGATGGTAACAGAGTTGATGTCATTATGGAATATAGGTGGTGTGTTGTGGCACTGGAGCATTCTTGTATAATAATTATATCTTGGGATCTCAAACAATGCACAAAACAAAAGAGAAGTGATCTTCAAATTATTTAATATATACTTGATAATTTACAGCTCAGTACATATTTACATTAGTGTTGGTAGATATACATTTGTTACATTTATATAAATTATAATTTACATCGTATGCTTATATGTATACATAATTGCAAAATTATTTATTACCGTATTTGCTCGATTATAAGACGAGGTTTTTTTCAGAGCAAATGCTCTGAAAAATACCCCTCGTCTAATAATCGGGGTCGTCTTCTAATCAGACCTCAAATAGAGGTCTGATTAGGAGACTAAGATCCAGATCCCCCGCACCGCTGCAGGGGACCTGGATCCTCCTGTCGTCGCCCCCCCCCCCACACTTACCGGTGCTTCCGGAGGTGAAGTTGGCAGCGGGGGTTTGTATGCGTCCGTCGCAAATACCTTCCCCGACTGTCAGAGGTCAGAGTTCCAGAGTTCCTGATCTCTGACAGCCGGGGAAGGTATTTGCGACGGACGCATACAAACCCCCGCTGCCAACTCCACCTCCTTCCGGCTGCCGCGGAATGAGACGTCAACCCGCTGCCCCGGCAATACACCAGGAAATTGGAAGCACCGGTAAGTAAGTGTGTGTGTGTGTGTGTGTGTGTGTGTGTGTGTGTAGGGCATTTCTGGAATGCCTTACACCCCTATATGCCACTCTGGCACTTAGGGGGTTAAAAGGCATATTATGGGGCAGAGTGGCATATAAGGAGGTATAAGGCATTTCAGGAGGCAGAGTGGCGTTAAGGGGGCATTTAATAGTGCACTCTGCCTCCTGAAATGCCTTATACCTCCCTATATGCCACTCTGCCCCATAATATGCCTTTTAACCCCCTAAATGCCAGAGTGGCATATAGGGGTATAAGGCATTTCTGGAGGCAGAGTGCTCTATATAATGCCTTTTAACTCCCTTAATGCCACTCTGCCTCCTGGAATGCCTTATACCTCCCTATATGCCACTCTGCCCCATAATATGCATTTTAACCCCCTAAATGCCAGAATGGGATATAGGGGTATAAGGCATTTCTGGAGGCAGAGTGGCACATAGGGGGTCAAAAGGCATACCATGGGGCACAGTGGCATATAGAGGGTTAAAAGGCATATCATGGGCCACAGTGCCATATTGGTGTGGCAAGCCTGGGGGCAGATGTGCGTAACTGGGGGACAGGTTGGAAAATACAAGAAACAAAAACAAAAAAAAAATATTTTTCTCAATCATAGCTTTTATTAAAAAAAATAGTTTACATGAATTAACATTTACTGGTAAAACTTTTTTCCTTTAGGGTCGTCTTATATTCAGGCTTTTTCTTTTTTTCCTAAGTTAATATTCAGATTTTGGGGGGTCTTATAATCAGGGTCGTCTTATAATCGAGCAAATACGGTATTATTCAAGACAGAAGTTTCCAATATTAAATAATTCACACGGCTTTAATCCAGAATGGTGTGGCACACATAAATACCAACAGGTAGAATAAAATGTGATTAAACCAACAATTAAAAAATTAGATGGTGATGTTCAGGTGTTTAGTGAACAGAACACTGACAGACATAAAGTCACCAATTGCACATAAAATTGCCCTACCTACTTGGAAAGTTCTGTTATAAACACTAATAATGGTCTGCTAATGACCAATTAAAATAATGTAATTTTCATTGAATCTTTATCTAAATCTGTATGTAGATAATAGGCCATCACAGCCAGTCTTGGGAGCCAATCACGTTTCTTTCTACGTTAGACGCTTAATTATGAATGAGGGCGCCAGCAAGGAATGAGTTGTTAAGGGCCATTCTTTTAAAGCTTGATATGTGTGATTGTGGTTTACAGAGAGGTAGTTTTCAAATGATGGTAGCACCAAATTCTCCTGTCCTCCCTCTTAGTCTTATTACAAGTAAAATTTCCTTCTAACCCCATGCAGTTAATGACCATGGAATCCATCATCAGTAAACAGTGATATAGTGGCCCTTGACCATAGTTTGGGGCAGGTTCCCACCTGATGACAAATGGTTGGTTATAAATAACCATTTAGACACAAACACCCCAAGTAAAATGCCTCACTCACTTTATATGGCTCTCCAGCACATACCTTATGGCCGACATTATTTAATAAAGTTTCGAAAACTTAAAAGAAAGATGTCTGTATTGCTTGGCAATCCTCCACTCAAGGAAAAATTGTATATGTTATAAGGCTTACTGTAACATTGGACAACACATGTATTATAAAAACATACTGTCACAACTTGACATTGAACTCAACCATAATGCACGTGTTAGAAATATAGCTGGGCTAGACTTTCTTAGCCTTGGTGACTGGAATGGCTCGGTTCTTCAAGAGCTGAGGAATGCAAGTCAGGTGAATCAACTTAAACTCTACTTTTGTTCAGTTTTTGGTCCTCATGTGCTTTTTTAAACAGGCCAAACCTGGACTCTGCCCCTGTGACTTATTGAGTGTAAAATATTATAGACTTATAGTAAAACTGTTATGTCTTAGTCTTTCTATGTTTCAATCATGTTCATCCTGACATTCCAGGCACTGTTGTCCTCATAATACCAAGAAATGTGAAAAATGCTTTGGTACCTGGCCTAGGACCCCTAGAGAAATGGGGGTTCCACTTGGGCCACCACAAGCTATTTTGATACCTGGCCTAGGACCTGGTGAAATGTTAATCCTAGTGCGGTCTGCGTTAGAATAACGTTTTATTTAAATGTTTTACCTTCTTTAAGACATAATAATAAAAAATCATAAATAATGAAAAAACAGTATTCGTATAAATCTGTGATTCCATCTTAAGCCATTTTTTAAGAAACATCTCAATATCAGTGTAAGAGACATGATTGGTCAAATGTAATGAAATCAACAAGAAAACATTTGAAAGCTCTCTCTTCTTTACATTGTTCACAGGTGGTTTTTATATGTTGACCTTAATACTGTTAGTCAAACCTCTTCAGGGTCAGTAATACTGTTTGGACACGGTTCCATGGTTACAGACACCCCCATGCCACTGCATCCTATGGGCATTTCCGTCACTTCTGTCCACTCATTTCTTTCGGGGCAATAGCACTCAACAGATGAGAGAAAGCCTTCTGCATTATAGCCACCTGCAGTCAAAAGAACAGATTGTTGTGATGATTAACGCTTATGATAAATGCGTTAATGCGTGTTTAAGTACTCATCTACTGTGACATACTCTGTTGCACACCGCATACCTTTTTGCTTCCCTTTTGTTTTCTATACAATCTAAAATGTTATAATAAATATATGATTTTCAAAAATGAAATCTGTTTAATAAAATAAGACTATAAAACACCCATAGCTCAAGGGGAACAGAACATTGATTTCAATATATCTGGTACCACAGGTACACCACAGGGTGGTTCTGTATATCCAATACATCTATATCCGTCTGTATACAGGACAATATATCCAGGGGCTAACTCTTACACTAATATGACAAGCAAAGGTTTTAAGGCTTTAAGTCCAAAATAAAAATAAAAAAGTCATAACAATTCAATATTGCAGGTTTACGATACAGCAACATAGATGCCAACAATCCAGATTATATTATCCTGTTAAACAGGGGTAAATTCCAAATTTATAGGTACATATATAGCATTTTTGTAGCACGACCGTGGCACATTTTGGTTTTCAGTACATCTGTACATTAATGCATTGTACATTCCCTCCAAAATTAAACCCAGCTCAATGCAACAGAAGAGTTTTAACTAGAATGGCAAGTTTAACCTATATCCCAATTGCATATGGGAATATTCCTAAAAATATTATAAGACTCTTACCGAGAGCATATATTTTTCCTTGGTGTAGAGCTAATCCATGTGCACTCCGCCTGTATTTCATAGGACTAACAGTCTCCCAGCAGTTTCGGTCAATGTTGTATCGTTCTACACTGTTTAGCTGATACCTACCATCGTATCCACCAATAGCAAAAATATAATTGTCGAGGGCTACCACACCTGTACATACAAGGAAAACATTTTAAGTACCTATTTAACACCTTTAACGAGTTTAATTCACAGCATGTGTATTTAAGCAGATCCCACATAATATTCAGCTTAATAAGGTAATGCTGTTGAATACGAGGACCCTATGTAGCTACATAAGAGATACCATGGGTGCCAAAGTGAGTTCAGATGGCCAGCTGCATTCATTTGACATTGCGGATCCCAATTTGTAGTGATTTCTAAAATCTTAAATACATAGTGTAGTGGGGATACCCCAGTGGATCTCTTGCTTGTTAGAGTACATGGGGGACTATAGCTAAAAAGAGGTGCCTAAAATGTACTTGTAAAAGCAATGCTGTGTATGTGGAGAAGAGAAACTACTGATTGGTAGCCGCTCTGTGCATGAATTAAAATTTTGGCAGTGGTCAGGTCCATGGAGCAGGTGGCCAATTTTCCACATTTTGAAAGACCTTTAGTCTAATCAACAGTTTCAATAATCTCCTATGCATAAAAGAATAAATCTTGCTCCTGTGGAAGAACTTAAGAGAGAAGGGGAAATTGGTCCATCAAAAAGCAGACACTTTTGTGTCCTGGCATTTTGCTGGTGAGACTATATGGGACTCTAAACTATCCTTTCAACACGGAAATTAAAAAAGTTACCTGCCCCACTCCTGACACTCTGCATGGGTGCCACCGGATGCCATTGGTCTATATCAGGATGATAGCAATCAACATTATTTAAACGGTTTTCGCCATCAAATCCACCAACTGCATAGAGGAGTCCTCTGCATGCAGTCACTCCGGCACCAATACGTGCAACAGACATTGAGGCTACAAATGTCCATTCGTTTCTGTCTGGATCATACCTACAATTAAAAAGAGTGAAGCCATACATTGAATAATCTTTATACCTGGTCATTTTAAGGAACATAGAAAAGATGCAGGCAGAATCTTGGTTAAAGGTTTCAATCTTGGAAGTCTGTGTCTTTTTATTCCATATTTGAACCTAATGAACAATTAACCACCTGCTAAATTCTTCCAACTTAATACCTGTCCAATCGATAAGAAGAGCAATTACCACTTCTCTTGCATTAGTATTTAATGTCCCACACGCACGTCCCGTATTGTTGAAAATGTTTTCCTGCTCTTATAGTTAAAGTAAAAGCACACATTACTAGGTAAGCTACTTACAAAAAAACTATTCCTCCAAAATAAATAAATAAAATGTCTCCTCCATAATAATATGGTCTAATGCAGGGACGTCCAACATGCCCTGCTACTTACCTGTGGGCGGGTCTTCTGTACTGCATAGAGGAAGCGGAACCTAGCAGAGTTCACGTGACATCACATGACTCTGCTCCAGTCCTGCTTCCTCTGTGCAGTACTAGAGAACTGAAGTCCTCTGCTGAAGTCTGTGCAGGTCTGTCTGAGCGGCATCGAGGAGCTGCAGTAGAGGTAAGGGGGTGGGGAGGGTGTTTGAATGAGTATGCGTGATTGAGGGAATTAATCTGTGAATGAATGAGTATATGAATGAATGAGTGTGTGTGTGATAGCATGGATGTGTAAGTGCTGGAACCTAGGCATGATGGGACTGTGATTGCTGTTAGCAATCACACTCCTATCATGCCAAGTCAGCCGGTACATGCTGAAACCTAGCTAGCTGCCCCCCTTGTGTAATGATGCTGCCAGCAGTATGGGGTCTGCACATCACTTACAGCCACCCTGTACCAGCATGTACTGGCTGACTTGGCATGATAGGAGTGTGATTGCTAACAGCAATCACAGTCCCATCATGCCTAGGTTCCAGCATTTACTGGTTGGATGTGTAAGTGCTGGAACCTAGGCATGATGGGACTTTGATTGCTGTTAGCAATCACACTCCTATCATGCCAAGTCAGCCAGTACATGCTGGAACCTAGCTAGCTGTCCCCCTTGTGTATTGATGCTGCCAGCAGTATGGGGTCTACGCATCACTTACAGCCACCCTGTACCAGCATGTGCTGGCTGACTTGGCATGATAGGAGTGTGATTGCTAACAGCAATCACAGCAAGCACAGTCCCATCAGCATTTACTGGTTGCCTGGGTATGATAGGAGTGTGATTGTTGTTAGCAATAACACTCCTATCATGCCAAGTCATATTGCTAATTTTTTTGTCCAGTTGTGGTGTGTTACCTACTTTTATTAAAAATGTGAGTTTTTATTATTATTTATAAAGGTGTGTGGGGGGGTCATTTTTGGTTTTGGCTAAGTGAACTGTGAATGTTTTGGTCCAGAATTTTCATTCTGGTGCATACCTAGAATAAATAGAAGTATTTCATTTTTAATTATCCTGAATTTGTAGTCACAAACCTTTCTAGGCCCAGAAATCGGTGACAGGAAAAGTAAAGGTTTTGTGTCATTTACTTTATTTTAATCTGCATATTTTATTAAAGGCCATATTTTCTCACAGTGAAAAATGAGTGATGAAGTGGCTCACTGCAGAAAAAACTTGGACACCCCTGGTCTAATGGGACACACTCTTCTATAATAATACTTAAGCCCTGAGTCTGGGCTAGCATATAAAACTAAATAATTATGAAAAATAAACAAAAGGAGCAAAAGAAGTAACACTGGTTACAGAATTTTTTTCTTCTGATTATGGATCAATTATACAAATACAAGGAATTGCTATGGTTGTGCCCTGGACACATGGGCATGACAGCTCATTGATCAGTAGTGCCTTATCTCCTGGGTGGAGGAGAGGAACATAGCCCTGACTACTCCACATTATATTCTGGCTGTTTCTCTGTCCACCTCTCTTGCTCCCTATGTGATACCAACGAATACATCCAGTAAATTAAGTTATTTTATGCTGAACTATTAGGAACCACTGGGATCCTTTAACTACACCAATTCCACTCTCAGCAGTAGCAATATTCATTAAAGGTTTGTGGCACAAATTTAGTTACTCCTCACAAGAAGACAAGTCTCACCCATGCCTATAATCTTATCTTTATGTTTTAAGAAACACAGAATCTGACAGCAGATAAGGACCATTTAGCCCATCTAGTCTGCTGAGTTTTCCTGATGAAAGGGATTCAAACCCTCATTGTATTATCCTGCACCACTGCTAGGAGACTGTTCCATTTATCTACTAGCCTCTCAGTAAAGCAGAACTTCCTTACATTACCTCTAAGACCTATAGTCTGCTAATGTCTCTCACTATACAACCCAGCACCCTGTCTGCTTTTTCTGAACCTTTATTGCATCGTCTGCTTACCATTAAGTCATCAGAAATAGTTACAAGTTCATCTCTTCTATCGCCGCTGACAGAATAGTGTTCCCAAAGCTATATTTTACCTTGGGAAATTTACGTCCCATGTGCATTATTTTACATTTATCAACATTAAACTCCAGCTGTCACACTTGTGCCAAACCCAAAGGCAATGTATTTAAAAGTTTTCTATGGGGGATAGTGTTGAATGCCTCACTAAAATCTAGGTAGGCGATATCAACAGCTCCTCCCTGGTCTACTGCCTTAGTAAACCAGTAAAAAAATAAAGTTAGATTAACAGGCTCTCCCTGTAGTAAACCCTGATCATGCAAATCATTTACTTCCAGATATTTAACAATCCTATCATTTTGCATGGTTTCCATTCATTTGCCCACCATTGATGTAAGTCTTACTGGTCTGTAGTTGGCGAGTCTTCCTAGCTACCTTTTTTTGTGGAATGTTACTACATTTGCCAACAACCAGTCTTCTGGAACTATTTCTGTCAACAGTGACTGTTAAATAAGTCTGCCAGCTGTTTTGCCAGGACACTTCAAAGCTCTTTAAATAACTTTCTCTGTAAACACACCTGTTATACATTTCATCCTGTTTATCTTGGCCAACAAGCAAACTCACCTTTGTAAAAACAAAAGTATTTATTTAAGCAGTCAGATAGATCTTTATCCTCATTTATGAAGTTCCCTTAATTTGTCTTTACTTTACTTATTCCCCGTTTATGTTGTCTTCTCTCACATATACTCACTGGTGACTTTATTAGGTACACCTTGCTATTACCGGGTTGCCGTCAGAACCACCTTCATTCTTCGTGGCATACTTTCTAGAAGGTGCTGGAAACATTCCTCAGAGATTTTGCAATGTTCCATCTAATTTTTCTTAGTTGGCGTGCGCAGAAAATTTCTCTTGTGCAAAAAGTTTCACAGAGCAAAAATTTTGTGCGCACAATATCCGCGCCGTATAAAGTTTCAAACAAATTATTATTTTTTTCTTTTTTTGGGAAAAACTGTTGTGCGCACAATTTTTGGACATGTGCGCTCTCTGAAAAAGCTATGTGCGCGCACACAAGCGCACAGCTTAGAGGGAACACTGGTTGTTTGTGAAAATCCCAGTAGATCAGCAGTTTCTGAAATACTCAGACTAGCCCGTCTGGCACCAACAATCTTGCCACGTTAAAAGTCACTTAAATCCCCTTTCTTCCTCATTTTGATGCTCAGTTTTAACTTCAGCAAGTTGTCTACATGCCTAAATAGATTGAGTTGCTGCCATGTGATTGGCTGATTATCTATGTTGTGTTAACAAGCAGATGAACAGGTGTACCTAATAAAGTGGCCAGTGAGTGTACATCAAAAAGAGTGATTTTTTAATTTTATTTTAGATTTAGTGATATTATTCTGATACTGATAATTTTGGAGAAATGTTCACCAAAATCACCTCCATCTGCCTGTAAAGCAGTAAGTTTGCAATTCGTACACATCTATGGAGCTCAACTAACATACCCAGCTTCTTGCATCACTGGAACCAGAATGCGCGAAGTACAGTCAAATGTCAGCAAGAATCTAATAAAAATCCTCATATAAGAATAGAAATATAGAAAGTGACGACAGGTAAGAACTATTCGACCATCTTGTCTGACCAACCTCTGAATACGTTCCTTAGTCCCAGGCCTTATCTCATATCTAGCTTAGCCTTAAGCCTATCGTTGCTTAAACGTCTTCACTCTATTAATCTCTACCACTTATGCTGGAAGGCTATTCCATACATCCCCTACCATGCATTTCAGTAAAGTAATATTTCCTGATATCACTTTTATCATGTTGATTCCATTTAAGTATTTAACTGTTTCTCTTATAACCCCCCTCTCATCATTTTTCCAGTTTACCCAAATAATTTGCCATTTCTTATCCCCCCAGGAACATCAACCATGTTGCAAATCTTTGTGTCATACGCAAAATCATACCTTTCCATGAAGACCTCCTGCAATATCACTAATAAAAATATTAAAGAGAATGGGCACCCACCTGATAACAAGACCTTGCTCCAAATATACTCCATTGACTACAAGCCTCTGTTTGTAACTCAGGCACTGTCTAACCCATTCAAGACTATTGGGATCTAAACTCAGCTACACATGCATCATTTGCACATGCTTTTCAAATAGATTTTATATGCCTATATGATGGTATTATAGTTGTGCCACTGCACTGGACAGCATTTAACTGGGAGTTTACTGTTTCACAATTTTGAACTTGACTGTGTGAACAGGAGGGCACTGACCTACAGTGATAATCTTATATCGCTTAGCAGCCCTATTGTAAAGAACACAGATTTGTAAGTTATAGTGCATATGCCTATACACATTTTTTCTACTTTTTTAAAAGTTCAAAGTTGGAGCCTGGCCAATTTTGCATTGACCACAATGATTACCCATAACCATTTGTGCTTATTTTAATGTGTCATGCTTATCATTATACTTGCTTTTCAACACTTTTATGATGTTCAGATCCGCAGGAGCCACCAACAGCATAAATGGCACCATCTATAGCAGCAACTCCAACACGGTTCCGGGCTACATTCATAGAGGCTTTTGCAGTCCACTGGTTGGTCACAGGATTGAAACAAGCTAAGGAATCAGAGTCTGTGTTTTCTATTGAAGAATGATTCCTCCCACCCACTGCGTAGAACAGACCAAAGACAATGCAGGCTCCAAGCCCACTCCTTGGTTCTAACATATCGGCAAGCTTCACCCATTCATCAGTTTGTGGGTTGTATGCGTTCATAGAGTCCAAAGAGCTTTGGAGGTATCCACCAGCTACATATATCAACTGATTGCCTCGAAGTTTGGCACGGGGAAGAGGCTTGTGCAAAGACATTTCCTGGAATATCTTGGACAGGTATGCCCTGCAGGATATCTCCTTATGAAGTATGGGACACTGTTGTAGCTGAACTGCCAGAAACTTTGGTGGTAGCGCATAAATATGAACTGCATTTAGCAAGACATGAAAATACTGTGCTCTGTTGTTCAAATCCCACTGCATCCACCTCAAGCATGCGTTGTAGACCTCACTTTCACACAGAACATTCAGACTTTCTTGGTTGACCAAATCCAGGAGTTGACAATGTGTTAAATTGTAAAACTCTTCCTCCTTTGTTACCTGTGAATTCAATTGAAACAGTCACATTACTGTGGTGATACAGAACCATATCTACCACTGTGTAGGTTTGCCAAGTTATTAACTAAAATTTCAGTGTGAGACTTAAAGATTTATTATTTCAACTTTGCTGGTGTTTACTAAGATTTTCAATACGATTAAAATAGATGATGAAGTGCCCTGAGACACAACATGTCAGAGTCACATATGTCTATTTAGTAAACTCTAGATAGAACTTGTAGAACTAAAGTCCAACTCACAAATACGTTGTTGCCAACTCACATTTGCACTCTCATAAATTAACACTCAACAGTTGAGCTAATAAAAGTTGATTCATTAACCCACAAGATGCTAGCAACCTGAAAAACACTTGTCTCAAACAGAAATAAATAAATACAAATGAATTGGCACAAGAAAAGCAGCCACTCCAACGCTAAATAAAAAAAAGCCTGAAGCAAAGTAAAAAAAACAATCCAATTCCATTCCCGATTCTAAAATGGGGGCTGATTGCTGGGGAGTGAGTTTATACTCATATGCATACAAGGGTCTGCAAGTGGTAAGAGGATGCATTGCAATAAAGATTTATCCACTTAAACATACTTGAAAAAACAGTTGAATATACCAGCTGTTTTGCAAGCATTTACATGTGCAGGTATGCAATCTCAAGGGACTTCTTATGGAATAGACCAAACAAACCATTCTACCGGTTAACGTACCTATTGGCCTAAATTGGATTACTGCAGTGCTGATACAACCCTATTGATCCCTATTGATTTATGCAGTGGATCTCAAAATCAGATGTATGGGGCATCAAGTGTGAATGCTGTAACATCACACTCAGGGCCGGCCCAAGACTTAATTCCGCCTGGGGAGAAGTTTAAAATGCCGCCCCCCCTCGCCGACGCCAGGGGGGCAGCATTTTAAACTTCGCCGACGCCATTATCTACCCTACCCCCCCCCTGTTTAAAGGGCGAGTCTCCCTGCTCTGCCACGGTGCCGTCTTGTAATGCTGAGTGCTGGAAATTGACGTCACTTCCGGCGCTCGGCATTACAAACCAGCACCGAGACCGAACAGGGAGACTCGCCGCAGAGGAGAGAGAGACGCCGAGCGGGTAAGCGAAAGCCCCTCTCTCTCCTCCGCTTAAAAAAAAAAACGATAAAGCGCTTGGGGCGGCAAAGTGTGATGTTCAAGGGACATCGAATACTCAAGCGGATTTCCTGAGCGCCGAGTGGGCTCTGCATCCAGCGGCTTTCAGGTTCATCGTCCGGCAGTGGGGTTTACCCGAGATCGGTCTGATGGTATATCTATCTATCCGTAGTGTCACCTGGGATGGCAGGGAAACAGGAAGTTCTACTTACCAAGAGCTTCTTTTCCCTGCCAATCCCTGACACGTTTGTTTCCTCCCTTCCTTTTCGGCATAGTAGGAGGGGAGGGGCTTTTAAAGTTTTTGAGTCCTGCCCTATCTCAGGTAAGGAGGAGGAGTCTATCCGTAGTGTCACCTGGGATGGCAGGTAAAAGTATTTCCCATACCCAAGGTGCTGATAAGTACACAGTACTCAGCTTGAACTCTAGCCCCTTATGGGTCAGTTACATTATATTTATGTAGGTAGCACTCTAGGGGTTAATAGACACAGGCACTCTAAGGGCTGACAGTATTTAAAGCAGAAACATGTATATGAACTTACCTCACTGAAGTGCATATTGATGTACTCCCTTCCTTTGCTGTAGAGCTCTGTGCAGCCTATCTGTTCAGCAAAATTGGAAATGCCAATGACATTACTGGCATCCAGGTGTTTAACAAGGAAGTCACTGCAAGCTTTGGCTACATCTTCCATTTGATATCTCATGGCAGCCAAAAGTACATGTAAAACACATTTCTCCCCTACTGTTATCCGTGAAGTGTAGGCAAATTCTATCAACTTCTGCATCACAATGGGACAAATGTCTTTGATAGTGACTTCCCGTGCATAGCACTCACGAAAATTATTAGTGAACATAGCCCTAAAAAAGGAACTACATGAAGCAAGTACAACTTTGTGTACATGAAAATCTTCAACTTGACCGTTGTAACTAACCCTCAAAAGAAGGTCACAGAGCTGATTATTCCTCCTAAGGTCATCCATCGTTTCAAGTGCTTTGGAAGGATGGTTTTGAATAGTATAATCCAGATATCCATGACCTTTAATCGATGGAACAGCGATGGTTGTAGAGTCATTTAGATTTGCTTGCTTTTTTTTCCCTGAACATAACATTGTTGAATGTATGTTCTAAATAATTGTTACATGAAATTAAGATTCACGTTGCCTCTTTGATAACAGTGCAGATGCTATATAAGACAGTAAAAGGAGTCTCCATTTTCCTCACTTTGGACAAAGAAAATATATATATTTTATCATTACCAATAGAAGATCAATGAGTGAGTCCAACTCTTATGTTAGAATATATCTTCCAGATATTGTATGAAAATGCAGATCAGATCATTGCAAGTATTGCATCTAGCGCTGTACCTTCTAAACCTTCTTTATAAAGGCTGTCATATCTCCTCAATGCAACATGTTCTGAAAGTCCTGTTAAAAAGAACATTTTATTAAAATTAGACAGTCAAACAGGTCCACAGTTTATAATCTCATGGACATAATTGTCTATCTTTAAACAGTATATTTATATCCCTCTCTGGAGGGAGAGAAAATTAATCAACCCAATGGTGGTAGTAGACAAGGTGATAGATGTAGCAGTGCCAAGTGACAGCAACATTTGAAAAACGAGTGTGTAACCTACCCTTGCGAGTTAAAGCTTCAGAAAGAAAGAAACTTAGGATCTTGATCCCAAGGATGGCTTTTAGCTAATCAACTTTGTCTCCCTATTGGCAGATCATCCTTGATAATTAGCAAATCAGCAAAGGGAAGGGTAACTGCACGAGGAAAAGAACATAGGTTTCGTTATTAAAGCAAAAATACTGTGTGTTAAGAATGTTATTAAGTCTATTTTGGTCAATAAGAAAATGACAGGCCACACACAACTCAAGGTAAATACATACAAACGTGGCGAACTCAACGTAGAATGCCCACTCCAGCAATGTAACAACCACACTTTATTATACCATTAAAATGTAGTTATTTAGTAGAGGTTTAAGTCTCTATAGCGTTACATATATTGTTACATAATACACTTTAACTGTTGAAAAAAACACGGGGAACCAAGCGAATAACCCACAATACTCCTTTGTTATCAAACTATTATCTGCTCCACAAGGTTTGAAGCAAAGCTAATACTAGCATGGTCGTGTTTGTTATTATTGTTATTATTACACATGTTATATTCTGTGCAACTCCTAAGGGGATAAAATATGTATGTGTAAC
Source organism: Spea bombifrons (assembly GCF_027358695.1). Lineage (NCBI taxonomy): Eukaryota > Metazoa > Chordata > Amphibia > Anura > Pelobatidae > Spea > Spea bombifrons. The sequence continues at coordinate 82,476,719 of NC_071087.1, forward strand.
TAGTTCAAAAGACAAGGGTTACATTATTAAAATAGGCACACAGGTTAATCTATAGCTTTGTATCTCAATTTAGTTTGCATACACAATGACAGCATCAACCCCAAGACGCTGAGATGAATGGAAGGGTTGCAAATTCAGAATTGGCTGAAAAAAGGATAAACTGGCAGACTAGATGGGCTGTTTTTTGTTTAAAATAATATATATGAGGTAAATGAGGTTATGACAGCGTATGGAGAGTGATACTTTATAGAAATCTATGTACTTTATTTTTTGAGTTGGAGGAATACTAGACCATATGGCTGAGAGTACCAAGAGGTGTACTGTCCCTTGGCCACAAGACATGTTACACTTTAGTAAATAATAACACAGCATCTACATATGTAAAATGTGCTTTGTAGTCATTGACGTCTTACCCTACCTAAAGTCAACAATCTAAAGGCGGTTTGCGATTCTTCATTAACATATAGATGCCATAGTTTTAAAACTTAAGTTAAAAAAACTTATAAATCATAAATATTATAATAACATTTGAAAAAGGAAATCACTTACACGCGCTTAAAGACAAAATGCCATCTGATGTTCACATCCTGTGCTACTCTTGTAGAAAGTTTCCTTTGTTACTATTCAAGTCAAAGTCCTCTTCCATTTCTTCTGGCTTCTTCTAGGCCATGGCCGGGCTTCTTACATCACACAATATCCAGCTGTCAGGGGTCCGCATCCATCTGTAGTAAAAGAAAAGAGAATGAAGAACTGGCCAGGGTATTGCTTTCGCAGAGATATACAACCCACACATGTACTTTACATGCATCAGAGGTGTACACGCTGCAAAACGCTTTAAACGTTACGTCTATTTCGCTATACAAAATCCATCTAACTTATTCTTTAACCCTTTGACTACTCACCCTTTTACATTGCCCACAGAATAGGAAACATAAAGTTCCTGGGTTATGGGCGGTTTTCTCCTCCCCAGAGAAGGTCTTGTTTATGTCTAACCCTCCATGCACGCATTAATGAACCTTAAGCAAAAACCAGCTCCACCGACCATTAACTGCACTGTCATCCATACCCAGCAAGTGAATCATTGCGATTCCACGTTCATAAGCAAAGCAGCACGTCCCCAAAACTTTAACCCCGCCCAGTCCGCGCTCTAACCCTTTCTGCGCCAGGAACGAACGCTGCTATTCGTTGCGACATTCCACTTGCGCCACAATAAAAACACATATTCCCGGGAGAAGAAGAAGAAGAAGTGCGTGCGTGTGACCGCTCACGTGAACCACGCAGCCTATTTTTGAAAACAAAAAGAGGGCAGTCTTCGTTTTACGTCAGGTTTTCATCTAGTGGTCGCAGGTGTCACGCACCAGCTGCGTTTTGTTAGCTGTTAAATGTGACGAAAACGATACGAATTAGGCAATAATAACAATAAAAATAAGGCAATACGCGTTACCATCTCTGCTGAGGCGGCTCCAAGATTTCAGCACCGTTACCATAAAGTGGCCTGAAAAGGCTGCTAATCTAGAAAAACTAAACTGAAAGCTCCTCTGAAATAACACCCCCGTCCCACTTGATGAGACGAACTGTTCCGCCCTACAATACTGGATTCACTGTTATTTCCTCCATTAACAGTGTAAGTACACAGTAGAATTCCCAGTGGTTTTTGTCACTCACACGGCACAGCGACTCGGTTTCAATGGGAAAGAGATTATCAAATGACTGAGACTTCAGTCCGGAGTGACTGCTCGGAGCAGCAGCCAGCAGTCTCATGAGAGCGCTCTCCAGCCCCGGGGTAATGAGAGTTCACGTTTCTCCACAAGCGCTTTACCTTCAGCCCTGTGACTGAAATGATTGCAGTGACTCAACAGTTTTCCGCACAGCGAGTGCAACTGTTTCTCAAAATAGTGAATCTCCAGGCAACTGCAGCGAGTGCAGCAAAATAATTATATATGGACTGATCTATACAGCCTAGTACCATATACAACATATACAAATGCCTCTGGGGCTATTGTTGTCATTTCTAGATGTGTGTGTGTCATACCACTATGTATATATAACATGTGTCCTTGAATGACATAAATCTTAGGTGTGTCCTCTATCTTTAAACAGTATATCTATATCCCTCTCTGGAGGGAGAGAGAATGAATCAACCCAATGGTGGTAGTAGACAAGGACAAGAAGTGGCGGTGATAGATGTAGCAGTGCCAAGTGACAGCAACATTTGGAAGAGGAAGTATGAGATGCAGGAGAAGTACTAGGTCCTGAATGAGCAATGAGGATGTGGTTTTCGCCCTCGAAACTCAACTGAGACTGCCCTTACTAAAGTTACAAATGACCTACTAACTGCCAAATCCAAGGGCCAGCTAATCCTACTGGACCTTTCTGCTGCTTTTGACACTGTGGACCACCCTCTTCTCTTTCAAACTCTTCATGCTCTCGGGCTCCGTGACTCTGCTCTCTCCTGGTTCACTTCCTACCTCTCTGATCGTACTTTCAGCGTTTCTGTCTCCGGTAACACTTCCCCTCCCCCTCTTAGTGGGGGTACCCCAAGGCTCAGTTATAGGACCCCTTCTGTTCTTTCTCTACACTTCCTCACTTGTCAAACTAATCACATCCTTTGGCTTTCAATACCACCTGTATGCTGATGACAGATTTATCTATCTATCCTCTCCTGATCTATCTTCTTCGCCTCCGTCTCTACCTGGATGTCTGCACGTTTCCTGAAACTCAATCTCTCCAAAACCGAACTTCTCATCTTCCCTCCCTCCAATGGTAACATTCCCCCATCAGTTTCCCTCAATGTCAATGGTGCTATCATCTCCCCGTCTGTCTCTAAAAACTGCCATCTCCATCTTAAAAACATTGCCCGCATCCGTCCCTTCCTAACACAGCATGCCACTAAGGCTCTCTTTCGTGCCCTTATTATCTCTCGCCTTGATTATTGTCTCACCCTTCTACAATCCACCATGAATGCTGCTGCCAGACTTATCTTCCTCTACCATCGCCTTCACTTACACCTCTCCCCTCTGTCAGTCTCTTCACTGCCTTCCTGTGCGCTTCAGGATTCATTTCAAAATCCTTACTCTTACTTTCAAAGCCCTTCACAGCAGTTCCCCTACCTACATCACATCACTCATCTCTAAATACACTCCACACCGGTCCCTCCGCTCATCCAATGATCTCCTTCTATCCTCTCCTTTGATTTCTAGCTCTCATGGACGCTTACAAGATTTGTCAAGGTCTGCCCCTTTCCTCTGGATTGCTCTCCCCCGGCCTATCCGTCTTTCTCTGTACCTTTATTCCTTCAAAAAATCCCTCAAGACCCACTTCTTTAAGGACGCTTACAACATTGCACATTAACGCCCTCCCATATTCCTTTAGCTCACCTTTCCTAGTCCCTCTCATGCAATACTTTTACTTGTGTGGCTGGTTCATCCCTAACCTTTTACCTATTGTGTAAATACACCCTAAATCCCTCTAGATTGTAAACTCGTATGAGCGGGGCCCTCCTCACCTGTTGTCTCTGTAAGTCAAATTGTTATGTTACATACTACTTGTTTTGTCCTGTCCACCCATTGTACAGCGCTACGGAGTTTGATGGTGCTATATAAAACAATAATAATGTGGAAAGTGAAGGCCACAGTGGTCATAGGCTTACCTGGAAACTCTCCAGGTTTGACCCAGAGAACTCCGAGTGAAGCACTGCTTCTCCGGGTCAACACCCGAATCATCTGGCTCACAGGAGCAGGGTGTGTGCCCATTTCCTCTTTAAATGGGGGTGTTTCCCGTGATGTGAGCGGGAGCTCCCACTGACATCAGCGGGAACCTCTGCTACATCATAGGGAACGCCCCAATTTAATCAGGAACGCCCACTGAAGTCAGTGGGACCGCCTACTGATGTCAGAGGGACTGCCGACCAATGTCACGGGACAACCCACTGACGTCAGTGGGCAGTCCTGGCTGCATCCCACAAGGGAAGGCTCTGGTTAGCCAGAGCTCAGAAGTTCCCAGGTATGGTCATATGAGCACTTGGAAGCTGGGAGAGTGGCTCCAGTAGATTCCAGGAACACACTGTCCAAAATAGTGCAGTGCTAGGTACAGCTAAGATACTGCACGGAACCCTCCAACTACCAGGTCTCTCCAAGGTTGAGATAGACACATACCACCCATAGGGATGAGACATATATATATATATATATATATATAATTATTAGCTATATAAGAATACATATAGTCAGTGATTCATACCAATACTCACAGTATGTACAGCAATTAGATGAATCATGCAGTTTATGCAACTTGATGCCATTCATTTCCCTTTATTATAAATGAATACCTGATTTAAAAAAGGTGCAATAGAGCATTTCATGTTAACTTATTTATATTTCAGCCAATATTTCAGTTTTTGGCACAGGAATCGCACCTTGCCATATTATTGGATAGGCACTGGTGTTTCCTCTTTTTGCATGCCAAACTCTCACGTCATTGTCATACTTCCCAACATTTTAAATTGTCAGTAAAGAACGTATCTTGTGCTTAGTGGTGTGGCTGGGGACGGCTTTACCTAGATGTCTTATGTGACTTTGTGACACATTGATATATATATATGTATTTGTGGTCATGATTGAGTAAAGGACGACAAATGCTCTGAAAAATATAATCGAGGTCTGACTATGAGACTAAGATCCAGATCCCCCGCAGCGCTGCAGGGGACCTGGATCCTCCTGTCTGGTAACCTCAGCTGCTGCCGGGGGATCTGGATCTTACACTGGACGCCTATCACCGAACGCAGGCGAAAGTACCGACAGCAGTGCAGGTTATCTACGCTCATCGCGCATACCTCCCCGGCTGCCGTAGAGGAGAATTCCCCGCAGCGCTGCGGGGAATTCTCTTCTCTGCCAGCCGGTGAACGTCCGCTTGATGAACGCAGACAACCCCCGCTACTGCTTGTACTTCCGCCGTAGCTTCTATGACGCAGCAGCTGCGTCACATGACCTTCGGGTGGAACACCCACTACCACCCACCGACATCAACAGGACCACCCACAGATGTAAGCGGACCTCCCATTGAAGTCAGCAGATCCGTCCACTAAAGGGAGGGCTGTGGGTACCTGAAACCTGGATGTTCCCAGGTATGCTAGTGTCTCTCTGTCATACCTAGGAACTCTAAGGGTTTCGGGGTCACTGCAGAGAATCTCTAGGTTGCAGAGGGGCCTTGAAGCATGCCTCACTCCCAACCCACTTCCTCTCCAACCACCTACAACTTTTATTCTTTTGGTGATAGCCTTGCACGCGTCAGCTGCCCCACATTACAACATAGTCATGTCCCTTGTCAAGTCACTTAGCCAGAAGTGGGAGAGCTCTGGGTAGGCTAGCACTACTAGAACTACTAGACAGATTACACTGACACACTAACTACACATTCATCACATTCATTATATTTGCACACACACAAAACTGCAGCACTGAATTGCCTCAAGAGTTCGATGCTGTACAGCAAGAAAAAAAAATCTTTATCCTGTGTAAATTGCTTAAACAGGCCCTTGGGAGAACAACATGGTTCCCTCAAACCCTGCAAATCAGGTATTAAAGTAATTTTGTAAGTAATTTAGGTTCCCTGTTACCATTTTGAACCTTGATAACCATTGTACTGTATATGTGCATATGAAAAGTGACTTAGAAAGGCTATGGTGCAAATCTTCTAGGTTTTCTTCACAAATTCATATACAATGTCCCAATCTTGTTCAAGTGTAATGTTGCAAATATGTAGGTTGCGTTCATTTGTTATATCAGTAACTTCCTAGATGTCAATATTGGATTGATTGAGATTGCATGCAGCTGCAATGTTTATCTAAATATATTTTTTCACCCCGGTTCTGTGCACCAAAAGAAGGACTGAATACACACAAGCATAGGCCCCAATTTAAGGGCTCTTGAACAGTGAAAATCCTTGACATAGACAACATCAATCATTTTAGGATCATGCACATCCATATACTATAAAGGGCCTTAATCTGTTGTAAGGCTTAATCGAAGCCTAGTTCATATTAAGGATCAAGATGGGAAAGGTGCTGTTTTACTTGTGCAAAACAACAGTTGAGCTCTTAAGTATTTTACGCCGTTCTTTCATCTGAAGTTTGAAACACATCAGAAAACAACTATTAGGAAATAACTTTTTTGTCGTTTTGTATTGCAACAACCTGTTGGTTTCTGGTTTTGTTCACATGTAAATGAGTGTGGCTGCCACGCTCTACCCAGGCTGCAGAGCTGCATGTCTGTTTTTTCCTGCCTTGCTACAGTTTTTCTGTCTTGCTGTGGTCCATTTCTGGATTTCCGTATGTTCTGTCCTGAACCCCTAGTAGAGGGGTGTCCTGCCTTGAACCCCTGGTAGAGGGGTGTCCTGCCTTGAACCCCGGTAGAGGGGTGTCCTGTCCTGTTCATGTCGGATCTTGAGTATTCCTTGTCTTGTTCCCTGTCCTTTGTTGTGCCCTGTATTATGTATGTCTTGTCTGGTTATGTTTCTTGCTGGGTCTCCCTGTACCTTGCTCGCTCTGTCCCCCTTGTTCGCTGTTTCAGCTGTTACTCTACCTACAACCCTAGGTGCTCATCACCTGGGTGAGTGCAGTCGCCCTGCACCAGGTCCTGTGGCTCCGCTTCTGCCTCCTGAACTCCAACTTTGGGCGCTCTGAGTCATTACAGTTGTCTGTATGGAACCAGTTCCTGACAGTGGCAGAGTTAGAGAGGCTTTCTATGTCAGTAGCAGGTTGGAGCACTCTCTATTTCCATCATGAAAGGGTAATAGATGGAAGTCAGCCCTTTCAGGTGAATTCAATTAACATGACCTGCAATGTTTAAAGCTCAGCCTTTGGAGGCGTTAGCTCTCTGACAAAGGGGAGAGAGAGGCAGTTAAGCCTGCAGCTTTAAGACTACTTGGTTTACAACTGGGAACTGGGTTAGCTGGCCAGTTGTTTAGCTAGGGAATATTTTTCAAGATGGAGTAAGATTTGTTTTTGTTTTGTTTATTTACCACTGTGAAACACAGCGCTGTGTACCTTATAGAAAAGCCACAATAAACACATTATTCTTTTATTCTGATGCTTGTATTTGGAGTTTCTTGACAAGAACCAGGCAATCCTGCCACATTAGGCATTCCCTGAAAGCCTATAAATGAGGTTACATCATTAAAAATTATCTGTGGGAAGTGCTAGGGTATTCAGTAGTACTAGGTATTATGTCTATAATGCTGCTTAAAGCTATACATTTGAAAAATAAAAAACAGCAGATTGGGTGTTAAGGGGACTGCTTAAGTTTTCTGCAACCAAGCTGGAGGTTCCTCACAAGTATTGAGGAACGTAAATCTAAGATAGATTGGGAGGGAGCCCAAAATGAAGTAATATTGGTGCTTTTTACTTTAGAGAATAACGTTGGGACACCTGCTCAGCTTGCTTGTGTCACAAAGTATGGTGTTTTAAAAGCTTAAGTGTCTTTCTTAATGTTGGCTCTATAAAAGTTGTCACCTTTGACTAAAGACTAAAAGGAATGGTATAATACATTTTCTGTACACGGAAGTTGCATTTCAGCTGCATAGGATCAAAAATAAAATTGTATTAAAAGTAACAGAAAACTTTTGTGACTTTTTTCTGTGAGAAAGAAAAAGTCAAATTCCTCAAACAGTATGTGAGTTCCACTGCGCCCTATATCCAGTAGATGATAACAAGAAATGCTGAACCTGGTTGTATAGGTTCAGCAGCATAGCTCTCTGGCACTGTTCCAACCAGAATGACTCATTGGAAATTCACGCTAGGTAAGGAGGAAAATATGTGAAATAGTAACTCATAAGTATGCTGCAAGATAACATCTGCACGATCAAAACTATTACTTGTTTATTGACAAAGCCTAAATATTTTACAAAAATATGGAATAATCAAATAAAACCTAAGTTTTAATTATAATCGTAAATTAAATTAAAACTTACTGTAATTCAGGAGTGAGCACCACTAATAAGTCCTAAACAAGCTGAAGTGTAAACACGACTAAAGATAGGTAAGTATAACTCTATACCTTCACCCACTCAGTAGTGTGAAAAGAATTGGTAACTACACTTAAAAATGTATGAACGAGTATGCCTATTGAGGGAATGAATGAGTATCTGTGAATGTATATCTGTGAATGTGTGACTGAATGAATGTGACAGCATGGATGTATAAGTGGTTGGGAGCATGGCACAGGGAGGCTGTTTGAGGCTAGGATTCCACAGGCGGACTGTTTGGCTAATAGTGCATGTCCTATGCTTGGGTAGGTCCTGTGGATGCAGTCTGGGGGCCAGGGCTGACATGAAACCAAACGGGGTGGGGGTTTGCAAGGGAGTGAGCGGTGCTGTCTGGGGGCATCACATAAATCAATATTAAAGGGAGGGAGGGTGGTTGGATAAATATACAATGTGGGGCTAGCTGGGGGCAATACACAAGTGTGTGGGGGCATTAGGGGTTAAACACAAAAGGGGGACAGAGGAGGGGGACAGAGGAGGGGATAGGCGGGACAGAGACCCAAAATTGGGACACATGTTTTAGTGTGTGTGTATGTATGTTACTGTCTGTTTGGGTTAGGGTTGTTGATTTGTGTTTGCCTAGGTATGTTAGTGTGTGTCTGTCTGGGTATGTAAGTATGTGTGTGTATGTTAATATTTAAACATGTGTCTTTGGGTATATTAGAATGGGCCTCTAGGTATGTTAGCATGTATATCTGGATTTGTTAGTAAAAGTTGTATATGCTAGTGTGTCTATGTGAGTCTGTGTCTGTATGTTATTGTTTGTGGGTATTTTAGTGTGTGAATATGTGTCTGTGAGTATTTTAGCATACGTATGTATGCTAAAATATGGGTATGTTAGTGAACGTCTGTGTTTGAGTATGTTATTGTGTGAACATGTGTCTTTGTCTGGGTATGTTAGTGTGAGTGCCTGGGTATGTTAGTGTATATATGAGGGTATTTTAGTGTGTCAACATGTGTCTTTGTTTGGGTATGTTAGTATGTGTGTGTCTGGGTATGTTTGTCAGTGTGTGTGGGAGTATTTTAGTGTGTAGACGTATGTATTTGGCTATGTGAGTATGTGTGCGTGGGTATGTTAGTGAGTCAACACGTGTCTGGGTATGTTTGTATTTGTGTTTTTGGCTGTTAGTTTGAGTATTGGGTTATGTTTGTATTGTTGTCTGGGTGTGTATGTTAGTCTGTGTGCACGCATGTATGCTAGTGTCTATGCATGGTATTACTGAGAGTCTGGGTGTGTGTGTGTGTGTTAGTGCTGAATCTCTAGTTCTGTTGGTATGAGTGTGTGCATTAGTGCAAGTGTCTGGGTGTGTGTCTAGGTGTGTGTTAGTGTGAGTCCCCCTTCCGAGTTCAAGCTCTGGATCCGCCCTTGACAGATGCCCCACTTCTAGCACAGATAGTTTCTTCATACCTGGAAAGCAAGCCATCTCTCTCTATATTTATACAAGTCACAGATGACATGCACAGTTGTTTAGAACATCAGAAAATATTGGTAAATCTAGATCGTAATGTTGCATCAGTTTGTCTTGTACTGTACGAAGTGCTGTGTAAAATTGTTGATGCTATATAAATATGATATAATAATAATTCTTGAATTTACATAAAACCTCAAGTCTATTCCTGTATTACAGCTTCCTCTGGCCAAAGATAGCGGATCCAGACAGTGTTACTTCATAGAGGAAACTAACATCTGCTTTGGGTGCATAATATGACAAGATACACTGTGCAAAAATGAACTGAATACACTAAAAACTAGACTTTGCCGCCGGCCAACTTTTCGTGTTCGTCTTCGTGGGGGGGAAAAAATATTCATATTCCGTGAATATTCGCTCATTCCTGTGTTCGGGCGAACATTCGTGTATATTCTTTGTGTTTGTTTTTCTTCTTAATTTTTTTAATAACCCCGTTAATAGTGGGTTAATGGGGTATGGACTTCGCAGCAGCTTTGGCGCTGGGATTTTAACCTGTACTTCGCTCGTACAGACTTTTTAAATCCTGGTCTCTTGGCCGGCAGAGACCACTGGTCTCCACACTCCAAGAGTTAAAAGCCTGTACGAACGACCAATGAAGTCGCTTGTATGGACCTTTAACTGTTGGAGCAGGGAGACCATGGTCTCCCCAGGCCAAGTTGCACTATCAGGAGTTTAAGGGGCATGCGAGTGAGCCTATTGGTCGCCTGCGGGGGCCTCCTCTGGCATCAACCAATTGTCTCCCGCTCCAAGTTTAACTCCTGACGGCGAACCTATGGATTTCCGCTCCCATTATCTACGCAGCATCGCAGGGGTTAACGGGAGCAGAAAGGGGCGTTTTTTTATTCCAACTTCTGTTAAGTGCCGCCAAAGGCCTAGTCTGCCTAAGCCAAGATACAGCCCTGTATATGTAAATAAATCAGTATGCTGCCCAAGGATCCCCCATCAGAGTATTTGTACAAATTGTCTAATATACGGTAGACAAAACATTAACATTAAGTTATCTTATCCCCAGGAAATAGCATTCCTATAGGGATGGTAGTATACAGAAGTGTTATTTAGCTCGTGCTGTAAGGAGACAAATACAATTCTAAACTGGCTAATGTCCTCAGAGTATACTTGAACATTATAAGGTATGTACTGCTATTAAGTGGTTAGGAACATGATAAAGTGCTGTATGGTTGATATAACCTGCTCCGGTCAAGACTCAAGACAGCAATTCCTTGTGGCACATATGTAAGTTAATGCTAGACCACTTTCCAAAATGGCACTGGCTAGGGTCACCAAAAGAATGCCAATTATCCCCTAAAGAATCCCGACCCCCAACATACCGCAACAAATCACACATCACTCACCCACACTCATACATGTGCCCTGTCCATTAAGCCATGCTAATTCCCAGGGACCTTAGTTAGTTAACTGAGGCCACCGGTATTCTTACTTCTATATTATCCATGACCAGGTAGATTATACATGTGTACTTGTTTTTAAAGTTTTTGTGTAAGAGGTATCTGACAGCTGAGCCACTTCCTTGTCTGCACTACAGCTATTAACTAGATGCATACCCTGCCAGCCATTCCCATTACCTGCCCTCCCTGCACAGACTCTCACTGCCCTCCAAGTGCCTCTAAGCTCAGGACAAAAGGTCCCTGTGTGAATGCTTTCATTTTTTAATGGACTAGCTAAAGATCTCGCCTACCTCTTCGAAACGTTTGGTCTACCATTGCAAGGATCTATAATACTTCCGAATGAGATTATTAAGAAGACACTATGGGCCCCTGAAGCTCGCCCTGGTGGGTGTAGTATTTGTGATCTTTGTTTTCATTATGCACAAAGACGTTGGGAATGGTACCAAAGCTGATCCGTGGTTAAAAAACATTGTTGAAAGGAAAGATCAAGTCATTGACATCATGAAGGGAGCTGTTAATAACTTAAGGGACTCCATGCCAAAGCTTCAGATCAAGGCCCCCGTACAGCAACAGGAATCCGTACAGAATAGCAAGTCCTGTCTTCCTGGATATTACACACCAGCTGAACTAAAACCATTCATGGAGAGACCTCCACAAGACCCCAACAGCCCTGGTGCGGAAGGGAAAGCTTTTAAGAAAGATCAGTGGACTGCAGAAGAGACAAAGCAGAAAGATAAGGGTTATGAAAAGCATTGTTTCAATGCATCTGCCAGTGAGAAGATTTCCCTTCACAGAGCCCTTGGACCTGACACCAGACCCCCTGAATGCATTGAACAGAAATTTAAACGTTGCCCCCCACTTCCAACAACCAGCGTAATTATCGTCTTTCATAACGAGGCCTGGTCTACCCTGCTTCGCACGGTGTATAGCGTGCTACATACATCACCAGCCATCTTACTAAAGGAAGTCATTCTTGTGGATGATGCCAGTGAGGATGATTACTTGAAGCAACCATTGGATAACTATGTGAAGTCCCTACAGATCGTAAAGATAATAAGACAGAGAGAAAGGAAGGGTTTGATCACAGCACGGTTGCTGGGTGCTAGTGTTGCTACCGGAGAGGTGCTGACCTTCCTGGATGCCCATTGCGAGTGCTTCCATGGGTGGCTGGAACCTCTCTTGTCCAGGATAGCAGAAGATCACACTGCTGTTGTGAGCCCAGATATAACCACTATTGACCTAAACTCCTTTGAGTTTTCCAAACCGGTCCAGTACGGCAAGCAGCACAGTCGGGGGAACTTTGACTGGAGTTTGACATTTGGTTGGGAAACAATCCCAGCGCATGAGAAAGAAAGAAGAAAAGATGAAACATACCCAATCAAGTCTCCAACTTTTGCTGGTGGTCTTTTTGCTATTTCCAAATCGTACTTTGAGTACATCGGATCCTATGATGACGAAATGGAAATTTGGGGAGGAGAGAATGTGGAAATGTCTTTTAGGGTCTGGCAGTGTGGTGGACAGTTGGAGATAATACCTTGCTCTGTGGTAGGCCATGTGTTTCGTACTAAGAGCCCCCACTCGTTCCCTAAAGGAACACAGGTCATCTCCAGAAATCAAGTGCGTCTTGCAGAGGTCTGGATGGATAGATACAAGGAGATTTATTACCGGAGAAATCAACAGGCTGCCAAAATGGTCAGAGAGAAAAAGTTATGGTGATATTTCTCAAAGACTCAAGCTCAAAGAAGATTTGAAATGTAAGAACTTTACGTGGTACCTGGAAAATATCTACCCTGAGATGTTCATACCTGACCTATCACCAACCTATTATGGTGCTATTAAAAATGAAGGATCCCAGAAATGTCTGGATGTCGGGGAGAACAACCACGGTGGAAAGCCGCTGATAATGTACCCATGCCACGGAATGGGTGGCAACCAGTACTTTGAATACTCCACGCAGCGTGAGCTGCGGCATAATATTGGCAAGCAGCTGTGCCTACGTTCCAAGTATGCGCCGGGTCAGGTGGAACTTGGGGATTGTCAGTACAAAGGAAGAGGGACAACTGTGCCCGGGAATGAAGAGTGGGAGATTACAAAGGACCGCCTGCTTAGAAATGTGGGTTCCAATATGTGTTTAACATCTTGAGGGGAGCACCCATCTACTATCGAGTGTAACGCTTCGGACATACATCAGCGCTGGGGCTTCAACTAATGTTTTTGGGTTATCCGCTACCTCTGCCACAGTGACTTTTTAATCCACTGGATCCATAACAAGAACATTTTAAACATTTTAAACATCAAAAATGTTCCCTAGATGGTTTAGAGTCAGGGAACTTTTCAGTGTGGTCTTCTACCATAATGTTTACTAATAGAATTGTGCCTTGAATAATAAGTGGATCGTAGAAAATTCACTTTCCTTTAAAAAAAAAACCACACTTTTTTTTAATGTCAAATCGGCCTGAAATAGAATTTAAAATTCAGAATTTAGGGGTATTAGGTTGTTTTGCAAATATTTACTGCCAATGTGAATGCTTCCATAGCTGTACAAAGGTGTATTCTGGTAAACAGAATAAATAAATCCCAGAGACGGTTCCCATGTACAGGCATCTAATGGTCATCTATATAGCAGCTTTCAAAATGAACTCGGTAATCTGCAAAATTAGACTCTGAACTGGGGAACTCAAAATACTCTGCGAGTGAAGGATAAGGAGCGTAATGGATTTCTTCAAGTTTTCACATTGGACTTTTGGGTTTTTGGTAAAACCTTTCCAGATCTAACAGCATGGACAGAAAAAGGACAAGCACAAGTAATGAAGAAGCATCAAAATAGCAAAAACTTTAAGAACACTGTGATCTTAAGTAACTTTTAAAAAAATAAAGAAAATGGGAAAACTACCATATTTGTCTTCATGTCGACAACAATGAGCCTTCTCACAAAATTATGAAAAAAATGCTACTTTTGTCCTCGAGCAAAATATCAAAAACACTAACCGGTTTTAGCAAGAATTTTTTTTATGTTTTTTTTTTTTTTAATTGTATGTCCTTAAAGATCAAGCGTGTGCCGTTTCCACTGTAATGAAGGTAAAGGGGCAAAACAAAATACGATATGACTGTGACTTGAAGTACAAATCCGAAGTATGCCTAAATAAGGCATAAGCAAAAAGGTTGTTCGTTATTCATGTTGCATATTTATAATGCCATAATCCTTGTATAACAAATGTTAAAAATGTTGGGGCAGTTAGTTTCAACACCGGATTATTAGCAAAAAATAAAAACTACATCATTGTTAAAAAAAAAAAAAAAAAAAAGTTTTTGTGTGATCTGTGGCATCTGCTTGAACGCTAGTGCTAACCTACAGAACAATATGAGTTTAGAGTGAGAGCTAAGATAAGCAAAAATGGTAATGAGTTGGAGTTGGAGTTCCCGTACGTGACAGAAAGGAGAAGTATTTGGTGTGCTGCAAGAGCATTGGTTCCTTATTTTCAAAGACTGACATTCAAGTAACATAAAATAGTCACAGTAACCTCATCAGACTACAGAAAAGCAGTTTACTCTCAGAGGTTTTGAAAGAAAGCACTGGGACTCAAGGTATGTTATGCACATATGATAAAGATGTCCTCAGCACCTACTAACTAGACTTGTGTAGCAATTAAACTTTATTTAAAGCTGTTTAAAGGGGACATTACATCCTTGAGACCCAAATGTGCCTGTCCTCTTTTCTTTCCATAATATTCAACTTTTCTAGAAGCTCAGACTGTTTCTCGGGTATGATTGTACTACCTTTCATACAGCACTTAAATTTACAATGATCATGATGCTGAAGTTAGTTTCTTATTTGGACACTTTATTTAATACATTTTTCTTTCAGTTGTGTAAGATGTGGCTGAATACTGAGAAATCTTACATTAGTCTTATGAATAGCAGCCAATTCGCCCTGTGGTAATAAGGTGTTTAGGGCAGACAGAATACATAGTAAGCCTGTGCATTTGGATGCGTACAAATTGAAAATGTACCTAATTTTGGTAAATTCAGTGAGGTCATCTCCACAATCCTCCAATCAGGGGAGAGTATGTATGATTGTACATATGCGAGTATGATTGCTATTCTATTATTGTATGTATTTTACCTTTAATACTTCTTCTAGTTTTACACAAGCGCCCCACTTTTTTGGTTTTGAATTTGCAGTTAGATACTGGAGTCTTTTGTGGGTTGCAGTTGTCTTATTGGTTGGTATATCCATAATTATTAATTATTATTTAATTAATTTTTTCTTTTTCACTTATACACATTTTCTATTGAGAGTATGTCACCGCAAGAGCCGTCATGTTTGCTTTACTTGACCCGAGGGCAATATGGCGGTGCTTGTGGTGACATCCTCTCCTCAATCCTCCAATTGGGATAGAGGATGCCATCTAAGTGCCTTCATTTTACCCACAGTTCAGCTGCGCTTAAGGTGGCATCTGAATCGTTTTTTGGCCCATTTGCACACACACACACATATATATATATTTTTATTATTATTAATGTAAATATATAATATATTATTTGTAAACTGAATGCGGTTCATTCAGGAAATGTGAACTTTTTAGGAGTCAGACATAAGGTAAACCCATAATTGAATCCACCCAATATGTCATTATTTGTAGGTAATAATCTGCTTGCTTTACTTGCACCTTCACCTAAGGGACAACCAGAGAAATTCTATGCAAATATGTGTTTATTTCCCATGATCTTATAGTGAAGTTTTGTATTGCAATGGTGCTATATATTCACATACATGCTTCCCTTTTTAGTATATAAATTCATAGGAAGTAAGCCAGCTTCCGTATTCATGTATTTTGTGACATTGTAAATGCCATGTATTGTGCAAAATATTCAGAAACTATACCAACTGGTCTTTTCTTACACTCGGGCAGACTGAAAGCATTGAATAATACACAAAAAGAACAAATATTTGCATTCTGGAATTTTGAGAGGCTCATAGGTTAGCATTCACTATTTCGGAAGTCAGATTTTTAGTATAGCAACAGCTTGCACAGTGCAGCAATTTTCGCACAGCCCTATGCATCACAACTAAAACTTTACAGAGGAGCTTCAAACTATTTAAAAAGGAAATCCTAAACAAAATTAGAGAACCATTGAGACCAGATGTTTGTGTAGTTTTTGTATGTATACCCATTAGCGCAGAACAAGATCTTCCATGGTCTGCGGCTTCTCAGCTTTTATGATCTGTAGCCATGCATCAGGGACTATAGTTTGGTGCATACTTATAGGTTGACTTCTGAGATCTATTGCTTATTACAGTAAGCTGGCAAATAGTTATAAGTACTCATCAAGTGTGCATTGAGGATTGAATAGAGAATCAGGATAAGGTCTTGAAGATATTTTCTTTTTTCAATGTCCATTGCAAATAGTATAATAATTGCTAGCTGCAGAAAAGGTGCATTTCTATACTTAAATTGGTCCAAGAAAATGGGGTTGCACATCAAGTATGAGTCTTGTTCATTAAAAAGTTGGTATCATCGCCCATAGAGAGGCACACACAGACAGACATATGCATTGTGTAGGGTCTTTTTAAATTCTTTACTTTTTATGTCTAATTGCAAGTATCAACAGTTTATACAGAATATGCAGTTTAACGCAAATTCCTTTTGAACGTCAAACCTAGCCTTCAGTAATTTCCTGTATTGCTCCATTTTTTCAGTGTTTCTGAAAAGAAACTCTTCCTGTTCATTTACAGTAAATAGAGAAAATCTGGATTGAGAAATTATGTGAAAAGTCAGTGCAAACAAGAGATTAGGAGGGTGGAAGTATAGTAGTCTGGCATACCAACACATCCAATTCCCTTCCCATGAGGCTCAGCCAACATC